>NC_061100.1:40583892-40621954 GCF_015104395.2 Macrobrachium nipponense
TTGGAGGTCTTCATTAGGTCTATATGGTAGTAATCCCAGGTCTTAATATTAAATATCAAGGGAGGAGATAGAATGTGAAAAATTGTTATTTTTGGGATAAATCGCCCTGGGGTCACAAAACTGAAGGTCAGAGGCAAAAATCGTATGCGGTTTGGAGATGTCCCATGTTACCTTATCAAGTGGTATGAATGTCAAAATCATGTCCTTAAAAAATCGCATTAGCCGGCCAGCCCCCTTAAGGTACTATCTCCATAAAATAACATGTTGACCTCTCCTTACACACAGCAATTAACCTCTTCTCAAAAAGAAATTGTGACCACTTATCTACTGGTTCCACATCAAACACCTGATTTATCAACCAACAGAAGCACAGGCAACTTAACCTCCTGCCTTAGCAGCACTGAGAGAATAGGTCTTAGCTACTGAAAACACTTGAGACACCAGGTCAAAGACTACAATGCTTAACGGCAGAAAGCAATAGCTGACTGCACTAAACTAACGCCTAGTAAGCTTCAACCAAGGGCTAAAACTCCTCTTTAGTCACTGCTAACATAACCTCTTGCTCCGACTCAAAAGGAAGACACTGATATGGTTGGAAACCTGTCAGTTTAACAAAAAGATCTAAATTCTGATCAATAGAATCGTACAATAATGAGAAAGTTCCTAAGCATGAGGACTCAAAGAAACGGCAAGCAATTCTTTACCGATAGAAACTCACACAACTGGATAAGGAGTCAATATCCCTGAAACAGAATGTTGAGAATACTAACAGCAACCATCTGTCTAATGAAATGGAAGCCAAAACAAGAACGCTTTGCCGAGTCTCTATAGGCTGGTAGTCAATCCTGTGGCAGGCATACGGGTGATAGCACACAAGTGAATGGCAGGCACGGGACAGGAATACAACCGATAAGTGCACAGGCCGTAGGTTTGCAAGCAAGCAATAAGCACACAGGCTGTCAGCAATAGGAGAGCAAGTATACACAGCACTGCCAAAAAATGAACAAAAGCGTGCATGGCACAGATGACCAGTGCATCAAAACTGCAAAGCAAACCATTGCACTGGCAAGGAAATGCCATGATACATGACAAATGCCATGATACATGGGAAAGCTGAAAACAGTCTAGGCTTTCTCAATAAAAAACATTAACAGATAATATCTACCAGTCTTCAAGCGCAAAAGATCCTTAGCTACAGAGGATTAAAGCGAACTCCTAAAAGCAAAGGTAAACTTTCCTCAACGAGGCAGCTTTTGTTGATGTTAATTACCCAACAGAAAAGTAAAAACTTTCTTAAATACTGAGGGAAAAATGTCAGGAGGCTCCTCTTATTTGTTTGTTTGTATGGTGTTTTTACGTTGCATGGAACTAGTGGTTATTCAGCAATGGGACCAACGGCTTTACCTGACTTCCGAACCACATCGAGAGTGAACTTTTATCAACCGAAATACACATCTCTCACTCCTTAATATAACGTCCAAAAATCGAATTTGCGGCCACTGAGGTGGCACGCCAAGACCATACCGATTATGACCCTAGGGTGCTGCTCTTATTCTTACCCGAAAAATCCTATTTGAGAATGAATTCTGGTACCACTAACACCGGGGTTGGTGTCATAACGCCAGACTTGCTAACATAGGAATTGGTACTGCTACAGATGCTAGACCAAACAAAGGAAGGAGACAACTGGCACAGATCCCTACCACTTTCTGACAAGTCCCAATCCCCCGTTAGTCCAAGCCACGAGGGAGGACCACAAGGCATGCCAAGGACCAGGCAAGAAAAAAATGGGGCCACTGACCCTTCCTCCTACACAGGGAAAAAAACCCAATTTGACTCTCGCAGAAAAGAAATATTAATAATAATAATATCCTCACTAAAAAATTCCATTCAATCAAATCCAATACCCTTAATTGATGGAGAGCTCATTTGGAGTAACAGATCAAAGAGAAGCAGCAGTGGACCTAACTAGTTACTGAAAAGGGAAGCAGACAGAAAATGCATCACAGTAACACATGTCTTACAAAACCTATCCTCTATATGAAGTTGTTTCTACAATCTATCAAGCTCTCTTTGCTTGTGATCAATTTCTGTATTTCGTTAAACTACGATTCACATTGTTATCCAATCAATACCTATTACAGCAAATCTTACCTTATAGGTTCCTAACAAGCAAATATTCAAAAATGGAATAAATGAACATCCAAAAGAAAACCAACAACAACCAAGTGCATTTAGCAATGTGTCAACCCACTAAAACTAGTCACAGAATCAGACTTACAGGGTGGGGAAGTAGATAGACATGAGGCAGATATTTGTAGAAAACTAGGTGTTCTCATTTTTAACCCTTAAACGCCTTGGACGTACTAACAAACCCATCTACGATGGGTGATAAAATACAGGTGCAGAAGAGAAAAATTTATATGTACTATTTGTTCAGCAATATTAAAATAAGGGTGATTTTTATACATACCTACTACAGAACCTCTTTGTACACAATATTATCAGTTTGTCCACAACTTAATTTCAAGTTGGCAGAGTCAGTTGCTCTGCTCATCGCCACATACAGTTGGCCATGTGTGAACATGGGTAACGGCAGAAACACACCAACACGATCCAAAGTCTGGCCCTACGACTTGTTTGCAGTGAATGAGAAGGCCAGGTTGATGGGAAACTGCCTGCGCCGTAACTGGAACGGAAACTGGTTGTCCAAAGGCATCAGAGGAATCCGGGGGATGAACAGGCATTAGCCAGTGTGAGGGCCCGTTGCTATCACTGCTTCGATAACGTGGGAATTTAGCTCCATAACGGTGTACGTACCGCGTTCTGTTGCAATGTCCATTGGCAGGATCGAAATTCCGAAGTAACATTACCGGGCAGTACTTCTTCAACGTTATTTTGTGCACTGGCAGTCCCGATGGATTTAAGTTATTCAAAAAATCTTGCGGATATTGATGATAATTTTCATCTTCTATTGTGTTCGAGCTGAAATATTCGCGACTTTCTCTGGGGAAGTTGTTGATCATGTGCTCGTTGACACTATTGACGACTTCATTGGTTGAAGCTATTACAGCTCGTGAACATAGCCACGACGGGTCCGCATAACTCACTTAATCCATCAAAGACAAACTTGCAAATATCAGAAACAGACGAGGATTCTAGCAAAAATTCAGGGCAAACTTCAATCGTATATCTCGGAGGCTCAATGTACGAACAGTTCCCTGATCCTATGTCTCTGAGATAGGACGCAAAGGTGGCATCAGATGAATTGTGAACTCTCATGTTGAGTGATAGTTTCAGTTCTGCTACTGACTTCCAGATGTATGATGTCTTCACAGTTGCGTTGACTATCTGTGCTCGACTTCTGCGTTTCACAAATGGGAAAAATTTGCTTCCAATCACCAACAAACAGAACACAGATTCCTCCAAACAACTCTTGATTCTTCCTAATGTTACGCAATGATCGATCCAAACATTCAAATAACAGTTTGTCACCTTGGCTGACTTCATCAATTATGATCAAGTCTGTCATCCTGAAGAGCTGTGCACTTGCATGTTGGTCAGACACCTGGCAAGTGGATTCAGGAGTGATGTTGATGGGAATCTTGAAGCGAGAGTGAAGCGTTCGACCATTGGGGAGTAAGGTAGCTGCAATGCCAGAAAGAGCAGTGGCAAGTACGACTTTCTTCTCCGAGCGAAGAAAATCTATTATGCCATTTATCATAAAGTATCTAAGTCTACGGGAATAACCAGCCTCGTTTCACGGCCAGAAACAGCTCTGTTTCAGGGAATCCCTTCTCACCCCCACCCCCCTACAAAGGATGGTTGGTTGGATGAACCCCATTACAAACCATCTTAGGGGTCCCCACCATAACCCTGCCAAGTTTCCATGCCCATCTGACCAGCTTTTTGGCTGTGATTGAATGACAGACAGACAGACATTACGCCCATTATAGTATGATTATACGTTGACTAAAATTGTCTGTCGGGTGCTTAATTGACGTACGATACATCGACTACGAACGTTTTTTTAAATATTCGCGGAAAAATAGTTATAGGCCTACTTTGCGAAATATTTAAAATCACGCGCCTTGAAGGATGCTGGGAGTTCACGGATCAAGCTGTTGTTTTGTTTACAAGTGTTACCCTGCCCATGCATGTGCGAATTGCGTTCTTCTCGCACCAGCAAGCATCAGTGACGCATCATCGGAGAGCGATCTCTTACCGTATTTGTGTTTTGCAGAACTTTTGCGAGTGTTAAAGTATTTGTGGCAGTACAGGACGTTCGTAGAGATGTCACAACGTTGTCAGGAGCCTAAAGGCGCATTTTGCCTGTCGGTAGGGATTGTGTGAGGCAAATTTTGGACTTTGATGCTGGAGAGGAACCAATCACCCAAGATGAATCAGCTTCCCAACACCATGTTGTGCGGCCTTGTGTGGCGAAAAGTGGTCCAAGGGCCACATCGTGTACCTTTACGACCCCTAGGAAGCATCGGGGTGTCCTGAGGGGCATTCGTAGACATTTGGGAGGCCTCCAACAAAAGGACATTGACAATTACTTGTTGGAGCTTGATCGAGAGCAGGTCGCAAGTCCTCATTTTGATAGCAGTTGGTTATCTAGTGACAAGGACATCACGCACGATGTAAGTGATGACGAATATTTGCCCCCTATGTCCGTACGGGAGTCACAGGCTGAAAGTGAGCTTGAATTTAGTGGTTTTAGTGCATATGAGGGAGAGTATGAGGAGGAGGAGGAGGAGTCGAGTTTTGTTGTTGGGGACGAAAAAGAGAGCGAGGGCAAAAGCGAGGGAGATGGGCCAGTGGGGGGGAGGGGAGTGTGAAGCCGTGCCCGAGCAATTGCGCGTTTGCGCGCACGTCCCCGTAGAAGGTCGCAACGTCGCGCCAGGCTAGGTGAAGTCCATACGTCCAAAAGTGATGAGGGGTGGTCGGAGGACCCCACCCCACCTAACATGCACCCATTCACGGCAGCACCTGGACTCACCGTACCTGTTCCTCTCACTGCTCTGGGGTTCATTCAGCTGTTCCTGACGCGGGAATTGCTGGAATACCTGGTTGCAGAGACAACAGACTACGCTCGGTACTGCCGTGGCGAACTGCGGACGACGTTGTCGTATCGCTGGTGGGACTGCAACCTCACGGACATGGCGCATTTTTTTGGGCTCCACATTTTATTTGGAATGATGCCTGCTGCCAAAGTCAGGCAATATTGGAGGCGAAATTTTTTTTTAAGTACGCCCAATGTGCCCGGCGTTATGGCCCGTGATAGTTTCCTGGCATTGGACAGGTATTTCAACGCCTTCAACCGAAGGGCCATACCCCGGAATAACCCTGACCGCCTCATCTTAGTCTGCCCAGTGTTGGGGTACATTCGTGAACGGTGCCAGTTTCTCGTGGTTCCTGCCAAGAACCTTTCTTTGGATGAGGGGATGATGCCTTACAAAGGACGTCTTAGTATAAAAGTGTACAACCCCAAGAAGCCAAAGAAATATGGTGTAAAATTATTTTTATTACGGAGTCCAACACTGGATACGTCGTGGACTTCTTGGTGTATTCCGGGGTCTTCTCCATGCTGTGTGACACTGTCTTTGGTCTTGTGGATCGTTTCCATAACCAGGGATTCCACCTGTTTATGGATAATTATTATAACTCGGTATCCCTGGCCCAGGAACTGTATGAAGCAGGTGTGCACGTCAGTGGTACCTTTCGGTTGGTGCGTGGGGCCCCGAATGTCCAAGAGGTTCGCTAGCCAGTTGCAACATCTGGCAAGAGGAGAGACAGAGTGGCGCCGGAAGGGAGATGTCTTCGTCATCTGTTGGAAGGGGGTCCGGCTCGTCCCCATGATTACGATGAGTAATTAACTGACCTGTTCTAACTGCGTAGCGGTGTTGTTTTAGACGGTAATCTACTTCTTTACCAGTTTGACCAAGGTATTTGTAATTACAGCCAGCACAAGGAATCGTGTAAATACAACCACTAGTTTGTTTTGGAGAATACACACAATGATATTTTGAAGTGTTCCTGAATTTTTGTATACCACCGTTACGCAGTTGGAACAGGTCAATCGACAAGTGCTTTATTTGTACACATGAATGATTTTAACCATAGTATAGACTGGAAAAATGCATCTGAGGTAATATTTTGTAACCATATTGTAAAAAGAAACATAATTGAATCTGCCTTTATTAAGCATTTTAACGATTAACTTATGAATCTGAGTTCAGGTCTTTTTAAATTAGATAGTTACCTTATTTACAAAATTGTAGGGAAATACAATATCACCTTTTAGCAACAGCCTGTTATACTAACTGCAGTTTCAGTTCTTAAGCACTTTTAAAGTATTCTTACTTGTTTGGTAGTGACAATTTGTAACGATAATTTGATTGTTGATGGCTTTCATCGTTGTTCTGTGAAAATGATATTGTAATGATACAATTAAGTTTGTTCATACTTACCTGGCAGATATATATAATTAAGTACCCGCCCGCCTCCCCTCAGGAGACAGTGGAAATAAAAATTATGAATAGAAAATGGGAATGATTCCTGATACCCGCCTCCCAGCGGCGGGAATGGGTACTAACCACCTGACTCCCACTACGTGTGTCGTAAGTTTTAAATTCTGTCGGTGTCGGAAATTATCAGCTATATATATATCTGACAGGTAAGTTGCATGAACAAATTTTCTTGTTTTATGTTTCTATTTATTTATTTTACTTTGTACCCCGAAGAAGTGTACGCAATACATGAAAGCGCTTGGTACCTGGTCTTGAATTTTTCACCTTTCAAGTGGCTACTTACGTACATATTTGTCACGTGCTGTTTGGTGACTTATTGCTGAGATAGATAGATAGATAAATATAGATATATATAGATATATGTACTGGCTAAAAACAGCTGTACTGAATATTTTATATTGTGTTTGTATTACCAACATCTTTTTAGAAAAATTTCATGAGCAAGAAGCTGAAGTCTATGGACCAGTGTTTACCAAATTCCAAATACAATTACATGAAGAATAAGTGATACTTACACTAGGGGCATTCCTGAATCCTTTTATAGCCTGGAAGAGACCACCTCCAATAACTCCCATTGTAAAAGCTCCTCCCGTGTCGTTCACTATTCGCCAGGGGCTGTTAAAATACACTACACTTTATGACATATTACACAATATCAACTATGACATTATTAAATACAAAAATTCAAAATTTACAAAGGATTACATTATAACAATTTGTCAAAAAATGTTATTGTTATTATACAATTAAGTTTGTTCATACTTACCTGGCAGATATATATATAGCTGTATTTTCTGACGTCCGACAGAAATTTCAAAACTCGCGGCACACGCAGTGGGCGGCCAGGTGGTAGTACCCATTCCCGCCGCTGGGAGGCGGATATCAGGAACCATTCCCATTTTCTATTCATATTTTTATTAATGTCTCTGTCTCCTGAGGGGAGGAGGGCGGGCACTTTAATTATATATATCTGCCAGGTAAGTATGAACAAACTTAATTGTATAATAACAATAACATTTTGTTCATGCCACTTACCTGACAGATATATATATAGCTGAATCCCACCTTCGGATGGTGGGAAGAGACAGAATAGGATTTTTTAGGAAACTTAAATTAAGTAGATGATATACATCTTGGTTCCTTACCTGTTTGCAAAGTAGACTATGTGATTACTGTCACGTAAGGCTGCTTTTGCTTAATCACAGAGTTGCCAGCCAGGTGGAGACCTGTAGTGCTGGTGCGCTCTGGATGATCTGTCAACGGGTGCGAGACCTCAGCGTGACAAGATCATCGAGGCCATACAAATGAGGGCAACGAAGCAACTGACCACCACCTGACCAACTATTCACAAAAACCCCTTAAAACTAACTAAAGGATGGGAGATCTTACATAAGACTCACCACAACCTAAAAACACCAACAACCTAACTTAAACCTAACTAAGGATAGGGAAAGAGCTACTTCCGGACCCAATACTGTGTCCGCCAGAAACGTATGGCCCCAGTGCATTACAATCGTCATAAATCGTTCTCACATCCTTAGGTAATGTGAGGCGAAGACGGAGTTACTCCTCCAAAAGGTGCAATCAAGGATGTCCTTGATTGACATGTTCTTTTGGAAGGCAAGAGAGGTAGCGACGGCTCGTACTTCGTGCGCTTTTACTCGGAAGAGGCTCAAATCAGTCTTCTGGAAAGATGAATGAGCCTCCCGAATGGTGTCCCTTAGAAAGCAAGCAACAGCATTCTTCGATAAAGGTAACTCTGGTCTCTTCACAGAGCACCAGAGGTTACCTGAGGGACCTCTTACCTCTTTCGTTCATGCACGTAGAAAACTTGAGAGCCCTGACCGGGCACAGGACTCTCTCTGGTTCTTGGCCCACCAGACTTGACATACCCTTGATCTCGAAAGTCTTCGGCCAAGGGTTCGAAGGATTTTCATTCTTCGCCAAGAAAGTTGGGTCAACGAGCAGACAGCATTGTCCCCTTTGAATCCCATTAACTTGCTAAACGCTTGAATTTCACTAACTCCTTAGCCGTCGCAAGAGAAGTTAGGAAAAGAGCCTTCCTTGTCAGGTTTCGAAGAGACGCTGCCTGAAGCGGTTCGAAAGTGCTCGACATAAGAATTTAAGGAGTACATCCAGGTTCCATGATGGAGGTCTCATTTGAGGAACCTTCGAGGTCTCGAAAGACTTTAAAAGGTCATGAATATCCTTGTTGTCAGACAGGTCGAGGCCTCTGTGCCTAAAAACCGCTGACAACATGCTTTTATATCCCTTGATGGTAGGGACCGCTAATTTCTGCACATTCCTGAGAAAGAGCAGAAAATCAGCTATCTGGTTCACAGAGGTCGAGGAAGAGGAAACTCCCTCCTTTTTACACCATGCCCTAAAGGAAGCCCACTTCGATTGGCAAACAGCTCTTGTGGAAGCACGTCTCGCATGTGCGATTGCTCTCGCAGCTGCTTTCGAAAAACCTCTCGCTCTGGCCAACTTTTCGATAGTCTGAACGCAGTCAGACCCAGAGCGGAGAGGTTTTGGTGAAACCTTTCGAAGTGAGGCTGTTTGAGTAGATCTTTCTCCAGGGCAATGTCCTTGGAAAGTCTACAAGGAAAGACATGACCTCTGTGAACCATTCTCTCGCTGGCCACATCGGAGCGATCAGGGTTAACCTCGTCCCTTCCGAGGCCGCAAACTTCCTCATGACTTCCCCAGAATCTTGAATGGTGGGAAGGCGTATAAGTCTAGGCCCGTCCAATTCCAAAGCAAAGCGTTTCTACCGCGATTGCTTCTGGATCCAGGACCGGGGAGCAGTAAAGAGGAAGTCTCTTGGTCCTTGACGTTGCGAATAAGTCGACCAGTGGACGTCCCCACAACGTCCACAGGTCTCGACAAACGTCTTCGTTCAAGGTCCATTCCGTCGGTAGGACTTGGTCCCGACGACTGAGAAGGTCTGCCCTGACGTTTTGCACTCCTGCAATGAATCTCGTCAGGATAGTCACCTTTTTTCTCTTTGCCCACAGCAGAATCTCTCTCGCTAGGGAAAAACAACGTTCTGGAGTGTGTTCCTCCCTGGTTTTTTAAATAAGCGAGTGCTGTGGTATTGTCCGAGTTTATCTGAACAATCTTGTTCTCCAAACTCTTTTCGAAGAACTGCAGGGACAGAAATACTGCTGCCAGTTCTTTGACATTTATATGCCAGGCTACCTGTTCCCCTCTCCAGGAGCCTGACACTTCCTTCCCCCCTAGTGTTGCTCCCCATCCTGTGATGGAAGCGTCTGAAAACAACACTAGGTCGGGGCTCAGAAGACTTAGGGACACGCCTCTTGAAGCTTCTGAGGGTCCAACCACCATCTTAGGTGGTTCTTGATTGAAGCGTATCCTCAATATGGCATTGAGATCGTCCTTGCCTTCCACTCGTCCGCAAGGAAAAATTGGAGAGGCCTGATGTGCAGTCTTCCCAAGGAAACAAACCTTTCTAGCGAGGAAATGGTCCCCAGCAGACTCATCCATTCCCTTCGCCGAGCAAGTCTCTTTCCTTAGAAAGGCTGTGAGATCTTTTTCTAAGCCTAGCCGCTGACGTTCCTGGGACGGAAACGCTCGAAAAAGCCACTGAATCCATCTGAATCCCCCAGATACACGATGGATTGTGTTGGGGTCAGATGCGACTTTTCGAGGTTGACCAGAAGTCCCAGGACTTCGCTAAGGCTAAAGTGAACTGCAAGTCCTTCAGACACTTCTCTCTCGACGACGCTCTGATCAGCCAGTCGTCGACGGTACAGGAAACTCTTATTCACCCGAAGAGTGTAGCCACCTCGCTACGTTCTTCATTACTACTGTGAACACCATCGGAGCCTGTGGTCAGTAGCCCGAAGCACAGTAGCTCTGAACTGCCATACTTTGTTGTCTAAGACAAACCTTAGATACTTTCTTGAAAGAAAGGGTGGATCGGGATGTGAAAGTACGCGTCCTGCAAGTCTTAAGGATACCATCCAGTCGCCCGGTCTCAACGCTCCCAGAACAGAATGAGGCGTCTCCATCGTGAATTTGTTCTTTTTCCAACGAAAAGATTGAGCCTGCTTGCATCTAGAACTGGACGCCCAACCTGACGACTGCTTCGGTACTAGGAGATTCTGTTGTAAAACCTGGAGACCCCAGGTCCGCGACTTGTTCCACCGCTCTTTTGTCGATCATCTGCTGAAGGAGATCGAACAATACTTTCTTCTTTTCTCCTGATAGGATGAGAAAGGTCTCTGGGAGTCGTAGAAAGAGGAGGAAGATCTAAAAAGGGGATCTTGTACCCCTGCTCCACGATCTTGAGGGACCAAGAGTCCGTGTCTCTCTCTCCACGCGTCCCGCAAAAGACTTCAGTCTGGCTCCGACTGGTGTCTGAAGGACATGCTTCTCACTTGGAAGGCTTTGGCTTAAAGGAAGCTCTTCCTCGTGAAAACCCTCTCCCTCGAGGAGCTGCTCTCGAGGGGGGAGCCCCACGAAAGGGCTTTACTTTCTTCGGCGGTCGAACCGCAGCTGAAGAGGTTGAAGGTACGGCTGACCGTCTTGTAGACTGGGCCAAAAGGTCCTGAGTTGCCTTCTCTTGTAAGCTGTTCGTCAGGTCCTTTACCAAAGTCTGGGGAAGAGATGGTTCGAAAACAAAGGGCGAAAACAGCAAAATCCGCTTTCCTGAAGCTGGAGTCACCGGAACGAGCTGTGAAGTTGCACAGCAAAAGCTCTCTTCTTTTTTTAATAAAGCCGTTCCAAAATGAGATACGAGCTCCTCCAAACCATCCCTGACGGCTTTGTCCATACATGCTAACACGCTGGACAGCTCCCCCAGACTGAGAGATTCTGGGCTTCTCGCTTGTAGATCCAGAACTCCCAAACACCAGTCCAGGAAGTTGAACACTTCCAGCGTCCTGAGCAGACCCTTCAAATGATGGGTCAGTCTCCGACGCGGTCCAGGTTACCTTAGCAGAGGGTAAAAAGCGACCTCCTCTGCAAATCCACTAGGCTGGAGAAATCTCCTTGAGCCGAAGAAGGGATACGAACTCCCACTTTCATCTTTGGTTCTATACCAAATTGCCACCCCCTTTTCACTAAGTCTAGTAGGAGGCAAGGCGAAGGTCGTCTTGCCTTGGTCTCTTCCTTCGTACCATCCAATCCTGGAGCTTTTAAAAGCACGTTTCGTTGAGAAGAGAAGTTTTCATCTCTACCAAACTCCGGGGTTTTTCCAGTTTTAGATGAAGAAAACTGCGAAGGAGGAGACTTGGGAGCTGCGGGCTGAAATTGTCTTCAAAAGAAGAACGCAAGAGTCGTACGAGGACTTTATAGTCCGAGATAGACGGGGCTGCAGCAGGTTCCTCTTCAAACCGATTCAGCCGAACTACTTAGCTCTCCTTCTTCTCTAAACGGAAGAGGAGACCGTCTTACAGAGAGGGCGTCCTAATGTCAGGTTTTGGCTTGATCAAAGGACCCCTATCCTTGCTAGAGGCAGCCTTATTTCGGGTGTCTTCTTTATGACGCTTACTGCTCGATGAAGGTAGAGCGTCCTGAGGAGGACGATCGTCCTCAGCGCCTTCCGCAGCAGTCTCACCTGCCCGAGAAACGTCCTTACATTTCTTCTTCGCTGGCATACGTGCCTGTGCGCGTAAAACTAGCGTACTGGTGGGGGTACGACTTCTTGGTCAGAATCCCCAAAAACGTCTTGAAAGGCGGTCTGAACGTCCTGCCTAGCGTCCTGCCAAGCGTCCTGCCGAGCGTCCTGGTGAGCGTCCTGCCGAGCGTCTGTCTAGCGTCCTGGCGAGCATCCTGACGAACGTCCTGCCTAGCTCCTGACGAACGTCCTGCCTAGCGTCCTGCCAAGCGTCCTGACGAGCGTCTTGACAAGCGTCCTGAACGAGCGTCCTGCCGAACGTCCTCGTACAGAGCGTCCTCCTCAAAAGCGTCCTGACGTAACGTCCTTCTAGAGGACGAACGAGAACGGCGAATCGCCGAAGGAGAAGCGATCGGGCGAACGAGACGAAGTAGGTGAAGGAGAAGGAGACTGCTATGTCCTCTTGACAGGCAGTCTAAGGTCCTTCCTCCGCTTAGGCTCGACTGCTGCTGGGCGAGTCCTCTGAGCCATAAGCGAGGATAGCTTGGTCCTGAAGGGACAAAAAGAATGTTCTTCGTGGGGAAGAATGAACAGAGGAAGCAGGACTGATCCTGTGAGAAGACGAGGGGCGAGGGACGCCTCCTTCCTTCTCACAGGTACAGCTACCTGCTTCTCAGGTATACGCGCCTGTGCACGCAACCTAGCGCCTCATCGGAGGAGATCCTGCCTCTCTTCTGAGGCGGGAAAAACGTCATACGCGTCCTCCGACGAAAGCGGCGCGAAAGAGGACGTGAAGCGTCCTCCACACGAAACGTCCTTTTCAAAGGACGAGAGTCTCTCCGAGCGCTCCACCCCTTGCGCGGGGAGGACGCTTCGGAGGACGAAAAGCACTCTTTCAGGACGCGCGCTCGTGCACGGTCCTTGGCAGCCTGGTCTTTGCTACAGGGCCCTGCCGAAGGGACGCCAGATCGGTGGGAAGCCCCCGTAACCCTCTTGCGGCTTTCGACATACCTACTCCTGGGTCGTGGGAGTCTGATAAGAGGTCTAGGCCTAGAGGCATTATGGGGCCGATCTGACGCCCCCTCCACAACACTGGGGGCACGATCACACACTTGCACCGAGCCAGTTTCTAAGAAGGCTTTCACTTTGGTCTCCAGAGTGCGAAGAGACTCCAAAATCAGAGAGAGAGCATTCGCTTCTCCCGACACAGAATCAGAGCCCGAAGGCAACACAGGTTTAGGGGTTGTAAACACTACAGGTGTTAATGCAGGAGAGATGTTAGCCTTACCTTTGGAAGAACCACTCCTGAGGAAGACCTGATCCTATCGCGCTCCAATTTAAGGTGATAGGACTCATATACTCTCCATTCATCATCGGTCAATTTTCTCACATTCATTGCACCGATTATCAATCAAACAATTGAGCCCCCTACACTCATACATACTGTGTAGGGGGTCTACCGATGTTTCTCGGTAGCCTCACCTTACAATTAGCCCTCACACACACTCTGAAAATCACAACACTTGATCCAGACCATATCTTATATAGAAAAGTCAATCCAAAATCAAAAAAACGGTCCACTATCGCGCATGCCAATTCAACAATCCAATTCAATACAAAAAATCAATCAGATACTTAAAAGCGAGTCAAATTCCAAAAAAATCCTGAGCAGAGTCTGTAAACAGATGTTTACCGACCGGCGACAGAAAAAAAATATGAATAGAAAATGGGAATGGTTCCTGATATCCGCCTCCCAGCGGCGGGAATGGGTACTACCACCTGGCCGCCCACTGCGTGTGCCGCGAGTTTTGAAATTTCTGTCGGACGTCAGAAAATACAGCTATATATATATCTGTCAGGTAAGTGGCATGAACAAATTGTATTTTTCCTAACTATACAAACCTGAGGTTCCTTTAACAATAGGAATATACTTCAGCGGTTAGCGGAATTACGGCCGTTGAATCTTGAACAAGGTGGTTAAGCAGTAACTACCGTGGGGGCAGGTTAGCCTGCCTGGATGTAAACACTCCACTTTGCCTTTCGGCCCAGGTTCAGATTGAGGGTTGGCATGAGGTGGGCATATTGTTAAAGGACCTCAGTTTGTATGAAGTCAACAGGACGCCTTCAACGGGTTAGCAGGGTGTGGACCTATTGGGTCAGCTCCCCGTATTTATTTATTTATTTATTTATTTTATATATATATATTTTATATATATATATATATATATATATATATATATATATATATATATACATCATATACATACATACATACAACATACATACATATACATACATACTATCCCATAAGAATACAATTATATAATATATATATCTATATATATATATTATATATATATATATAATGTATTAGATATATACATATACATAATATATATCAATTATATAATTATACCTAATATATATATATATATATATATATGCATTATCATATATATATATATAATATAATATGATATATATATACTATATATATATATATATATATGTATATATATTTATATATATATGATCTATATATATACATAATCCATACATACATACATACATACATACATACATACATACATACATACCTACATACACACATACATACATACATATATATACATACATACATATATATATATATATATATATATATATCTATATATAATATATATATATATATATATATATATAATACACTACATAATATATATACATATATATATATACATATACATCTTAATTAGCTGAAGCTCTCAGACTGGATGCTCATTATGTATCCTACCTGCACTGTGCATGAAACAACACACATACACAAAGGAAGAAGGAAAGGAACAAGTCTCTCTACCATTCACCCAAGACATACCCACTGTGTACTCAGTGGGTATGTCTTGGGGGGAGCGGCGGCGGTGCGCGTGCTGCTGCTGCTGCTGCTAAGCACAATGCCATTAACTGAAACTTGATGTATTCATTTAACTTAACAAGGAAGAGGAGAATATGCTTTTTTCTTCAGAAAAAAAAAAAAAAATTCCTGTTTTTAATGCGGCATTTTTTTTTACAAAAAAATTTTAAAAAATGATATTGTTATGTTACAATAAAAGTTTCATACATACTTACCTGGCAGATATATACATAGCTAAGACTCCGTCGTCCCCACCCCGACAGAAATTCAAATTTCGCGCCACTCGCTACAGGTAGGTCAGGTGATCTACCGGCCTGCCCTGGGTGGCAGGACTAGGAACCATCCCCGTTTTCTATCATATTTTCTCTCTCCACCTGTCTCCTGCGGGGAGGCTGGGTGGGCCTTTAATTGTATATATCTGCCAGGTAAGTATGTATGAAACTTTATTGTAAACATAACAATATCATTTTCATACAATCAACTTACCTGTCAGATATACATAGCTGATTGGCACCCCTTCGGTGGAGGGTAAGAGACAGCTACTATATGGAATAGACAGTAACATATGTTGTAGGTATAAATAAAACCTTGGTTCCTACCTGATAGGTGGTAGAACTTGGTGGGTGTTTGCCCAGTAGTCTGCATCACCTCAAGAAACTTTGAGCGAGATATGTGATCTATGGCCAAGAGTTCTTGTGGGTCTGCGATGGGTCTTACCCACTTACTCAGCAGAGCCTAAAAGGACTTTGTCAATGGGTGCTGATCCACTTATATGGACAATACACCTTATGAAGGAGCACACAACCAATCCCGACCACCTGATCCTAACCATGTGTTAGAACTAAGGATTGTTACGAGTTATCCCCGAACTCGTCACAACAACCGTAACTCAAAAACCACTACGCACACATACATAATTTTTCAAAAAAAAAAAAAAATTATACTCAACTAATTGGATATGACGAGAATTCTCTTATGAACAACATAGACGGCCGCCCGTGCGAGCCTGAATCCTCCATTGTTCGAAAAGAGATTCTCGACCATATCCAAACAGAAGAACAGTATATACATTTTAAGGATTGGTGTCGGCTCCCGTACCCAGAATCGTATCTGCCGATACGATAGGACCTAGAGAAAAGCACTTCTCATACGTCACACGCACGTCTTTAAGTAATGAGATGCAAATACCGAGTGCATCTCCAATATGTCGTATCTAATATGTTTTTTAAGCGACATATTCTTATAAAACGAGAGAGACGTCGCAACCGCTCGTACTTCATGAGCTTTTACCCTCAGAAGTTGTAATTGTTCGTCCGGACAGACCTTGTGAGCGTCCGTAATGACGTTTCTTACAAAGAACGCTAGAGCGTTCTTTGACATCAGTCTTGGTGGGTCTTTTTACGCGCACCCAAAGACCTTGTCTAGAGCCTCCCACTGACGCTTTCCTCTGAAGATAGAACTTCAGAGCTCTAACAGGGCATAGAGACCTCTCTGCTTCTCTGCCTACGAGACTAGACATTCCTTTGATTTCGAATGACCTAGGCCAGGGATTCGTGGGATTCTCGTTTTTCGCTAAAAACAGAGTCTTAAACGAGCAAAAATCGCGAGTCTCCCTTGAATCCTACTTTATCCTGCAGAGCTTGTAACTCACTAATTCTTTTGCCGTCGCTAACGATAAAAGAAAATAGGCATTTTCTAGTTACGTCTCTAAATGAGGCCTGATGTGGAGGCTCAATCTATCCGAAGACAGATATTTGAGGACTACGTCCAAGTTCCAGTTCGGGAGGTACTGGTCCTTAGACTTTGACGTCTCAAACAAAAGATCTTATGAGATCGTGGAGATCTTTGTTATTTGCCAGATCTAAACCTCTGTTCCTGAATACAGCCGAGAGCATACTCCTGTATCCCTTTATTGTGGATACGGCTAGATGCGATTTTACTCTCAGGTAGCAAGAAATCAGCAATTTCTGCTATAGAGGTAGAGGAGGAGGACAACTTCTTGGCTCTACACCACCTTCTAAAGACCTCCCACTTCGACCTGGTATACTTTCGAAGTGGAAGGTTCTGCGAGCTCTCGCGATCGCGCTTGCCACTTCGCGAGAAAAGCCTCTCGCTCTGACAAGTTCTTTCGTAGTCGAAAGGCAGTCAGAGCGAGAGCGGGGAGGTTTTGATGGTACCTCTTGAAGTGTGGTTGTTTGAGAAGATCCGTCCTTCCTGGTAGGGATCTTGGAAAGTCTACGATCCACTCTACCACCTCCGTGAACCATTCCTGGGCCGGCCAAAAGGGGGCTATTAAAGTCATCCTCGTCTCTTTTGACGCCACAAACTTTTTCAATACTAACCCCAGGATTTTGAATGGGGGAAAAGCGTACACGTCCACTCGAGGAACCAGTTTAGCAGGAGGCGTCCTACCATAATTTGCTCTTGGGTCTTCCACGACCGAGCAAAACACTGGAGCCTTTTTGAAATGTATGTTGCGAATAGATCCACGTGAGGAGTTCCCCACAGAGACCAGAGATCGCGACATACTTCCTCGTGCAGAGGTCCATTCTGTATGAAGGACCTGGTTCCTCCTGCTGAGCCTGTCCGCCCTCACATTCCTTACTCCCTGTACGAACCTTGTCAGCAGGGAGATGTTCCTGTGAGACGTCCAAAGTAATAGGTCCCTCGTGAGTTCGTAAAGGAACGAGGAGTGTGTCCCTCCCTGTTTCCGAATGTAGGCAAGTGCGGTGGTGTTGTCCACGTTTACTTGTACTACCTTGTCTCTCACCAGAGGTTCTAGGCTCTTCAAAGCCAGGTGTACGGCGAAGAGCTCTTTGCAATTTATGTGCCAGGACACCTGTGCTGGTTCCCCAGGTGCCTGACACTTCCTCCGAGCCTAATGTCGCTCCCCAACCCGTCTCCGACGCGTCGGAGAACAACACTAGGTCTGGGTTCTGTGATCTTAGAGAGATCCCTTTGTTCTCTTCCAGAGGCAGCAACCACCACTGTAGGTGTGCCTTTACCTCCACTGGAATGGGTGGGAAAAACGTCCGACAGTTGTCCGTTTTCCAGCTCCAAGACTTCTTGAGGAAGAATTGAGTGGACGGAATATGAAGTCTTCCGAGAGGGAAGAATTGTTCCAGCGAGGAAAGAGTCCCCAGAAGGCTCAACCATTCCCTCGCTGACGTTTGCTGTTTCTCTAAGAAGAGAGAGATTATCCTCAAACTTTTGCGGTTCTCTCTTGCGAAGGAAAACTCGAAAACCCCGAGAATCCATCCGAATCCCCAGATAGACTAGGTCTTGTCTGGGGGGTCATCTGAGACTTCTCGAGGTTCACAAGCAATCCAACGCCTTGGTCAAATCCAGAGTTAACTTTAGGTCCTCCAAACACTGTCTCTCCCGATCTGGCCCTGAGAGCCAGTCGTCTAAGTACATCGAGACATTCACTCCTTTGAGATGAAGAAATCTCGCCACATTCCTCGCAGGCTTTTGTGAAGACCTGAGGAGCTGTGGGACAGGCCGAAACACAAGGCTCTGAACTGAAAGATCCTTCCCCCCGTCATGAAACGGAGGTACTTCTTCGATGAAGGGTGGATCGGGACGTGAAAGTAGGCGTCTTGGAGATCTAGAGACACCATCCAATCTCCTTGTCGTAATGACGCTAGGGACTGAAGCAGAAGTCTCCATGGAGAATTCTCCTTCTGAACAAATTGTTCAGAGCGCTGACGTCTAGTACTGGTCTCCAGCCTCCCGAGGCTTTCGCCACTAGAAAAAGGCGATTGTAAAATAAAACCCCGGGGAGTTTTGATCCAGTACTAGTTCTACTGCACTCGTTGTCCCACATTTGTTCCACCATCGATCGAAGAGTATCCCTCAGCACAGGATCCTTGTACTTGGCTGATAGTTCCCTTGGAATTGACGTTAGGGGCGGAGTATTCAGGAAAGGGATACGATATCCCTTCCTTATGATCTTTAGTGAAGACGCGTCTGCGTCTATCAGTGTCCAGGCTTCCACGAATTCCAGGAGCCTGGCACCTACTGGTTGTTTGGAGGAGAAATGTTTCATTTGCCCTTTTTAAAGGGACGAAAGGCGGACCTACATCTTCTCTCTGGAGCCTTCCTTCTTGCGGGAGGTCTGGAGATCGGACCACCTCGAAAGGGCTGCCTAGAAGTGCTAGGTTCTTTCTTGTCCGACACTAAAGCAGGTTTCTTCTTCCTAGCTGACTGCGTCAGAAGAATCCTGTGTCGCCTTCTCAGTTAAAGAGTGAGCTACGTCCTTCACTAACTTAGAAGGAACAAAAAATAGTCCGAAAGAGGTGCATATAGCAGAGCTGCCTCTGCGCATGCGAGACTGCCTTTGTTAAGAAGGCGCCATACACTGTCCTTTTCTTCAAAAGACCTGCTCCAAATAATGCAGAGATTTTTTTTTTTTTCACTTCCAAAGATCCATCCTGTACTGCTTTGTCGATGCACGACAAAATGCATAACAGGGCTTCAGGTTCGATTCCCAGCGAATCGTGAGCTTTCTTGGACATCACCCCAAGGGGACCCAATTCTAAGAAGTTGAATACTTCCAATACCATGGAAAAGTCCCTTAAGGAGATGATCCAGTTCCGAAAATACTCCCAAGTAATGCGGGCAGAAATTAAGACCTAGGACGCCTTGAAGCGTCAACTAACGTCGAAAAGTCTGCCTCTGTAGTAGAAGGGAGAGCGATACCCATATCCTCCCCCGTCTTGTACCATATGCCTCTTTTCCCAGCTAACCTTGCTGGAGGCATGCAAAATACTGTCCTGGTTAAGTCTTTCTTCGACTTCATCCAGGCGTCTAAGGCGTGTAAAGCCCGCTTCATCGAGATGGTGGGCTTCATCTTCAGAAAGACGAAGTCTTCTTCGCCTTCGCACTCGAAAAGAGCGAGCGCGGAGAAGGAAGGAGAGCAGCCGGAGTCAACTCGTCTCCGTATTCCTCCAGAAGCATGGTAGTCAACACCTTATAGTTGGACAACGCCCTCTCTTCCAAGATCGTCATCCTCCGAGTTTTTGTTTCGTTCGAACTCGTGATAAGACCTGAGTTTCTGTTCTCCTTTCAGAACTTTCCTCTTCTGGGGGAGACAAACTCCTGATCGGAGAGGGGCTAAGGGAATGAAAGTCTTTCCTTTTTCCCGTTGCTGATCGACTTGGAAGGCGTCACAACCTGCGGCTTCTCTCGCGCTTTAGAAGACGTCATGTATGACGCTTACCCGCTCTCCGAGCGTTCATGTATGACGTCTCTTGTGACGTTTTAGATGACGCTTCGCGTCTGGAAGACGCTTCGCTTTCTAAGGGCTTCCTACTCGGCGTCACAATCTTGGACGGAGCGTCACGTCTAAGATCCTCTTGATTTGAGGCCTTCACTTTCTAAAAGACGTCATTCCGAGCAGGTGCGATGAGGACGAGACTTCTTAATAGGAAGCGTCAACGTCCTTCCGACGGGGCGCTAAAACTCCCACAAGAGATGACAGTTGTGCTTGCACCCCGCCATAATGATCTTCCTTGACGCTTCTCCTACGTCTAGTGCCTGACGCCTTTCGTCATCCACTCGGGGAAGAAGCATGATTGGGGCCTCTTCCTCATAAGCGTCAGGTGACGGTGACGCCACCTTCGCCTTCTTAATAGCAGAACGGGGCGTCATACCGAGAAGCGCTCCGGGCTAGAATCAATGTCTTGCTTCATATGACGCTTCAGCGGTCTCGATAAGTTCGACTCCTTCCACCCTCGTTTAGGTGAGGGAGAGGGATTGAGGACGAGAAACACTCGCGAAGGACGCTTTTCCTGTAGCGCCCTTGAGCTGGCTGCCATGAAGCAAAGCTAGCTGAAGGGACGTCTGACCGTGGGGATTCCCCACGACCTCCTTAAGGCTTTCGACTTTCCTTCTCCTCTGGGCATGTGAGCTTGGAAGAGGTCTAGGCCTGGGAGCGCCGCAGGGACGATCAACGCCCCCTCCACAACACTGATAGGGCTCACTTCACTAAAATTTTCACTATCACTAGCCTTACCTTTCGAGTCCGCCATTTTGGACTTCATGTCTCGAATCGTCGCTTTCAGATTGCGATTTCCGATGCCGAATCCGAAAGACACTCTGAGAATGAGGATTTATAGGGAGAATCTCCAGTATTAGGGTTAGAATTATCATTGAAAGGCTCAATAGGCCTTGAATTCACACCTTTCAGTCTTCTAACTCTATCCCTCTCTAACTTAACTTCTTCAAATAAAAGGCAAAAGTCCCAAATATTTCCATTCTTCTTCGATTCAAACTCTCGCATTCCTTACAAGTGTTAATAGCAGAACACTGCACCCCCCTACATTTACGGCATACAGTGTGAGGATCAACCGAAGCTTTCGGTATCCTCACCCTGCAGCCTACATTCACACACATTCTCACACTCACATTAGAATCAGACATACTGAGAAAAATCCAAAAGAGTTATTCCAAAAACAGTCCACAGTAGCGAATGCCAAAACACGATCCAAATACGTCACCAAAAGTCGAAAAACGTTGATCAAATGTTGAAAAAAGAATCCAAGTCAGGAGGTAATAACAACAATGTTTGATACCACCGGCGACAGAGAAAATATGATAGAAAACGGGGATGGTTCTAGTCCTGCCACCAGGGCAGGCCGGTAGATCACCTGACCTACCTGTAGCGAGTGGCGCGAAATTTGAATTTCTGTCGGGGACGACGAGTCTTAGCTATGTATATATCTGACCAGGTAAGTTGATTGTATGAAAATGAAGTTTTCATAATAAAACTAATATTGTAATATTACCTACCCCTGAACACCTGAATTAGCCCTGGTCACTGACCAGCCCGAACTATATCCCCACATATTTACCACTAAGTGGGTAATTTTAACTGTCACTTGTTACCAACGCTGCAGGTAAAATCTAGTCAAATGAGTTACCTGTGTTACCGCTGGCAACGCTGCCGCAAATACCGGCCACCAGTGGCCTGTCTCCTCATTCCTCAATTGAATCATTCACTATCAAATTGAAGTGGGGAGGAGGGTGGGTAATCATTCAGTGGGTTCAGGTAAGTATTACAATATTAGTTTTTATTATGAAAACTTCATATTGCAATACACTTCCTGAACACCAGAAATTAGCCCGATTAACAACATTTACTCAGAGGCTGGGGTCAATCTCATTCAGCCCAACCTGTCCCACGGAACATACGCAGGTAACTCATAAGCAACCTAGCATGTATCCTCACCTAGTTATCTAACTCGGAGGTGAGGATGTTTGCAAAGAAAGTACTTCAAAATCAGTGTTGAGTCTAAGGTACTGTAAGTCAGAAGTACCTCCCATGTGATAAGCTATACTTCTTATTCATGGAGGTAAAAACAAATCTCCTCACCTGGTTGTCCAGCTCAGTAGGTGAGGATGTTTGCAAAGAAAGTACTTCAACGTCAGTGTTGAGTCTAAGGTACTATCTGAGTCAGAAGTACCTCCCATGTGATAAGCTATACTACTTATTCATGGCGGCAAAAAAAAAATAAATCTCCTCACCTGGTTGTCCAGCTCAGTAAGTGAGGATGCTTGCATAGGAAGTACATACCGTCGGTGTCGAGTCCTAGGTACCGCCTGAGTCTGAAGAACCTCCCATGTGGTATTCTATACCTCTCATGTATGGAGGGGAAATGGTGAACCTCCCATGTGGCTATGTAGCCTCTCATGTATGGAGGAGAAGTCGAGAGTGCAGGACCTTCAGTTCTCTACTGCTCACGATGTAGATGACTTGTTGCTGAGAAGTAGTAGTTATTCCAACATGACCATTGGGATCTGCCTAACCTCAAGGGCTAAGGGACAATACACTCGGTCTAAGCTTGACCAACAGAAACGCTAGAGTTCATTAGACTATCACTGCTACCCTAAACTTCTAACACCCTGAAGTTCATTTAGACTATCACTGCCTCCTATAAATTTCTAACACCCCTGAAGTTCATTTCGACCATCACTGCTTCCCTAAACTTCTAACACCCTAACTCTACAACCAAGCCAACTATAAAACTGAGTTACCACAAACGACGGGAGTCACGGGACCCGAGAGTAACTCTCTGAAGAAACTGAAATTCCTTAAGGTAGTGTTGTGAAAAACCACAAAAACTCTCAAAAAACCACCTACACAATCGCCGACAGCGAAACATTCCTCTAGAAGCCAAAGGGTAGACCCTCCGCATACTTGCCCCTTGGATTGACTAAGAACTCATTCTTATGAGTGTCCGGATAGCCCTGAGGCAATGATTTAACCAATAGTCCCATCCTCTCCTTGCCAAGACCATAGCATAACCCTCAGAAATGGTTAGTCTGGTATGGCAAACCCCATTAGAAAACCAAAAGTGTAAGATGGTTTAAACAAACAGTCCAGGCTACAGAAAACACCCAATCAAAACTCTCACCAACAATCCACACAGTGGCTGTGAAAAGGTGTCCTCCAAATACGAGCCTCATGATGCGTAACTTACCACACGAATCAATGAAGGAACCCAATAGAGAAAAACCTCAACTGACTCGTTAAACCGGAAGTCGTGGACTCCGGCAGAGGGATTACCCGCTACCTCACAGAAAATTATGCTAGCTTAAGTCCTTCCCCAAAAACTGCCCGACTCGCCGAAACCAGACTACCTTACTTGATGTTTGAGAGACTGCTGGTTTAGTTGAATACAACGTATCAAACATTTACTTGAATTAACTGAGATCCCTCCGGAGCCTGGAATGCGGAAAGAGAGAATGGACAAAAGTCCACAATCCGTTATACTCGCTTCCTTTGCCGAGGAAGAAACCACACCGGAACAGGAAAAAGGAGAAAAGCCGAACCCTGACAAGAGCAGCACCAAGAACCCGGAACCTACTACGCCTGGCTGCTCGATACCAAACGACATACAAGATCCCATCATATCTGAGCCTACCGATCCGATTGCGCAACGATATACCAACAAGAAGATGATAAACTCCTGTGCAAGTCGTACTCGACTGTGCAACCCGCACTCCCCCCCCACATGATGATGTAAACCCCTGCTGTCCGACCGCTGTCCACCCACTCACAAAGACGAAAGAACTGTCACCAGTTCCGCAAAACCTAAGAGTTAGTCAATCGGCTACGCATACCCTCACTACCCAGTGACGATAACGTACACCTGAGCCAATATACCTTGTCGGATGAACGCCCACACATGCGAGTCACTTCCATACTGTTGCGCCAAATGTGTACCAACCAAGACGATGACCTAACCTTGAACCAGTCTCAATTTACTGCGAAACTCCGCACTCACCAGTGACTATGACATGAGACCAGGACCACTACAATAGGCGAGCAACACCCCTAAAGAGCAAGAAAAGTAGGCAAACCGCCGGGGAAAATCCTAAACCAACCCCCCTTTAACCAGAATACGTACTAAACCTAGACTGGAGTCCGGAGCAAGTGAGGGAAAGAAGTACTCCCCGTAGACACGGAATCAAGGTCGAACCCACCTTGAAAACCCCACACGAGAACCCACAGGAGCACCTAGCGCCGACATTGTGCAGGTTGGAGAACCAACTGTGCGGTACATAGTGTAATAACGGGTTACGAACTGCGGAACCAATGGGAGCCGCAGGAATTACCAGCTACACTAAGAAAGGCGGCAGAGGGCACAAAAGGTGCTAACTACGATGCAGACGAACTGCGAACGGCCGTGGAGGCGCCCCCCCCCCCCCCAGCAATTACCGCGGTAAGCACGTTACGTCTCACACTCCTAAGGTATATAAATGGGAACGAAGAAGGAAGATTACTAACTACCCTATGAAAGGAGTGGGTGGTGACAAACGGTATCGATACAGTCAACAATGGCGCAGGTGAATCTCCACTGCCGTAGCCTCCTCAAGAACTACGGAGGACACACTACGTCTCAAAACAAGTAAGGATGAAAAATACGTAGTTGCGGATACCGCCTTGAAACATCAACACCAGCAGCCTGAGAACTACAGACCCGTGAGAGAGAGAGAGAGAGAGAGAGAGAGAGAGAGAGAGAGAGAGAGAGAGAGAGAGAGAGAGAGAGAGATTGAAATTATCTCCAAATTTCAGGATGAAACAATGATAACTCTGGCTCTGCTGTGATATTGGCAAATAAAAACAGGATGAGGGAGAAGACTCCGAAGCGACATCCGAAGAATGAGCAGCTAAAGAAGATTGTGTAAAGACAATATAAGTATTAACAGAAAAACTGGGCGAGAGAGAAAACTAGAAGGACTCTGTTCCCCACGATAATCTGAGAAACATTAGAAAATCAGGAAAATTATCAAGACACGTGATCGTGAATATAGTCCACATTGAAGTTACAGTAATTGACTTGCGTTAATTCGATTTACAATGGGGTTAGTATTTAAAATCTGCACTACATGCAAAAAAGTCTTCCTATATCTCTCGCACAGCTGGCGTAGGCAGCATCATGCCTCAGACAGCGAGATTGTTGGGTTTAAAAATAGAATTTAGGCCAAAGGCCGAGTATTGGGACCTATGAGGTCAGTCAGCGCTGAAGGGAATTGACAGAAAGTGTTTGAAAAGGTGTAGAAAGTGTTTGAAA
This sequence comes from Macrobrachium nipponense, assembly GCF_015104395.2. Taxonomy (NCBI): domain Eukaryota; kingdom Metazoa; phylum Arthropoda; class Malacostraca; order Decapoda; family Palaemonidae; genus Macrobrachium; species Macrobrachium nipponense. Next base: position 40,609,501 of record NC_061100.1, read on the forward strand.
AGGTGTAACAGGAAGAAAAACCTCTCTGTTGCACAATGAGGTCAAAGTGTTAGGAAAGGGTGGAAAAAAGGATGAAGAGATAATATGAAATCAGGAGAGAGAGAGAGAGAGAGAGAGAGAGAGAAATTACAATCGTCTAACAATCTCCATCTCCGTAAATTGCACCCTCTTCTAAGTTAAAAAGGTATTATCACCCTCTTCTAAGTTAGAAAGGTATTATCTTAATGATAATATATATGTACTCATATAACTGCGTATAGCTATGAACAACCGAATGAGAACTTGTTGCTAATGCGATCGAATCCTATAGCAACATCACTTTATTGTATTCATCCGCGTGCGACGGTAATTACTGTATTCAAGTTAAAATTGTAGCTGAAGCTGATAAGGCAAAATTACGCGCATCAGCAACCTGGACAGAAGTCCCAAGCTTTGTATGAATTCAAATGCAGCCGTGGTAAAAGAAAAGTAATAGCATGAAAGAGCTCATTACTGTTGTTTTCACACCGACAAGGGATAATAAAGTATAAAGTAAGGTTCGTAATACCTATGAAAACGAGTGAAAAACGAATGGAATCGCTAAAATTTTTACGCCATCTAACCTGAGGGAAAAACTAGCTTCCAATGAGTCGCATTAGCCAAATTTTGGTTTTAACCGCTTAAATTCACGGTAAGACGAAACAGTATGACTTCGTTCCATAAGTTAAGCATCCATATATTCATTCCAATATGCTAACTAGGAACAAAAACATTAGCCGAGACCAAGTGATATGGTTGAATCTAGAGCCAAGGAAACAGACTAGCCGGCATCATTGTCTGTCTAAGCCACGCCTTCTTACAACAATGCTGTTTGACGACAAGCTTCTGTAATTGTAATTTGATTGAAAAGTAATAAATTAATATTTTAAGGTCATTAAATTAACTTTATTAGGCCTAATATTAATTTCACTTGTCACTGTAATTTGATAATACGACTGGTAATTATTTGTAACTGTAATTGACATAAGCACAATGTAATTACTGACAGCAATTATTCTGCTAAACGTATGAAGACGTCATATATACGAATTCCTTATATCTGACTTCTGATTATACGCCACAAGATACCTTATTGATTATGTTAAATGTCAACTAGTTGAAAACACGTCTCCTTCAAGACGTTTGTACAAACCTGGCATAAGTGAGGAAGAGTTGTTACGTTAATCACGCTAGCCAATCAGGACAGAATGATATGGATACGGCGACGCAAACCCGTATTCGTCATCAGCTGATTCCAGCGTGAATGACTGCCGAGTTAGTTATACTACGCTAATATGATGATACAAATAATACAATTGTAATGCTTTATTCGGACAGAATCTGATCTTCATTCTGTTCGATTACATTCATATTGAATTATCCTAAGATCAGAATCTCATTCGTTTTCAATTGCACCTGTACTTAATCATCAGAAGTCAGAATGCCTTGAGCCTACAGCATTAGCCACTATAAAAATCACTCTACCGATATGTAGTACAGCGAATACTTTAGTCTAGGCTAGGCTACTGTATATGCAATACGATATATCATCGTGAACAACTAGGCTAGCCGTAGTTAATTTTATTCGATTTCACTACATACTGAATTATCGTAAGTCAATATGCATTGAACAGAGAATTAGTCGATATAACAATTATCGTATCGTACAAGTAGAGCAAAGTAACCTTAAAGACGAAGGAGCAGTACTCAACCCTTCAGAACCCGACAGACCCAAAACCAGATCTGAACGACCAACCATGGCCCAAAAGCTTCTGATGCAAGGAACTCAAAGCAGGAAAAACCCAAAGAGGCTCTAAGGACACTGTCCCTCTATAAACTACTACTTATAATAGAAAACCGACTCGAAGAAGCCTGCACTTCTCTTCCTAAACACTATGTTAGCCTATTATCCCTACTCGTCTGTATCTGACCTAATTTTTCATCATCCTGAGAACTTAACACATCGAGGAAAGGGGAATCTGCTGCCAACACTGCCTGCTCCGCGCCGGGGGGGCCGGCAGAACCTACCCACTCGGAGGCTTGCGGTTCTCCATTACCCCCAGCACCCGTTAGGGCTGGTTCTGGAGCAGGCAGGGGGGCTGAAAAAGAACGATATGAATCAACTATACCACTAATACCACTATCTCTATTTTGGTTAAATTTTTCATCAGGCTAGAAAAATGCTTAACATACTAGATGATGACCTGTCCACTAATTTCTTGAATAACTTAACTAATGTTTCCTTGTCTCCTGACCAAGACAAACACTCTGACTGGTATTGCACTGAACCTTCCTACACGAAAATAACGAAAAGAACGTCGATCATGTGTGAGGGTACTCATCCTACGCTTGAAGGGCGTGCAGAGCCGATGAGCACCAACATATCCAGCAGTAGGAGGCTCAACCGTCGTAAAAGGCTCGATCATCGAACTGTAGACGAAGCAGAAGCAGAGGCGTTTGCAGACGGCGACAACGTTTATTTTCTAACTTATCCATACAAGTACAAAGTAGACTATCAAACGTAAACGGGAGAAAAACGTTAATAATAGTCCAAGGTCAGTAATCTGTATCCAAAATACAGAAAACTTTGAGTGGGGTCGGGCCAAATGACCAAGAATTCGCGATGTGGGACTGATCTGCACAGCATGCGAACAAGAAACAATTAGAGGAGACAGGCCCCAACTGGTGGCCCGGTATTTACGGCAGCGTTGCCAACGGTAACACAGGTAACTCATTTTGACTAGATTTTTACCTGCAGCGTTGGTAACGCTGACAGTTAAAATTACCCACTTAGTGTGTAAATATGTGGGGATATAGGTTCGTGGCTGGTCAGTGACCAGGGCTAATTCAGGTGTTCAGGGAGTGTATTGGAATATTCGGAGTTATAAGTAAAAATTCCGAAAGCGTCATGGAGGTATGTGTGCACTTCATAGAGCCAGACTTTCATAACCTGTTTAATTCTAAAAATGGGTATTTCTATATAAGCATTCCGCATGACCGCATCGTTCGTCCCCGCAAATATGAAGGCCACCAGGAATTGGGGCGTCAAATGTATTTTCCCGTTTAGTACAAGCCCTAAGGGGTTAATTAATTGTCTGAATAAATATTACTTAAAATTCTTGTTCAGGAGGCAAAACGGCATGGAAAAACCGCAACTGCCATAGTCGAGGCCGCAGCGGAATAGTAATAGGTATAGATCTACCCTAAAATCTGACCTTAATTTCTATCTTTGGAGAAAATACTTAGGGGGAGACACCAGCGACTACCAACCCTTATCACGGTGGACAGGTCTTATTCACTCCATATTTAAATGGTGAAACAAGAATACAATTACAACTCCAAGCATACCATTCAAAAGATTGAAGTTTCGTCAACATAATGTGATATATGAAAGCCTCATACGAAATAAAATAAGCATGCGACGCTCTTCGTAAAATATGTTTTCAAGGCAGTTTTGAAATCCAATATGGCGGCTACCGTGTGGATGTACAGGTTCTGATCAGTGACGACAATCATCTTTCCCAGCCTTCCCAGCACTCATTTGAACAATGTTAGCGTATAATATGAAACGTTATTGATCTTACTCAAGATTGCAGTTGTAATCAGCACAATAAAACAACATTTTGTTGCCTATATTACTGAAAGTATGAAACTTTTTATTCCCGGGGTCATGGTTTGAACTGAATTCATTTTTACCTTGTAATCGGTGGTTTTTATCCTTACTGCCATCACAACTGAAACTCCACAGTGCTTATTTGATTGTTATTATACACATTTTGGTCTCAATTCACTCCACATTGCACTTTAAACAAGTTGCTGTTCCTGGTTCCTAAGCAAGCGCGCCACAAACACAGTTACGAACAGCAGACGACGAAACTGCAAAGTTTTATTCCCTAAATTGTTTACTTTACTCGTTATTTAGTTCAACTTTACTTTTCTGGGCTCAGTTCGTGTCGCTGCGTGAAATAATCCTTTAGTTTATTATTTCTAAGGTAAATTAGCTAACAAATACCAGAGAAAAAACAAATCAAAGAAGATGTCAGTATAACTGACTCGCTCACACAAAATAAAAGAAGGGTGTTGGTATGGTAACTGGGGCGAGTGAGACCACTACCACGAACTTCTTGCCATTTAGAATTCTCCTATATCAAAATTCTCAACGAGAGAGCCGACCCACAGGTTGAGGCGGCAACTACTACTACTACAACCCACGCCATGCCGACCACCGTGCCTCTGGTGGCCATCCTTCTAGTTAGCGGACATTTACCCACACGTGTTTTCGTTTCGCTCTCTGTGTTTTGGATTTATCTTCCTCCTTTCTTGCAAGATGGAACGTGCAGCGATTGCAGCAGCTAAGTTAAGTACCCTGCAAAGGTTTGGATTTAGTTTCGTTCCATCCAGGTGCCTATATTTGCCGTTTTTTAGGTATAAATATGGGGTCCCGGTCTGGAGCATGGCGGCATGGTCCCGCCTCATGGTCGGTTAGGTTCTCGGTCCCCCATACCTGGAACCTTTCCCCTTTTATTTATTCACGTGTGGCTCTAGTCCTATTGTTTATTTTACCGTATGCTGTTTTTACATCGTTTAGGGGATATAGCCTACCCCTGGTTTTAGGTCATGCATGCATGTCTCTCTACCTCATGTAGGCATTCGAGTGTTTCTTGTCCAGACCCTAGCCCTTGCTCTTTGTATCGGCTTAGGCTAGCTCTGAGTGATAGACTTTCATTCGGGTCAATCGTGCACTCCTGGAAGTCCTTTTTCTTTTACTCCTTATTTTTCCCCTACTTTAGTTATCGATGTATTGTATATATTTTGGTTAGCCTAGGGCGTCTAGCCTCTTAGCCTATAGCCTGGGTCTCAGTGGTCCTATGGTCCACGCTAGTTACAGTTTTTTTGCATCCTTATTGGCAGTTTTGTTGCATCACATATTGTTGCACCATCCTGGTCAGTTTGGTTGCAATTGACCCTTGGCATCCGATCCAGTTGGTTGTGTTGTGTTATCATACCTTGGTCCACTCATGATCGCGGTCTGGCTAGACACCCGCCCCAGACACTTCCCCCCCTCTTCCTCTCGCCATAGAGTAGGAGGGTGGGGTGTCTGTTCTCGCTTGCTCCATCCAGGCCTGTCTCCCTCTCTCCCTACGTGGAGGGAGTAGGGGAGTCTGGACAGACTGTTAGGCTGGGAGTGACCTTGTTCTCCCCTGTGCGCTGTGGTATCTCGGTGTGACGGGGGTTGGGGGGTTGGCCTCCCCCCTCCCTAGTTGCTCCGGCGTTCCGCCGTATACACGGGAACTGATTTCTTCCATCCTCGCCTTTTCCCCCATCCCTGTGACGGTGGACCTACGCCTCTTCTCCCTGGCGTTCCATCGGTTACGGGAGGGGGGACGTGGTCGGCTCCGCCAACCAACGGAGTGGATATGTTTTCAGTTGGTCCTTAGCTTTCCATCGTTCCTTCATCTCCGGCGTGTGCCCTAGGGCATTCTTCCGGCAGAGTTGGACAACGCCGCGCTTCGGAGTCGTCCTCCGATTTTAATTTTAGTTATGCTTAAGTTAGTTTATAGTTATCTTAAGCTTGGGTCCCTCCCCTGCCCTTACTGGAAATTTTGTTTATAGTTATATATCATATTTCTATATCTTACCTCTGGTTTACGGGATTTCCTCCTCCGGCTTACACCGGAGTTATTGTATCACCTATTATCGCATAAGGTCTTAGGGGAGGGGTTATGCCCAAAATTTTATTAATCTCCGGCATGCGGCGGAGTACTAGGGTAGCCCTGTGAGTGTAATCTTGATACTCATGTATCTTTCCACTTACAGGCTACCAACTGTGAACACCCCGGATGCAACGCCGTGTTGCAGGACCCCTGCGGGCATGAGGTCTGCAGGACTCATGCTCCCTGCTCCACCAGCCATGGCGACTTACAGGTCTGGTTCCACGAGGCATGTTCGATCTGCTATGACCTTGTGAGTCAATTTTTGGATGGGGTAAGTACTTTTCTCATCAGCACTTTCATAAAATATGAGTTCTGATATATGTTTAAGCTTAAGTTTTCCTTGGTATACTGATACTTTTATATGCTCCGACATTGCTAGACTTAGGCTTGATTTAGTCTAAGGGTTAGGATTCACCTTTAGCCTTAAGATCTGATAATCGCCCTCTCTTTCAGGCTACCGCAGTCAGGGAGACTGCTCTCGCTACCCTGAGAGCTTGGGTCGGCGGCTTCGGGAAGAATGCCGCCAAAGGACAGCCTTACATTCTGGAGAAGAGGCTGGCTGTCCTTCTGTTTCCCAGAGGCAAGTCGACGGGGTATGTTGACCCTACTGAGGCAGCCTCGACGATTGCGACCATCCAGCGGCAGGTCGCTCAATGTATGAAGGAAGGACCAAGCCAGGACATCTCGGCGGAGGTCGCCACATTAGATATAAATGTAGAGCCCATGGTAGGTGTGGATGACTTGTTGGTTGAGGTAGGTATGTTGGACGCTCAAGGGCTTCCCTTGGGCGTTCCTGGATCTTCATCTCCTGTTCCTTCTTCTTCTTCCTTTCAGGGCTTTACGGGGGCGGAGCTCCCGTATAGAGCACCAGACGCCTCTGTGGTTCCCAAGGTGAAGGGCCACAGGGCTCAGAAAACCCTTAGTAAGACGTCATCGTCTAAGAAGACTTCTTCGGCGTCTTCATCTCGTAAGTCTCTGGCTTCTCACCCCGGAGCAGAGAAAGTGAAAGCATCTTCTTCCTCTGCTTCACTTACTAAAGGGTCGGGGAGCAAGTCCTCCAGAGAGAGATCCTATACTCCGTCTGAGTCGGTGGTCTCTCCTTCTTCTAAGGTACTTCCTCCGAGTACCCCATCTACTTCTGCGCCAGTTCCTGGCTTTGATCCTGCTGCATTTTCCGCCGGAATGATGCAGCAGGTGGGAGATCTTGTAGGATCTTTGAGGAACAGTATGGAGCAGATGTTCACTCAGCTGTCGGACAGGATGTCCACACAAGAGAACCTCCTGTCTGGATTCAATCAGGCTCCGCAGGTTGCTTCTCCAGCACCTAGTGCCGGTCTCATCCAGCTTCCACCTCATGATTCCCTCCCACCATTCTCCATGAGCAACCCTTGGAGAGTAGCATCTTATGCTCCTTTCCAAGATGGTCTCACCTCCATCCCGGAGTGTGGAACTCGAAGGATTGAAGACTTCGAGTTCTACCCTGAGAATTTGCAGCCTCCATTCATTGGCTACGCCAGGCTGACGGAGTCGGCATTGAACAGGGAGGACAAGATCCCGAAGGAGACAGTCCTTTACTCCAGGGATCAGGCACAGAGGGAATGGCTTCGCTGTCTCGAGGAATGGGACTGTATCAACACCAGGCGCCAAGCCTTCAAAAGTCCATTCACGATCTTCACGATGGAAGAGGAAACTCCACTTCCCTTCTTAATGAAGATCGCCAGCGTCACCGTGCAAGCAGGCCTAAAAGGAGACCCTTTGCCGCAGCTGAGGGAGGCAGATCCCACATCACCCTTGTTCCCTTCGTTTGGTGATATATGGGAAAACTTGCCAGCCACCTTCACAGTTGGAAAGTTTAAACCGGACTGTGCTATGGATCAGTTCGGTGAAAAACTTCCAAGACTTCCCGACAACCTCATTCAAGCAGAATTAGAGGCTAGGTCTAGGCTGGCAAGGACTCTCAACACTATGGTTATGACGGAAGTAGCGGCTCTGTCATATGCTTCGGAACCGCTCTTCAAGCTGTTGACCAAATCACAGACTTATACAGTCCAATCGGACTTGTATGAGTTTGTGGTTGCGAGGGTCAACTGTAGAAAGCACGTCCTCCAGGAAGCAACTATTCGGCATGAGCCAAATAAGTTGCTTTCCTCCAACATCTGGGGGGCGGACCTCTTCCCGGAGTCAGCGGTTAAGGAGGTCCAGAACGAGGCTACGAGACTCAACCAGAGTCTCAAAGATTGTTGGGGCCTCTCCGCCAAGAGGAAACAAGACTCGTCTGCTTCGGGTAAGAAGCTGAAAAAGTCTAAGAGGTTTCAACCTTACCAGAGGAAACCTCAGCACTTTGTTCGGTCTGTCTCAGCTGTCCCAGTCACCCAACCAGGACAGGCTTCCACGTCGAAGGGGCCAAACTCAACCTATCCTCCTGATCTCTCCTCAGGCTCAGCCATCCACATCTTACTTGTCGTCCCGGCGTTCAACCAAGTGTATGAAGGCCAGGCCTTTCAGCACTTTAACCGTTTGCCAGGGGAAGTAGAGCCAGAGGAGCCTTCCGTCAGAGAGGATCGGGAAGAGTTATTAAACAGAGGGAATTGCACTTCCGAGGCCGAGGAGCTCACCCAGCACAGCAGCAGTGAGATCTCCAAGGTAGGAGGGAGGCTGTTCCTCTTCCGGCATCGGTAGGGGTCAGCAAATGGGCACAAAGTATTATGTCAAAAGGTCTGGTGGAGTTGGATCAAGGGCCCCCCTCCACCAGACCATTCCTTCAACTTCCATCGAAGGAATTGACAGATTATGCGGAGGAACTCCTTCAGAAAGGAGCAATATCGAGAATCAAGCATTTAAAAGTTTTAAGGTCGCTTGTTCAGCGTGCCAAAGAAAGGCTCATTAAAAAGAAGAGTAATCTTAGACTTGTCCCAGTTAAACTTATCCATTCGCTGCGACAAATTCAAAATGCAGACCATCTCGCAGGTACGGACCTTACTTCCCCATGTGGGCCGTCACCACCTCTATCGATCTTACAGACGCATAACTATCATATCCCAATAGCAAGACACTTTCGCCCTTACCTAGGCTTCAAGATAATGGTAGTAGCATACCTCGAAGATTGGTGGATCCAGGCACCAACCGCCGAGGAATGCGAAAGCCACCAAAGAAAGTAATCAAGTTCCTGGAGTATCGTGGGGTTCCAGATACAAGGAAAAATCAAGACTCACTCCGGAGGTCTCGATTTCAATGGCTAGGCATCCAATGGGATTTATCCTCCCACAATTTCAAGTCCATTCCATTAGCCAACGAGAAAGGAAATAACTGAAGTCAGTTAAAGCAATTTCTAAAGTACAAATATGCTTCAAGGAGAAACCAGGAAAGGATCCTAGGTGTTTCCCTACAGTTTGCCTCAGTAACAACATCTTTGATGAAAGCCAAACTGAAAGACACAGGCCGGATCTGGCGCTCAAGAGCAAATGTCAGATCTCGGGACAAGTTGTCAGCAATTCCGCAAATCCTTCGGGATCATCTGCGTCCCTGGACTCAAATGAAGAATCTGTCCATGTCGGTACCTCTTCAATACCCTCCTCCGGTAATAACTATCCATACAGATGCTTCATTAAGCGGTTGGAGAGGGTATTCTCAGTTCAAGAAAGTTCAAGGAACTTGGTCACTACAGTTCCGCCAGCTTCACATAAACGTATTGGAAGCCATGGCAGTGTTCCTGACCCTGAAGAGGCTCCTTCCACCAAAGAACTCTCATGTAAAATTGGTTCTGGACAGCGCAGTAGTAGTACACTGCATCAACAGGGATGGTTCCAAATCAAGACATCTAAAACCTATGTCATGATAGCCATCTTTTCCCTGGCGGACAAGTTCAAATGGCACCTCTCCTCCACCCACCTAGTGGGAGTAAGGAATGTGATAGCAGACGCTCTGTCCCGGTCAGTTCCCTTGGAGTCAGAATGGTCTCTGGACAACAGTTCGTTCCAATGGATGCGCCGGAGTGTCCCAGGTCTTCAAGTCGATCTCTTCGCTTCTCAGGCGAACCACAAGCTTCCATGCTATGTGGCTCCCAACCTGGACCCTCTGGCATATGCCACAGACGCTCTGTCCATAGACTGGAACCAGTGGAAGAAGATTTACATCTTTCCTCCAGTGAATCTTCTTCTGAAAGTTCTGAACAAACTCAGGACTTTCAAGGGACAAGTGGCACTAGTAGCACCAGACTGGCCGAAGAGCAATTGGTATCCCCTGCTTCTGGAATTGGGTCTTCGCCCCCAACGGATTCCCAATCCCAGGCTCTCTCAGTCAGTACAAATGAAACTGTGTTCGCTTCCTCAGGAATTCTCAAAGCCCTAACTTTATGGACTTTATGAAGTTGGCATCTTTCCTGAAGGAATCAAACATCAAAATCATGACTATCAATTCAGCTATATCCTTTTTTAGGTCCTTGTTTGAAAAAGGATTAGCAGCTAGCACTATTACTACAAATAAATCAGCCTTGAAGAAGATCTTTCAAATGGGTTTTAACATAGACTTAACAGACTTCTATTTTTCGTCTATTCCCAAGGCTTGTGCTAGACTTAGACCTTCTGTAAGGCCTACTTCTGTGTCATGGTTTTTAAATGATGTCCTTAAGTTGGCTTCGATACTGACAAACTCAACTTGTTTCTTATAATGCTCTTAAGAAAAACATTATTTTGCTCAAGCCTGGCTTCAGGAGCTAGAATTTCAGAACTGTCGCTCTGTCCAGAGATCGGGTCATATAGAATTTCTCCCCTCAGGAGAAGTTCTACTTTCCCCGGATCGCAGCTTTCTAGCTAAGAATGAGGATCCTTTATTGAGGTGGGAACCTTGGAAAGTCATTCCTCTTCCTCAAGACCCTTCTCTTTGTCCAGTAATGACCTTACGAGCCTTTCTGTCTAGGACATCCTCCTCCTCTTCGGGTCCCCCTCTTTAGGAGAGAAAAGGGTGGCACTTTATCAATTAAAGGCATAAGACAACAGATCCTCTACTTTATTAAACAAGCAAACCCTGAATCTTTCCCTAAGGCACATGATGTCAGGGCAGTAGCCACCTCAATTAATTATTTCCAACACATGAATTTTGATGACTTGAAAAAGTATACTGGATGGAAATTGCCGACAGTGTTTAAGCGACACTATTTAAAGTCCCTAGAATCTCTAAAATTTTCTGCAGTGGCAGCGGGAAACATAGTTTCCCCTGACTCTGCCCAGTAGTATAGTTGAAGATCCAGATCTCCTTTCTGCCTGCCTCACTTAACATTTCGTCCACCTATCATCCTGCTCTCAAAAACTTTGCTTTAGCCTTAGCTGCTCATATGAATGGCTAGTGGGTGTGTCCCTTATTTATTTTTCTGCTAGGGTCACCCACAAAAATGTTTGTATATAGCCTTACGAGTGTGGTTCCCTTATTTTTATGCTAGGGTCCCACACTCTCATCTCACGATGGTTTGATACTTTGTGGAATTTCAATAATTGTGTATATAAAATTTATTTAGTGTGTTGCATCATTGTATTGTTAACTTTACACACACTATCATGTATTGATATGTTCATGCTCTGTAACATTTATATGTATTTTGTAACAATATTTACACAGTTATAAGATATAATTACTTTGAATTATCTCCTGTTTAGAGATTGCCTAAATATGTTTATTCCTTGGAATTACCAATTTATATCCATGTCCTCTTATTTAAATTATAGTATTGCAGTTATAATTTTTAGTTTTATTTAAGACCCTCTTAATTTTTTTTTTCTCCAATCTTGTGCTATTTCTCTGGTACTATTTCACGCAGCGACACGAACTGAGCCCAGAAAAAGGATTTTGACGTAGGAAAAATCTATTTCTGAGCGATTGGTTCATGTCGCCCAGTGAAATCCCACCACTGCCCGGCCCTGCCGCCCAAGATTGCCTGCTAACTTCAGGATGGCCACCAGAGGCGCGGTGGTCGGCATGGCGTGGGTTGTAGTAGTAGTAGTAGTTGCCGCCTCAACCTGTGGGTCGGCTCTCTCGTTGAGAATTTTGATATAGGAGAATTCTAAATGGCAAGATGTTCGTGGTAGTGGTCTCACTCGCCCCAGTTACCATACCGACACCCTTCTTTTATTTTGGGTGAGCGAGTCAGTTATACTGACATCTTCTTTGATTTGTTTTTTCTCTGGTATTTGTTAGCTAATTTACCTTAGAAATAATAAACTAAAGGATTGTTTCACTGGGCGACACGAACCAATCGCCCAGAAATAGATTTTTCCTACGTCAAAATCCTTTTGTTATTTAAAAATTTTAATTTGATTCGTGTATATTATCCCTTTTTTACAACCAAATTACCCCGAAAAATTGCAGATCTAAATAGTAGCAATCAAATGTTTCTAACTTTTCGTACATCTGGCTGCCAAAAGCCATAGAGGAACTTTACTACGATAGTGGATTATATCATGTTTTCTATTTTTGCTAGCACTTTTCATTGATTTCAGCATATAGGCTGTTTTGAAATTTCTTTAATAACTGTAGCCAGAAATAAATGTAACCACTATGTTTGCATGCTAAGAATGGCAAAATCATCGTTGCCTACTTATGGAGCTTCAGACATACGCCGATCCCAGTTATTATAAACTGTTTCCATGAATTCTAGTTGTCATAGTAATGCAATAATGGACAAAATTACGTATTGACAAAGTTTAATGACATCTTACAATATTTTATGTATA
>NC_061100.1:40622454-40649033 GCF_015104395.2 Macrobrachium nipponense
TCCGTTTCCAATGACGCTTCGCGTCTAAAAGACGTCTTACGTCTCTCTGGCGTTACGAAACTCTCGTAAGCACCTGTTCTCGCTCTCGAACTAGACGCTTCTGTAAGACGTTTAGCCGTTTCCCGTCTGTATGACGCTTCTCGTTGAACAGGTGAGAGAGGACGAGACTTCTTAATTGGAAGCGTCACGTCCTTCCGACGTGGCGCTAAAACTCCCACTAGAGATGACAGTTGCTCTTGAACTGCCATAATGATCTTTCTTGACGCTTCTCCCACGTCCAGTGCATGACGTCTTTCGTCATCACTCGGGGAGAGAAGAAGGAAAGGGTACTTCCGCGTACACTTCAGGGTGACGCTGACGCCCCCTTCGCTTTCTTGCTAGAAGACGGAGCGTCATCTGAGAAACGCTCTGGACTAGAATCTATGTCAGGCTTCATATGACGCTTCAGCGGTCTCGACAAGTTCGATTCCTTCCAACCCTCGTTTAGGTGAGGAGAGGGAGAGGACGAGAAACATCGCGAAGGACGCTTTTTCTATAGCGCCCTTGAGCCGCCTGCCACGAAGCAGAGCTAGCTGAAGGGACGTCTGACCGTTGGGGATTCCCCACAACCTCCTTAAGGCTTTCGACTTTCCTTCTCCTCTGGGCTTGTGAGCTTGGAAGAGGTCTAGGCCTGGGAGCGTCGCAGGGACGTCAAACGCCCCCCTCCTCCACAAAACTGGGAGAACTCACTTCACTGTAATGTCACTTTCACTTTCACTAGCCTTACCTTTGAAGTCAGCCATCTTGGACTTCATGTCTCTAATTGTAGCTTTCAGATTGGCGATTTCCGATGCCGAATCCGAAAAAGCACTCTGAGAATGAGATACATAGGGAGAATCTACATCAGTAGGATTAGAATTATCAGTGAAAGGCTCAATAGGCCTTGAACTCACACCTTTCAATCGTCTAATTCTATCCCTCTCTAACTTCTTCAAATAAGAAGTCAAAGTCTTCCACTCTTCTGCATTCAATCCCTCGCATTCCTTACAAGTATTAATAGCAGAACACTGAAACCCCCTACATTTACGGCATACAGTGTGAGGATCAACCGAAGCTTTCGGTATCCTCACCCTGCAGCCTACATTCACACACATTCTCACACTCACATTAGAATCAGACATACTGAGAAAATCCAAAAGAGTTATTCCAAAAACAGTCCACTGTAGCGAATGCCAAAACACGATCCAATACGTCACCAAAAAGCCGAAAAGAAAAACGATGATCAAAGGATGAAAAATGAATCTAAGTCAGGAGGTAATAACAACAATGTTGATACACCGGCGACAGAGGAAAATATGATAGAAAACGGGGATGGTTCCTAGTCCTGCCGCCCAGGGCAGGCCGGTAGATCACCTGACCTACCTGTAGCGAGTGGCGCGAAATTTGAATTTCTGTCGGGGACGACGGAGTCTTAGCTATGTATATATCTGACAGGTAAGTTGATTGTATGAAATCTAAGCATAAACCTACTACTACTTCAATTATGGGGGATCCCATGGGAAACGGGGTTTTTTGGGTGGGGGAGGAGGAGGAAAAAATGATTTTCGGGGCACTACTAAACCTAATACACCCCACCTAACCTTACCTAGGCCCTGTACCCCTACCTAGGCCTAGCAGGGGGGCTCCGCCCCCCTCGCGACCCCCCCTTAAGGCCACAGTGATTTTCGGGGGCACTACCGAACCTAATACAACCACCTAACCTTACCTAGGGCCCTGTACCCCTACCTAGGCTTAGCGGGGGGGCTCCGCCCCCCTGCGACCCCCCCTTAAGGCCAGTACCTAACATCCATCAAACCAAATCCAAAGTGATGGTACTGCTGTATACATCGTTATACTACCACCATTATAATATACTCTATAAATTAATGAAGCTTACCTTAAACTGTTGGTTGATAAAAATGTGCTGCTGCTTTGAGGGAAAACGTGAAGCCGTTGCAAGGTTCCCTGACATGCAACTTAAAGTAGGAAGTGGCCAGGTACCCGACGACCACATTGCACTGCAAACAATCGGTAGGAAATCGAAGGTCTGTCAAAATTAATGCCAGAAGGGCCAGCCACTACCTCTGCCATAGGTACAGGAAGACAAAATGCCGTTTTTTGCTTCATTATTCGAGTATTCAGTCAAACAAGGATACCAGTGGACACTAGACAGGTAACTTTATTACTCCGCTGAAATGCTAGTGAAACTTAGTTTTCGACTCAAGTCATTCGTAATTGGTTATGAAACCCATGACGTCATAACGATGTCACACCTCTCAGCCAATAATGAGTAACTGGAACTGCTTTTGTTTGCGTAAGAAAGTAAGTTAGAGGGCTCATTAAAAGTAAACATTACCGTAGAGGAAACACCTCTCCCGACTTAGGAAAAATTCGAGGTAAAAACTTAATCTTTTTTTTTCTCTGTAAGTATGCATTAGCGACAATAATGTATTGAGAAGAAGTGTTTTGTTATCACGTGCTTTACTCGGGAAAAATATCAATATAATAGATTTCCCATAATGGTTTGAAACTGTAATAATACCTGTTATTTAATTCATGTCTATTATCCCTTTTTTGCAACCAAATTAACCCCCAAAAATTACAAATGTTTCGGATGTATAGTACTTACGAGCAGATGACGTGAGGAAAAATGACTCATCGTTGCCAATCTAGTGGAGCGTCACACATACGCCGATGCATTTACAAACTGTTTTGATGAATTCTAGTTGTCATAGTAATGCAGTAATGATAACATTGTTGTAATATGTACGTATAGGCTATATATAATACAAATAGATACGCTAATTTCATTTATTTCCCCGGTTTTGTGTAAGTCTTATAGGTACCTAGTTTGGAGGGTAAACACATACCAATTGACAACACTGATAAACAATTGAAGAGCGCAAAACGCCGCAAAGAATGCCGTAGTCCCCTTGAATAAGTGCTGGTAAGAGGTTGGTTTACGATTGTTGTGATGAAAGTGCCCCAGCGTCTATGGGTACAAGTGGTGTGCAGATTTAGCACAGGAAATGGGAAGTTTGTTGACACAAGCGACTCCGTAAACATCAAGATGGCGTCAATCTTCGAAACATTTTTAGTTGTAGCCTAAGTAAAAATTTCTAAAGCGTTTTGGTGAGATTTCCACTGCCGTAGCCACCCTTTTCACTACCCTCTGTTTAAATCTTAAAATTTGGCCTTAATATGACAATTTGTCGAAAATTGCATTTTTCCTAACTATACAAACCTGAGGTCCTTTAACAATAGGAAGTAGCTAGCGGCAGCTGGAACGGTCGTAAGCTTCGAACAAGGGGAGAACGGTAGTTAACTGCTTGTCCGATCGTCGCGCGCCGCGCGACTGGGAGGTAAACAAATCACTTTTGCTTTTGGCCCATGCAAAATACGCAGAGTGAGGGGTGGCATGAGGAGGGACTATATGTAAAGGACCTCAGGTTTGTATAGTTAGGAAAAATGCAATTTTCGACAAATTGTCATTTGTTCCGATACGTAATACAAACCATTGCGGTCCTTTAACAATAGGAAGACTCAACTTCTTGGTGGAGGAATCTGAGTCTTTTTGATGAACAGACTGGTTGTTCGTCCATCCCTGGAATGCCTCCCTGGTCGTAAGAGCGAGGGAGGGATCCAAGCCTCTGTCCGATTGATCGGGGTGTGCACCGCAGGATCAATGGTCAGACCTCTGGGCCGAGTACTAAGAGAGAGGCAAGCGTATCTCTTTGTACCAGCATTGTAAGAACTTTTTCCTTTACATGAGCAAATGTAAAGTAATGGGTTTGTCTCATGTCGGCATC
Source organism: Macrobrachium nipponense (assembly GCF_015104395.2). Lineage (NCBI taxonomy): Eukaryota > Metazoa > Arthropoda > Malacostraca > Decapoda > Palaemonidae > Macrobrachium > Macrobrachium nipponense. Next base: position 40,626,282 of record NC_061100.1, read on the forward strand.
CACTTTCTCCCCCTTGTTGGAGAAAGTGGTGGATATTTACTCCTATCTCAGGTTAAAGAGGTAGGATGGAGCTCTGTTGAATAGCTTACCTGCATCTGACTCCCTTCCAGCAAAGTAACGACCGTATCCTCTGCCCACAGGTAGAGGTAGAAAAGATGGTGAAGAGAAAGCCAGTCACTCTCTCATTCACGCATTCATTCTCCCAGTCATACCAGGAATCGATGCTGTTCTGCCTGCTCGGGTGCTGGGTAAGCTTACACGTGTTGAGCAGCCACCACAGGTCCCAAGGAAAAAGTATCCAAGGACTTGTGGGCAATATCCCGAAGGTAGTAAGGACGTGAAGGTGGTCTGGTTGGCCCAGACACCTGCCTTCAGGACCTGCGCCAGGAGGAGAAGTTTGCTTACGGAACGCTAAGGAGGGTCCGATACCTCTGACTTCGTGGGCTCTCGGACGGAGCGTACGGATGTCGTCGCTACCATCAGCTTCGTACGCTCTCCTGATCACCTCACGCAGCCAGAAAGAAAGCGTGTTCTTGGAGACTTCTTTCTTGGTGACCCCAGTGCTAACGAAGAGGCGTCGACACTCAGGCCTGAGATGTCGAGTTCTCTTCAGATAGCGCCGTAGCGCCCTCACAGGACAAAGCAGCATCTCATCCGCATCATTATCGGTGAAGTCCAGGAGGGAGGGGATCGTGAAAGACTCGAACCTGTCGTCAGGGATCGACGGATTCTGAGTCTTAGCTACGAAGTTCGGGACGAAATCGAGCGTCACAGATCCCCAGCCTCTGGTATGTTTAACATCATAAGAAAGGCCATGTAGTTCCCCTACTCTCTTCCGCCGATGCCAGGGCCAGCAAGAAGAGGGTCTTGAGGGTCAGATCCCTGTCTGACGACTCTCGGAGTGGCTCGAAGGGTCTTCGAGTCAAACTCCTAAGTACGAGAGTCACATCCCACGCAGGGGGCCTGAGTTCCCTGGGTGGGCAAGACTTTCGAAGCTCCTCATTAGCAAGGATATCTCGAACGAATTCGAGATGTCCAGTCCCCTCAGTTTTAGGACGAGCGCCAGTGCTGCTCTATATCCTTAACTGTGGGTACTGAGAGGAGCTTCTCTCGGCGAAGAACACGAGGAAATCCGCTACCTGCTGAAGAGTGGCTCTGAGAGGAGACAGACCCTGTCTACGACACCAACCACAGAGACGGCCCACTTCCCCTGGTACACAGCTGCAGAGGACTGTCGGACGTGTCCAGCCATCTCTGTTGCTGCGCTACGAGAAAAGCCTCTCGTTCGCAAGAGATGGTGGATAACAGCCAGCCGTGAAGTTGAAGGGACTGGACTGCCTGTGGTACCGTTCTACGTGTGGCTGGGCTAGAAGGTTTGTGCCAAGTGGGTAGCTCTCTCGGTGCGTCCGCAAGAAGAGCCAGCAGGTCCGGATACCAAACGGCTTGTGGTCGTTTGGGAGCCACCAGGATCATTCTGAGATTGGGAGTGACCAGCGCTCGACTGAATCACTTTCCGAATCAGACCAGAAGGGAGGAAAGGCGTAAGCGAAGAGGTTGTCCCAGGGGTGTTGGAGAGCGTCCTCTGCAGCTGCCCATGGGTCCGGCACAGCCGAAAAGAAAACCTGAAGTTTTCTGTTGTGCCGGGTGGGGTGGCGAACAGGTCTACGACCTGGTCGCCCCCACAGGTTGAAGAGCCTTTCCGCCACGTCTTGGTTTGTAGAGACATTCCGGATCCCTATCACCTGATCCCGACGGCTGAGCTTGTCTGCTACTACATTCCTCTTGCCTGGAATGTAGCGTGCTGACAGCTCTATCGAGTGAGCCGTGGCCCACTCGTGCACCTGCACCGTCAACTGATGGAGCGGAAGAGACACTAGCCCCCCCTGCTTGTTGACATATGCCACTACTGTGGTGTTGTCGCACATCACACCACTGAGTGTCCCACCAAGCGGTCCTGAAACTCTTGGAGAGCGTTGAACGCCGCCTTGAGTTCCAGGACATTGATGTGAAGGTGCTTCTCGTGATGGTCCCACACACCTGCAGCCAGCAACTCCTCCAGGTGTGCGCCCCATCCCTCGGTCGATGCGTCTGAGAAAAAGAACGCATCTCCGGGGGGGGAGTGCGTATGGGCACTCTCTTAAGAGGTTCTTGTCGTTCGAGCCACCAGGCTAGGTCCTGCCTCACCTTGTCCGTGATAGCCACGGGAAAGTAAGGAGGATCCTTGGCCTGAGACCAACTCTCCCTTAGTCTCCACTGGAGAGACCGCAGGTGAAGACGCCCGTGAGGGACTAACTTCTCGAGTGACGACAGATGGCCGATCACGACTTGCCATTGCTGTTGCTGCCTGTTCCTGCCGAGGACAGGAACCGGCCGGCTGCCTCCCTGAATTTGCTGATACGCAAGTCTGCGGGAAAGACTTGCCCTGCTACCGTGTCTATCAGCATACCCAGGTACTTCATCTTCTGCTTGGGTTCGAGGTCGGACTTCTCGTAGTTTATCACGATCCCAGATCGCGACAAAACTTGAGGAGCCGATCTCTGTCCTGTAGCAACTGCGAGCGGGAGCTCGCCAGGACTAGCCAATCGTCGAGATACCTCAGAAGACGTATCCCGTGCGAATGGGCCCAAGCCGACACCAGAGTGAACACTCGCGTGAACACCTGTGGGGCGGTTTGAGAGACCGAAACAAAGTGCCCCTGAAATTGGTACACCGTCCCGTCGGAGATGAAGCGAGGTACTTTCTGGAGGACTGATGGATGGTATTTGAAAATACGCGTCTTCAGATCCACTGAACAAAGCATGAAATCGTTCCCCCTGATCGAGTCGAGCACTGAGCGTGCCGACTCCATCGTGAACCGCGTCGTGCGAACGAAGCGGTTCAGGAGAGAGGTCTATCACCGGACGCCAGCCCCCCGATGCCTTCTCCACTAGGAAGAGGCGGCTGTAAAAGCCCGGTGACTGGTCCTCCACGATTTCTACAGCTCGTTTCGCCAGCATGGTCTTGATCTCCTGTCGAAGAGCGTTGTCCTTTGTTGATCCCCGGACTAGGTCTGTAGATGGACCGGTTTTGGAGATGAGGGGGGGCCGAGACTCGAAGGGTAGTAGATATCCCTCCCGAAGGACGTCTACTATCAGTTCTCGGCGCCGTAGCGCTGCCAAGTCGCCCAATGGCTCGCTAGGCACCCCCCCACTTCCGCAGCAGGTGAGGGGGAACGCCGTCCCTAGCGTTTCCCTCCTCGTTTCGACTTCTTTCCAGCACCTCCTCGGGGAAAGGAGGGCTGGGAGGAGGGCTGGTTGCGGCCTCCTCTAGCAGAAGTTTGAAAACAAACAGCTGGAGTCTTCGCACGGGGTTTGGACGGTGCAAACCGTCTTTCGCCGCCGTGGAAGCGCTAGCCAAGCCTCTTTGTTTGGCCGCAGTTATCTCGAGGTTGCCCAGAAACCTTCGAGACTGCCTGGTGGACTAAGCGGTCACTCTCGTCAGTGCGCCGCCGTTCCACCGCAGCGTCCACCATCTCTCCAGGAAAGAGAGCTGGGGAACTCCTAAGAGGTCCATTTCGTAGCCCGAGTGCCGCTTCACCCGGCCCCCCCCCTTGGTCACTCGGGTAAGGACTGCGTCCCTACGTCGAAGAACCAAGTTGGCCCACAGGTTAGCAGTCTGATGGGCGAGGTAAGAGATTGCTCTTCCTCCAGACTGGCACAGTCTCCTGAAAGAAGCGTCGTCTTCGAGAGCAGAACTCCCAGAGCCGGCCGCTACTTTGGATATTGTGAGGGACCACAAATCCAACCAGGAAACTGCCTGGAATGCTGCCATAGCGGTTAGATTCCAGGGCAATTGCCTCCTGCTGCGGAGAACCATAAGTTCTCCGACAGGAGCTGCTGCAGGGACACACCTGGAGTCAGCCTCGCTAACTCCGGGTTAACCTGTTTCGGCAATATCGGGTCTTCTGATGGCTTAGAGGACCGTCCGGATTTTAGCGAGTCCTCCCGTCCGGAGACGAGATTCTCCACCTGATCCAGGACCGAGTCCGCAAGCTCCGATCGTGGCAACCCCATCATCAATTTTGGCTCCCTCTTGGGACCCCAAAATGATTCGAGCCGAGGGACGTGGTGGGCTCTTGCTGGTGGTAGCGGCGATCCTTCCGCAAGGTCATTATGCAGACGCATCAACTTAATGACCTCTGCGAAGTTCCTCTGTATCTCGGGCGTCACAGCGTCTTGTGGAGTAGGACCGTCCAGTCCCTCCAGCAAGAGCATATCCCTCGATACTCCTCCTTCAGAAGGAGGAACAGCGACAGACCCCTGACGGTCGCCTCCAACTACTTGCGCGTACGTTCTGGTCGGTCCTAAGACCGTGCCTGAGCCGCACGGCGTCATAGCTGGGTCACGAGCGGCGCACCTCTCGTGATCGCTCCTTGGTACCTCGCTCCTCCCCCCGGTATAGCCCGAGGAGGTTGAATGGTACAGGAGAGGCAGAACCTACGACCTCCCACCCCCCTCGCTCGCTGGCAGGACCAGCGTGCGTGGAGGGCTGCTGCTGATCGTCAACAACGCGGTGACGGTCGAGCAGCAGGCCTAGCCTTGCCGCTCGCCTGGGGCGATTGGCTCGGCTGAGAACGTCGAGACCGATCTCTAGCGTCAGGCGAGCTGCCGCTGGTCACCGTCCTCTCGCCCGTTCCCATCGGGAGCGGCGGACGGGTGACCTGCTGAGGCTTCCAACCCTTTTTCGCGTCGAGACCTGCCAGCGTCCTCTCGGCGCGTCAAACGCTGGTACCAGCCGTGGCTGGTACCCGCGGCCGTGGGGACCCCTCCTTCCTCGCCTCAACCCGTGGCCGGTCAGCGACCGTCACGTCAGCCCGAGCAGCCAGTTGATCGCTGCGAGAGCGTCCACTGGCCTGGCGAGAGTCGCGTGCACGACTCTCGCCAGTCTTCTGCTCCGCGCCGCTGTCTTGACGGCGAGCGAGCTCGGGCGTCAAAACTTTGGCTGGACGGTCCTCTTGGAAGAGCGTCCACTCGGTGCTTCTCGCGAACGAGAAGCGGCCCGACGGAACCTGGTTTAGCGGCAGAACCGCTAGCACCAGGTGAGGACGCACCAGCCGAGGCTGGTGCACCTCTGGTCCCCGTCGACTTCTTCTTTGCAGAAGAAGCGACGGGCCCCGTTCCCCCGAAGGAACAGGAGGGGACCAGCAGAAGAGCTCCCCAGCTCGCCTGTGCGAGCCGGGCCCTTAGAAGATCCCGAAGGAGTCTTCTTAGGGGGGGAGGAGGCAACCTTCTTCTTCTTCGGCTGTTTGGCCTTAGAAGTCGAAGGAGAAGGAGAGGCAGCAGACGACGAAGAAGACGATGAAGACGACGACGACACACCTTCTTCCTCTTCCTCTTCTTCTTCGCCAGGCTCCGCAGAACAGACGTCAGGTCTTCCATCCAGGAGGGAGCCGGGGCAGTTGCCGAAGCAACAGGGCCCGACTGCACCTGTCCGGAAAGACCTGAGCCTTGTGACAGCAACACCAGCAGCAGGAACAACGGGAACAGGTCCGGGAACAGCAGGAACGGCAGGAACATCTGAAAGGGAAAGTGCAGGCCGATCTGAAATGGAAAGAGTGGCTGGAACGGCAGCAGGTACGGCAGGCACGGCAGGTACCACGGGAGAGCCAGGCGTCCTGTCGGCAGTTACCGACATCCGTGGCACTGGCGGCAGGCAGGGGTCCAGGGGGGTACTCTTTGGGCAGCGGAAGTCCGGGGTCGGCAAAGGAAAAAATCCAGGTGGTGGTGGCACCGTCCTCCTTGGCACGGCAGCAATTGGTTGGTTTTTTTTGTATAGCCACCGTGGTGTCACCGACATTATATGGGCGTATATACCAGATGTGGTGGCATCTCATACGCTGGTGTCGTTATTGTGGTGGTAGTTGTGGTCACCGCACCATGAGTCGGTGAACCCCACCACAGCCGACCCCGCCAACCGCTGGAGCAACCCCTGGATTGCTGGGCACTTCCTTTGCAGTCCCAGCGACTCCCACACCTGTCCCAAGTCGGCCTTCGCTGATGGCACACCCTGCGGAGAACAATAGTCGGGTTAGTTGGAGGGGCTTCCTCACGCCCTGGGGAAGAGGGAGAACACCCCCCCAGAGCGTACGGAAGACCCCGAGATACAGCTGTACGTCCGGGTAGGGGGGCGGGCGCTCCTCCACACTCGACGGATCGAGAGAGGAAAAGGACTCCGCTACCCCCCCCGCAGGGAGGGGAAGGCGCGAAACGTGGGGGCTGGCCGGGGGGCAGGAAATAGGACGAAGTGTCCGTCACCAAAGGGAGTCACTGGACTTTCCGATGACTTCTTGGCCGGCCTAAGTCTCTTCCTGCCCTCGTACAGCACCCACTGCGCCTCGGACCAATTAACACAAGTGACACAAGGTTCGTTGCGGGAGGCACTCTCGCCCCCGGCAACGAGTACAAACCTCATGGGGGTCCACATCAACGATGACCTGAACCCTCCACATCTACGCCCCTCCAGCCCGGGACACACTCTACGGGCGACTGGAGGGCGCGGTGAAATCTCGATCTCTTCCAATTCACTCATTGCAAGTTATCAATAGAATTGTAAAAGTACTTACAGTCACTCCTGATTTATACAGAAAGAGAAGCAAATACTCAAAGTGAAAGCAAACGACAAAGCGGGCAGAGCGATGGCGAACACGTCCTTCCCACATACGGCCGAAAGCAAAAGTGATTTGTTTACCTCCCAGTCGCGCGGCGCGCGACGATCGGACCAAGCGAGTTAACTACCGTTCTCACCCCTTGTTCGAAGCTTACGACCGTTCCAGCTGCCGCTAGCTACTTCCTATTGTTAAAGGACCGATGGTTTGTATTACGTATCGGAACAATTCTAACTTTGGAGAAAATACTTAGCTACTTCGAAAGGAGAGTAGAGGTCTTTAGCTCCGTTTCTCACCAACAACAAGTCGCGACTGATGCCCATCTCCTGTGTCAGGACGCGTTATAATGTACTTTTTCGGGGGGTGGCAAGCGTTGAATGTAGGTGGCCTGTTTGGCCTGCTGTGATGTTTTACCCTACTACTTCAAAAGGAGAGTAGAGGTCTCGAGCTCTTGCTGTCACCACCAACAACTCGTGACTGGTGCCCATCTCCGGCGTCAGGACGTGTTAAGTACTTTTTCGGAGGGTGGATCTACAAGCGGTGGAAACTGGGTGAGCTAGTCCAGTCGGTTGTTCTCCCTAGTACTTTTTCGGGTAGGTGGTCGCCTATGGTAGCGGTCGCCCATTCGGTATTTCACCCTTGTACCTACCTTTTATATAGTAGTAAAGGTACATCTATTATATATAATTTATATATAAATATATATATATATATATATATATATAGATATATATATATATATATATATATATATATATACCTATATAGGCTACTAGTAGGTAATAGGCTACTATTACATAATGCAGAAACATCCTAGCCTATAGCCTAGTACCTAAGAGAGAGAACTTACCACGGTTCATTCGCGTACTCCTCCATGTCTGTTCACAAACCTCCTGCTTTCTTAAAGATTATCCTCGATGTTGTTGAGTGAAAATAGGATCCCAAAGGCTAAAATGCAACCCTCTTTCGATATATCAACACAAGCAGAACGTTTTTCCCCCTGGTTGCGTGATGGTCCAGGTGATTACTTTCCGGCCATTCGTTCCCACACGTTCAGTGCCAGGCCGCGAAATAGCGATTAGTAAACAATGCTGTTTCTCCACCCGAAAGCCACTACAAATATTTAGAAATACCTAATTCATCAACTATTGTTACAAAGCCGATACTCTGTCATTTACCAGAGCTTAAAAAGATATGGTAAAAGATATGGTAAAAGTCTGCTATTATTCGTATTTTAAGGTGTTAATTTTGATTTTGATGTTTCTCAGTTTGTTCTCTGATCTCGGGTCTTCTGCAATTTTAAGGTGTCAATTTTGTTTTTGATATTTCTCAGTTTGTTCTCTGATCTCGGGTCTTCTGCAATTGTACACTCTCGACGTGGTTCGGAAGTCACGTAAAGCCGTTGGTCCCGTTGCTGAATAACCACCGGTTCCATGCAACGTAAAAACACCATACAAACAAACAAATCTGCAATTGTAGTACTTGGGTATGACTAATTACCGAATAGAATTACGAGTCATTATAAATTAGCTAATATGCTATACACCATGTCACGCTGGTGGAGAGTCCAGGCAGGGCACGCTGCATTAGGATAAGAACATTTTGAGCAGGCCACAACCATTGCCGTTTAAAGTATCTAGAAGGCAATGCCACAACCCGCAGAAACAGTTTAACTCATTTGCTAAGCTCTTCTGCAGTTTTTTTCCCAAATTTAGACTGAATATACAGAATTATCTAATATTTGTGACTGCTGATATTGATGAATGGAGGACGGCATGTTTCATTGAAAATGTCATCTTTTAAAGATAAATAAATAACTACTGACAGAGAGACGAGAGGGTGGCGGTAGATGATACAAAGTTCAAAGGCAGAATTTAGCAGACAATTTGATTAACATGTATTTGGGATTCAAGATTTTCAGTACTTTTATATTCTATGAACTTCTCATATACTCAGACACCAAAATACAACCTTAAGTTGAATATATATATTGCTGGTTTTTATTCAGCACTTTCACTGAATTTTTTTTTTATAAAAAAAATGTCACTGACTTAATTGAAACCAATAAAATTCATTAGTATGTTCTGAAGTATAATAAATGATAGGGTATGTGCTTCAAGTGAAAATAGCATTTTAGATTTGCAGTTTTCATTATATATTTTGAGAATGTCATATATAGATAAATATTACACTGAATACAACTCAATAGAAAATGTGTTGGGTAATAATATAAAAAGTTTAGAATTTCCAAAATTATTTTGATATTTACAAAGTTATTTCTTTTTATAAAGTGTTTGCAGGAATTATCTTATTTTCTCTTGTTTTATATCATTATATCTTGCCAATTAACGGAGCCTGCAGGGGAGTTAAAATGATCACAAAGGTGATCTCGTTGAATCACGGTTCCTCTCTCATGGCTTGGGAGAGTTAAAGTTTTGTCAGACTTCAGGTGACCAGGTATAGCCTCGTGTCACCGAATGTTCTTGGTCTGCCTCATTCGTGGAAGGAGATCTTGTTGGAATTAAGTTGTGCAACAAACAAGCAGCCAACACCACAGACTCAATACGGTCATGTTGAAGATTTATGCCGGTGTGAAAGACTGAATCTGTGGAAGAGAAATGGAAAATATTGATTTTATTATGAGATGGTATATAAAAGGTATTTCATGTTAGATACGTATTTCTGTTAAAAATGGTGCTTCATATGATTAAACTTTTAAACAAGCAAACCAAATAAAGACTATAATATTTGTGAATAATATCTGCATGCTTGCTAGTATACTAAAGGCATTCTCCACATGCACGTCTTGCCCTGCTCAGTCGGCAATCAAAGATGCGCTCATGTGCTGTCAGATTTCGTGCAGGGTATGTAACCTTTCTCGTCTCTTCTTTCTAAGGAGGGCCACATCCAGCATCTGCTTCGTTTCTTTTGGTTCTTGTGCTTTCTTTCCTGCAATATTTTTATTACCTGGGGGATAGTGATGATCCAACATGGCCAGTGGTAATTCAGGATCATCTACGTTATTTAGTGCCAAGTTTAGATATTGCTTAGTCTTCACAATTTCCTGTTCGTCCATACCTGGTCACTGGAGGTCTGACGAAACTGTAAGTTTGTAACTCCCCCAAAACGTCAGAGAGGAACCATGACTGCAAGGCTCAACGAGATTTCGTGATTATTTTAACTACCCTGCAGGCTCCGTTAATTGGCAAGATACAGTGATATAAAACAAGAAGAGCAATAAGATCATTCCTATAAATACTTTATAAAATTAAATAGAAATAACTTTGTAAACAAAATAAATGTGGAAATTCTAAAATATTTGTATTATTACCCAAAACATTTCCTTGTGAGTTGTATTCAGTGTAATATTCATCTATGCATGACATTCTTAAAGTATATGTCCTTGTGGTGGAGGGGTGTAAGAATACTGCTACTGTAAGTCCTGCATGTCGTAAAAGGCAACTGAAAGGACAACTGCTGACTTGCAGTCTTACTTATTAGTGAAAGGCTAGGCCCACCGCCAATAACTGTGGTTGATGACAGTCAGGGAATGCCGTCGTATAAAATACTTTTGCCAAACAATAAACCATGCTTGATGAGAAGGCACATCAGGCAACCGACCTCATAATATAGGGATAACGGTGGAAAAGTCGAAGAAGACAATTTTCAAAGTGTGTGTGTGTGTGTGTGTGTGTGTGTGTGTATATATATATATATATATATAAATATATATATATACATATATATATATATATATATATATATATATATATATATATAACTTAAGGTTGTACTTTGGAGTCAAAGTAGATTAGAAGTTCACAGAGCATATAAGTAATGAAAATCTTGAACCCTAAATATATGTTAATCAAAACATAAAAATAAAGGCAGCTTTGTCTACTAAATTCTGCCTTCGACCTTTATATATATATATATATATATATATATATATATATATATATATATATATATATATATATATATATATATATATATAGCTGAAAACGCATGTGTCACAATGTGGCTACTGCAATCCCTCTCCCCACAGGTTGAGGGGTTGCCAAGTATATCGCATATATCAAAATGGACACCGTATGTCAAAATTGCTACCTATATCTGCTGTATTCACATTACATATGTCAAAAGAGCTATACATATGTCGAAAGAGCTCTCGGGTACGTCGGCATGACATGGAGACTTGACAGGTGTAGCTCAACTGCGATAACTACATGCAACAGCTATTTGTCGCGATCACTTGGCGGATGTCATGAAACTCGTCAACTGTTGTCAATAGCGAAAGAAGTGACCTCCAACTCAGTGAATGATTCTGGTTTAATTAATTAATCCATGGTATTTGACCTGTCGTGAATAAATCCACGATTAAAACACCGGTAAGGCCCAGATGTTGTGGAGACGGTCGGATAAACCTGCCTGAACGGCTAAGTACCAACCCTTACACAAGGGCAACCGGAGTAATAGTCAACAAGGTTTTGACAATTTTATTACAAAAATAAAACTTTATGAATTAAAAATCTAAGAAAACAGTGACACATGAATAATGGGGATGTATTACCCCTAAACCAATACAAAAAACACAGATAATGCAACCATTAAAAGTATGAAAAATCTCTCAAAATATAGTGAGAATTTGGCAAATCAACGTGGAACACATTCTCAAAAGATCACTAAACAATGATTATCACGATTCCAAAACACTAGCCCAACGATGGGTAAAATAAAGAACCATTACTTACTTCTAGTTTTCATAGTCACATGGCTTGCAACTTCCCCTCACGTTCGTGTTCATATGCACGTGTAACCATTAGGCTAAGGCCCCACCGAATCCGTCGCGTCGTGTGCGTCCAACACAGCTACGCGTTTTGTGCGTTTCGATCAACTGTCATAGTTCAAACACGAGTGGCCCCACACGGCGCATGAGAGTGCGTGGCGTCAGGTGCGTTACCGGACTGGACGTGCAAGGAACAAAACATTTTGTTTTTAGCCGCACGTGGACGTGCGTCTCCTAGCTGGGGTCGCATGAAGGAAGAAATTGTGGTAGACCTACAACACCTGCATTTGAACCACCGGCCCAACTTTGAGTTATAATCAAATGTGATGATTTGTGGTTATGATAAAGGATTAAAGAATTTTTTTTATTATATTCTAATGGATACATTTATGTAAATATCTTTGTTTCAGAAGTTCCTGTATCAAAGTGTTCAGTTCACACACAATTCTACGTATCTTAATTTTTGTATTAAATAAAATAAAGTGCAACTTTAATTTCGAAATCAGTAATCCTTCCCTCAGAGTTACAAGTTTCTTATGTTGATACGGATCTTCTGTAATTGGTATAAAATTTTGATATTCGAGATATAATGCCCTCGTGAATTAAGTCAAAGGTTTTCGGCGGCATCCGACAATATTAAAAAAAACTTGTCTGGATGCTATCGTAACTTATGAAAGAGTTTTACATATTCTCCACTCTTTCCTCATCTAAAGTTATGTCATAAGTCCAGATTTTCCTACTGTTCAACGCCTCTAATTTGGTTGACAGCACCGATTCAGAGGAAAACCTCGCGCTCTCTCTTCATAACGGCAAGTACTGCTGAAGTTTGAATTGTCCATCTTATAACCGTCACTTGTTTGTCTGGTTGAGCCACACGCGCAGAAGATGGAGATGCTTGTAGACGGATAGCCGTGTTGGATGCACGCGACGTGCAGTGACAGATTCGGTGGGGCCTTAGCCTTAGGCTAAGGCCCCACCGAATCCGTCGCGGCACGTTGCTTGCGTCCAACACAGCTACGTGTTTTGTGCGTTTCGATCAACTGTCATAGTTCAAACATGAGTGGCCCCACACGGCGCATGAGCGTGCGTGGCGTCAGGTGCGTTACCGGATTAGACGCACAAGGAACAAAACATTTTGTTTTTAGCCGCACGTGGACGTGCGTCTCCGAGCTGGGGTCAGCATGAAGGAAGAAATTGTGGTAGACCTACAACAACCTGCATTTGAACCACCTGCCCAACATTGAGTTATAATCAAATGTGATGATTTGTGGTTATGATAAAGGATTAAAGAATTTTTTTTTATTATATTCTAATGGATACATTTGTGTAAATATCTTTGCTTCAGAAGTTCCTGTATCAAAGTGTTCAGTTCACACACAATTCTACGTATCTTAATTTTTGTATTAAATAAAATAAAGTGCAACTTTACAAATTTCGAAATCAGTAATCCTTCCCTCAGAGTTACTACAAGTTTCTTACGTTGATATGGATCTTCTGTAATTGGTATAAAATTTTGATATCCGAGATATAATGCCCTCATGAATTAAGTCAAAGGTTTTCGGCGTTATCCGACAATATAAAAAAAAAAACGTCTGGACGCTATCGTAACTTATGAAAGAGTTTTGCATATTCTCCACTCTTTCCTCTTCTAAATTTATGTCATACGTCCAGATTTTCCTACTGTTCAACGCCTCTAATTTGGTTGACAGCACCGAGTCAGAGGAAAACCTTGCACGCTCCCTTCGTAACGGCAAGTACTGCTGAAGTTTGAATTGTCCATCTTATAACCGTCACTCGTTTGTCTGGTTGGGCCACACGCGCAGAAGACGGACACGCTTGTAGACGGATAGCCGTGTTGGACGCACGCGACGTGCCGCGACGGATTTGGTGGGGCCTTAGCCTTAGGCTAAGGCCCCACCGAATCCGTCGCAGCGCATCGCGCGCATCCAACACGGCTACGCATTTTGTGTGTTTTGATCAACTATCATAGTTCAAACACGAGTGGCCCCACACGGCGCATGAGCGTGCGTGGCGTCAGGTGCGTTACCGGACTGGACACGCAAGGAACAAAACATTTTGTTTTTAGCCGCACGTGGACGTGCGTCTCCTAGCTGGGGTCCGCATGAAGGAAGAAATTGTGGTAGACCTACAACAACCTGCATTTGAACCACCTGCCCAACTTTGAGTTATAATCAAATGTGATGATTTGTGGTTATGATAAAGGATTAAAATATTTTTTTTTATTATATTCTAATGGATACATTTATGTAAATATCTTTGTTTCAGAAGTTCCTGTATCAAAGTGTTCAGTTCACACACAATTCTACGTATCTTAATTTTGTATTAAATAAAAGAAAGTGTAACTTTACAAATTTCGAAATCAGTAATCTTTCCCTCAGAGTTACTACAAGTTTCTTACATTGATACGGATCTTCTGTAATTGGTATAAAATTTTGATATTCGAGATATAATGCCCTTGTCAAAGGTTTTTGGCGGCATCCGACAATAATAAAAAAACTTGTCTGGATGCTATCGTAACTTATGAAAGAGTTTTGCATATTCTCCACTCTTTCCTCTTCTAAAGTTATGTAATAAGTCCAGATTTTCCTACTGTTCAACGCCTCTAATTTGGTTGACAGCACCGAGTCAGAGGAAAACCTCGCACGCGCCCTTCATAACGGCAAGTACTGCTGAAGTTTGAATTGTCCATCTTATAACCGTCACTTGTTTGTCTGGTTGGGCCACACGCGCAAAAGACTGACACGCTTGTAGACGAATAGCCGTGTTGGATGCACACGACGCGCCGCGATGGATTCGGTGGGGCCTTAGCCTTACTCTGCCCGTAAGAGTTTAGATTTGGAATAGGTCTGTTAGAAGAAAGAGGGAGAGCGGTGGCTGCAAGTGCTTTTTAGGTATACCTGCACGGGCAAGTGAATTTCAAGCAATTTTAGATCTTTAAAAAGGACATATTTTCTATTCTTACATGTAATTCATATTATACAACAATGTGTCATCATTCCATGGGGGGGGGGGGGGGGGAACGATTAATTTTAAAAAATGTCATAAAAGGACCATCTTGTTTGTGCTACCAAATCGTCGTATATAAGGTAATTCGCTTACCAAGGAATATTTTGCCTACCAACAAAAGGCGGGAAAGTATAAGTAGACGAGTGGGATTACGTCAAGAAAAACTTGTGCACGAGTTTTTCGCGACATAACCGAAAATAAAATTAGAAGCTTTGGATTTTAAAGCAGGTTCTTTTGTCTGGCCTCATCTCGAGGTCAATAGAAGTTCAATCAACTCCCATCACATAAGGAGCCTCTCCTTAAATCTTAAATATCATCCAAGAAGTTTAGATCGATCCTTCAAGTCAAGAAGACACGGCTGATATCCTTTCACGCATGGATTTGGTGCTGGGAATGCTGCCTACATTTATCTTAAAAAATTGATATACAGAAATGGCAAGCACGTACTTCTGAAGAAAAAGGTCAGTAAATAATAGGAAGGAATTTATTAAAAAATAAAAAGTTTCATAATGAAATAGGTCTAGTAAATGATGTGCCAAAACCATCTGGTTTTGGGGCATCTAATGATTTAAATACTTCTTGCAGGTTTTTCTAAGTGCAGAAATTTCATCTGAAATGACTGGCCTTGATCAATCCTTGGTTTATAAACTTTATGTGGTTTTATCGGAATTGTCATCAGGCCTTGATATCGATGCAGATCAATTTTAAAGGCTTTACTTGGATACTGCCAATGTTTCGTACAAAAATAATGGGTCGGTTGAATTGAATTGAATATAAAATTTAGGCCTGAGGTCAAGCACTGGGACCTATAGGATCATTCAGCGCTGAAACGTTAATTGAGAGTAAAAGGTATGAATTAGTTGTTAGAAGCGGGCGGAAAGTAAGATAGAAGAAAGAGAATATGAAAGGAGGTATACATTAAAAGAAACGGAAGGGGTTGCAGCTAAGTGCCGAAGGCACGCTGCAAAAAACTTAAAGTAATGCCCACAGTGCATGCATGAGGTGCACTGATGGCACTACTCCCTGCAGTATCGTAACGTTTCTATCCTATTCTATCATCTTTCCTACAATAAAAAACTAAAGAAGACTTAATGCCTCGACTGAGAGAGACTTCTGCAAGAAGAAAAATAGAAATGACTGGAAAGGCGCCAACTAGAAACGACGCTTTCTGAGAAACCCCTAATAATGATGTTATTACTACTGTCCAGACTATTAGGCACGATTACTTTCAATACTATTTTACATTATCCTACTAAGACAATAGGACCTGCTGTGACTATATAAGACTGACGAAAGGACATTGTTTATGTTGTATCCGTTGTAACCTCCAAAACTCCCATGCCAGCTTTTGCAGTCATCCTTGGTATATATAGACATATACATACAGTAAATATTCTATATTGCATTATCCTTAACTAACTAATCTTTGACATTGTTTATGCGTATACTGCACCCCCATATGGGGCAAAAATAACTGGTAGGCTACTACTACATGCCCCAAAGCTTGCATCGTTTATTAATTAATGGTGGTTCAGTGAGACGCAGCTTAACTGGTATATTATCTGAGGAGATAGCGTTGTTCATCTGATCCCTTGATAGGCTCAATAAGAAAAGTGGACAGACTGCAAACACTGAACTGCCTAAGGAAAGCAAAAATGTAATCGTCCAAAATACTCTTTGAGTTAAAGTTTCTTGTTATTTTAGATTATTTTGAAATGCTTTATTTTTATGTCCATTAATATATAGTAGGTATCCCCAAAATGTTATTCTTTACGTTCATTAAAATGAATTATATTGTAGAAAGCTTAAAGACATAGCATTTGATAGAAATACTCTTATTCTTAGCTTTTCTGCACTGAACAAAGGAATAAAATTAAGGGTTATATACTTCTAACGCAATATTTTACCTACTACACGAATAAGGGTAAATAGTAGCTACATCACTCATTTTGTTAAATATTCTTGCAAACATAATACTCTAAACGATTTTAATGAAAATTATAAGTAATGATATAGGACGTGAAAGCAAATCATAATTCTGACCAAAAAATTACTGTTCTGGCCCACTGTGTGCAATGGAAGAACAGAACTCCTGCGTCGACGTGTTCTATAACAACAGGAGGAGGGATGAAGGACGTGTCCTAATAGGAATTAAGAATAAACTGGCAAATGTCACTGTACAAACCAAAGAAGAAAACACAACCCACGAAGATGTCTGGGTCAGTATTAACAACGGCACAAACAGGATAAGGTTAGGTGTTATACTATAAGCCCCACAGGAAAATAAGTGCAAAAATGACCAGCTGATAAGCATGTACTCCTCAATAGAAGAGGAAATGAATAATGCAGAGAAAAAAAAGGAAAAAATAATGATCCTTGGAGACTTTTACTGCAAAATAGGAAAAATCATCTCCAACAATAAGGAAGAAGTGACTAAAGGAGGAAAAGCACTGCTTAACCTAATTAAACAAAATAATAATAGAAAATGCATTGGAACATGGACAAGAATACAAAACATGCAGAAATTTATTATTGAATATGTAATGATAAGGGAAGGCGATGAAGGAGGAGTCCGGGTAATAGAAATAGATGAAGCAAAAGGAATAGTAACTCCATACAGGATATCCTCTGAGCTAGTGCACTCTGACCACTGTGCTGTGAGAGTGGTTATGGACTGGAAAATAGTATGCGAGAGAAGCAAGAGTGGAAAATATATAGTAGATATAAGAAAGCTAAAAGACTGCAAAGAAGCTTTAGTAGACATAGCAAGAGAAAATGACCACATAAAGCAGAAATACACCAAATGGCAAACAAATCTTGACAAAATATTGGGAAAGTGTAAGAAGAAAAAGCAAAGTAAAAAAGGAAAGCAAATCAAGAAAATTAAGAGACCTTATGAGGGCTAGAGGGAGTGTAAAAAAGGAAGGGAAAAGGTTTAGTCGTACAGAAAAGAAGAGGGTATGGCAGGTACAGGAGAGATTAATAGGTGAATACATTATTAGAAAAAAAGCGAAGAAAGAGGGCATCGGGATAAAGGAGACAGCAGCCGAAATAAGTTCCAAAGTGGGATTAAGTGAATGGAGCAGCAGCCTTTTGGGACTTCAAGAAAAAACTCAACGGCACAAAACCAAACAATGTGGTGGCAGTAAGAACCAAGGAAGGAAAGTAATAGAAAATGTAGAAGGAATTAAAAGAGAATATGAACAATATTATAAAGATCTATTCATATTAGATCAACCTAAAGATGAAATTAGCATGCTAGCGGATGAAATTACCCTACAGTACCAGAAATAGATGTCCATAAGTGGGACAGAAAAAGCTGGAAAAATCCAAAAGCCAAGTATTCACGAAGTGGAAAAGGCGGTAATGAACCTGGAGAATAAATATACCCGGACAGTCAATGTAAAAATGATATAATTATAAAAAGTATGGCTTCAGAAATTACTGAAAGTATGGCACTCTTAATTGGAGACATTGAAGAGGAGTTAAACACTCCTGACGAATGGGAGAAAATGGAAATATTATCATTCCACAAAAAAGGAAGCAAACTAGAATTAGAAAACAAGAGAGGGATATATAGCAACATAAGCAAGGTATTTGAAAAAGTGAGGATGGAAATAACGAAGGATGAGATAAACCAGAAGATTAGCCGGTTCCAATGTGGTGGCATAGAAGGAAGATCCAGTTGATCACTTGCTAACCCTAAATGCAGTGATTGACTACAACTCTGTGTTGGGAGCCCCAACGTACATATGGTTTTGGGATGCGTTTAAATGTTTTAACAAACTGGATCTGAAGGACTGCATCAAAGAGATAGGGAAAATGATAGGTTGGAAAGATGCATGGTTGATAAGAAAAATGAATGAAAACGGCAAAGCAGTCATAAGATGCATTGCGGGAGGAACTAGCAGAAAATGTGAGGCAAGGTACAATTTACGGCCCAAAGCTATGCAGCATAGTGACAGACAGAGTGAATGATCTAAGCAGGAAGAACGTAACACTCATAAGAAATATAGCAATAGAGACCCTAATATTTGTTGATGACATAATGTTCCCCACCAGCAGGAAAGAAGGAATAAAAATGGCAATTGGAAACTGCCGCACCCTGGAGCAGCTAAAGAAATTTACTTTTAATATTAAGCCAAGTAAGTCAGCAGTGGACAAAAAAAGCAAAGAAAACTGATCTCCAAATAAGAACAGAACTTAAAAATGGCCCAATTAGTAGCATTAAAGAATATAAGTACTCAGGAGAATGGTACACACTAAATGGATCAAATGAAGCAAGTATTAACACCAGAAATCAAAAGGTCGAGTACCTACTAAGAGAAATTAGAAGACATGGGGACGTTAAGATAGTCGGAAATATAGCACTATAAGTAAGGAAAAAGATCTATGAAATAGCTGTGGTACAGACCTCATTTGCCAACATAGAGACATGGAGTAACTTAACGGAAAACGAGTTAAATGCACTAGAGAAAATGCAATACAGAATCCTCCGATAAATATATGAACAACCTAAGGGCACGCCGTAATGGGGAATTATAGCGGAGTCTTGCATATGGCCAGTAGCCTACAAAATTGAATATAAGAAAATAATGCTTTTCCACAACATAAATTCGGAAGAGAAAAGATTAATCAAAGAAATAGTAGATCAAAAGTGTGGTGAACATATGTACCCAATATAATATGGGAATTAATGGAATAAGAGAATATGCCAAAAAAGCAATGAAAAGGGAAATAAAGATAAGAATTAATCAAGATATCCGAGAGACTTTGAAAGAAATAAAGAAGCTGAGGTTCACTGATAACTTTGAGGAAAACAATTACATAAGGGAACTGGAAACAAATGATGCGAGTTTCATAATAAAAGGCAGACTGAATATGTTGAACTTAAAAGCTAACTTCTGGGGTAAATTTAAGGACGAGGTCTGAAATATGCAGAGTGGATGAGGACACCACCGAACGTTTATTCGTGTGCAAATCATTACAAAAAACTGATCAGGACATAAATTTAGGGACACAGATCTCCCCTCCCAGAAAGCAGAGAGAATATATAAGGATAGCCCTCAAAATTAAGAATATTCTTAACCTGGAAAGCGATGAATGTCAAAGCTATGTAACACGGTTCTGCCTTTTAGAAAGATAAAGAAATGAAAGGGGATGGGGGTTGAGTTAAAAGTAAAGTATATATTTAATTTAGATACATCTGTAATTTTCGGGGTTACTATTGTTGAAAAAAGGGGATAATAAACATGAATTGAATTAGAATAAACATTTTGAAGTAACATAAAGTAAAGTTAAACTAAATAATAGTAAAGTAAGCAAGGAAATAAAGCTTTGCACCTCATTAAAGTGTATTGTACCCGCAACTGTGTTTGTGGAGTTAGCGCTTATAGGAACCAGGAACAAACACAAAGGAGGAATAAAACAAGCAAGGGAACCGTTTCAAAGGTATATCCCTCCTACTACTACATTAAAAAATCATAGAGGCAGTAGCTAATATATGCGAAGGGGATAGCACACTCATAGACCTAGGGGAGGGAGTTGAACAGGAAATGGAAATTACCAGTGGAATTAGGCAAGGGTGCACAGGTTCTACATCACTTTTCAAATTGATGACGTATTTAATAATTACGAAAATGGAGAAGGAAGGGACAGGATTCGGAAACGAATTAATAAAAATAGGGACGCTTTTCTTCGCTGACGATGGGTTAGTATTAGCAGGAATTACAGAAGATGCAAGGATAAATATAAAGATTTTAATAGATATAGGAAATAAATGTGGGCTAGAAATAAATAAAGAGAAAAGCAGCATCATTATTTTCAATATGAAGGAAACACCGGAAGAGATTGAGGATATACAAGTGAGAGAGAATATAACATATTTAGGAATAAAGGTAAACGATTCTAGATGTCTGTTTAAGCTACAGAAAAAGGAAATGGTGGATAAAGCACAGAAGTTAGCCAACCTAACGTATTTCGTGATAGAGAAAAGCTGTAACAAAGTAAAGTAAACTTTATCAGGTAAAAACATTCTGGAAAATATAGCTCTACCATCAGTCTTATATGGAACCAATGCAGTTAATTTAACAGATACAGAAATAGAAAAATGGCAAAGAATAGAGAATGGGGTTTGTAGAAAAATATCTTCCATGAAAAGCAGAATTATGAGCGGAAAGCTAAGTTATGTAAAATAATACTGTAAATGGACGGAAAGAGTTACTGAAGAAAATAATTACAGATATGCAAGAAAAGGAAAGAAAATGGTGGAAAAGTGGAAAAGTACATGCATGAAATTAAAATCAATTTAAGAAAATTGGAAGCAATGTCCAAAACAAATAAAGGACAAAGCCAGAATCTGGGACACAGTAAAGTAGAAAGAAGATTTGGAAAATAAAGTGACTGTAAATAGATATGAAATGTGGAAAAGAGAAATAAAAGATGAAGAAATTTGTGACAATACTTTTGGTTCGATACTTCTCTTTAGAGCCAGAACCAACTCACTACATTTAAATATAACAAAAAGACACCAGAATAGGAACACCTGTTGTCCTTTTTGTGTTAATACAGAAGATGACATATTTCATTTCCTTTTATAATGTTTTACTTACAGAGAAGAACGCATTAAAGCAATTGGACTTCAGCAACCTTATGAAGAGAATGAACGTTATATCGTTGGAAAATTTCTATTTACAGATCGTAATGAAATAAGAAAAGAAACCTTAAACATGATGTGGAAAAAAAGAGAAAAAAGAATGAAAGAGCTCTGCAATTAAAACTAACTATTAAGATTAAGAGGTGCTGTTGTAAAGGCATTGCCTTGACCTATAACCATCGACTACTATTATCTAAAGTGGAATCCCAGCTGCAAAGGAGTAGTAACCTGGGGTATAGGAGATCAGAACAGCGCTATAGACTTTGCCCTAGTCAACCAAAATATATATAAAAGCTATGAATGTATGGAGACAGATGAGGGAAAATATGAATATGACCTATCAGACCATCACCTCATAAAGGTCCAATTCAGAATGAACACTAAGGTAAGGAAAAGATTCAGAAATGAAACAAAAGAAAGCAAATATTTGAAAGTGTCAGAAGAGTCTACCAGGAAATACCTTGAATATATAGAGTATAAAGTAAGCCAGCAAGACAGAAAAGGAGATCTAACCCAGTTGGAAGAAACAATGAGTGAAGCAAAAGCAACTAACCTAGAGAAGATAATCAAAAGAAGGTTAAAGACAGGAAAGCAAGAAGAAATAGAACCAGTGTGGCGGGATCACAAGCTAGGAGAAACAAGTTGCAAAACCCTCCCCACATTAACCTAATCACTTCTGCTACCCAACCCACCCCAGTCACACTTTCTTCTTTACACAACAAAATACATGCAGGACAATTGACCTATAGCTACAAAAAACAAAACAACACAAAACACACGTACTTACCAACTCTCCAGATACTCCGGGCTATCCTGTGTTGTCCACTGGTCGAGGTCACTAGAGATACCAACAACCAAGGACCACAACCCAATAACAACAACAACACAACAACCAAGGACAACAACAATCAAGGAACACAACCACAACTCGACACAACAACAAAACTCAACAATACAACAACAAAAAAGGAACAATCACAACCCAAGATCCCTGCACAAACCACAAGCAACACAAAAAAACAACAGCACAAAAGGCAACCCACACACCTACCAACAACATCAAAGAATAACAACGTCTCACCAATAACAACCCTTAACAACTCACAACCACACCAAGAAACCACAACAGCTCCCCAACAACAACCCTCAACCACAACAACTCACATATAACTCAACAGGAACTCGCAAGCACAACAAATCCAACACAGGCACAACAACTCCAATCAACCACTAATATCAAACCCAACAACAATCAGCAACAAACCAATAACAATTCAAAAACACACCACTTGACTGACTATAGCTATCAATGTCTTCACAGACCACTGCCGACACTACTGTCTCTCACAGCTTCTGACTAAAGACTGCCTGAAAACTCTCACTCAAAACACAGATCTCTAACAGCAAACAGCCCAGAATCTATCAACAACCAATTCAGTCATTAACCATCCATACAGCAATTACACTCTCTCTCTCTCACACACACACAGACGTTGTCAAATGGAACTTTATAACTCCTCCATATTTCCTCCCTTGTTACATTTGACAACGTCTCCTTTCACTCACAACACCCATACTAAATAGCCTTCCGCAACACCCACGGATGCTCAGATGCAGGTCCCCTGGATCTTGTTTTGA
>NC_061100.1:40649533-40703377 GCF_015104395.2 Macrobrachium nipponense
ACCCTACTCATAGAAGACAATCAATGGAAAGTTGGCTCACTTCCTTTGCTTGGGGGAGCGAAGGTTGTGCGCTGGCTTAGAACATACCCTAAATTGTACCTAACCTGACGATTAGCCAACTCATAGAAGAAAATAATTGGAAAGTTGGCTCACTTCCTTTGCTTGGGGGGGCGAAGGTTGTGCGCTGGCTTAGAACATACCCAATATTGTACCTAACCTGACGATTAGCCTACTCAAAGAAGAAAATAATTGGAAAGTTGGCTCACTTCCTTCGCTTGGGGGGGCGAAGGTTGTGCGCTGGCTTAGAACATTCCCTAAATTGTACCTAACCTGATGATTAGCCTACTCATAGAAGAAAATAATTGGAAAGTTGGCACACTTCCTTTGCTTGGGGGGGCGAAGGTTGTGCGCTGGCCTACAACAGATCCAAAATTGTACCGATCCTGACGATTAGCACACTCATAGAAGACAATCAATGGAAAGTTGGCTCACTTCCTTTGCTTGGGGGGGCGATGGTTGTGCGCTGGCTTAAAACAGACCCAAAATTGTACCGATCCTGACGATTAGCCTACTCATTTAAGACAATCAATGGAAAGTTGGCTTACTTCCTTTGCTTGGAGGGGCGAAGGTTGTGCGCTGGCCTAGAACAGACCCAAAATTGTACCGATCCTGACGATTAGCCTACTCATAGAAGAAAGTAAATGGAAAGTTGGCTCACTTCCTTTGCTTGGCGGGGCGAAGATTGTGCGCTGGCCTAGAACAGACCCAAAATTATACCGATCCTGACGATTAGCCTACTCATAGAAGAAAATAAATGGAAAGTTGGCTCACTTCCTTTGCTTGGGGGGCCAAGGTTGTGCGCTGGCCTAGTACAGACCCAAAATTGTACCTAACGTAATGATTAGCCTGCTCGTAGAAGACAATCAATGGAAAGTTGGCTCACTTCCTTTGCTTGGGGGGCGAAGATTGTGCGCTGGCCTATAACAGACCCAAAATTGTACCGATCCTGACGATTAGCCTACTCATAGAAGAAAATGAATGGAAAGTTGGCTCACTTCCTTTGCTTTGGGGGGCGAAGGTTGTGCGCTGGCTTAGAACATACCCAAAATTGTACCTAACCTGACGATTAGCCAACTCATAGAAGAAAGTAAATGGAAAGTTGACTCACTTCCTTTGCTTGGGGGGTGAAGGTTGTGCGCTGGCTTAGAACATACCCAAAATTGTACCTAACCTGACGATTAGCCTACTCATAGAAGAAAGTAAATGGAAAGTTGCACAACCTTCGCCCCCCCAATCAAAGGAAGTGTTCCAACTTTCCATTTATTTTCTTTTATGAGTTGGCTAATCGTCAGGTTAGGTACAATTTAGGGTATGTTCTAAGCCAGCGCACAAACTTCGCCCCCCCAAGCAAAGGAAGTGAGCCAACTTGGGGGGCGAAGGTTGTGCGCTGGCTTAGAACATACCCAAAATTGTACCTAACCTGACGATTAGCCAACTCATAGAAGACAATCAATGGAAAGTTGGCTCACTTCCTTTGCTTGGGGGAGCGAAGGTTGTGCGCTGGCTTAGAACATACCCAAAATTGTACCGATTCTGACGATTAGCCTACTCATAGATGAAAGTAAATGGAAAGTTGGCTCACTTCCTTTACTTGGGGGGGTGAAGGTTGTGCGCTGGCTTAGAACATACCAAAAATTGTACCTAACCTGACGATTACCCTACTCATAGAAGACAATCAACGGAAAGTTGGGTCACTTCCTTTTCTTAGGGGGGGGCGAAGGTTGTGCTCTGGCTTAGAACATACCCTAAATTGTACCTAACCTGACGGTTAGCCAAATCATAGAAGAAAGTAAATGGAAAGTTGGCTCACTTCCTTTGCTTGGGGGGGCGAAGGTTGTGCGCTGGCTTAGAACATACCCAGTATTGTACCTAAGCTGATGATTAGCCTACTCATAGAAGAAAATAATTGGAAAGTTGGCTCACTTCCTTTGCTTGGGGTTCGAAGTTTGTGTGCTGGCGTAGAACATACCCTAAATTGTACCTAACCTGGCGATTAGCCAACTCATAGAAGAAAATAAATGGAAAGTTGGTACACTTCCTTTGATTGGGGAGGCGAAGGTTGTGCACTGGCCTAGAACAAACCCAAAATTGTACCGATCCTGACTATTAGCCTACTCATAGAAGACAATCAATGGAAAGTTGGCTCACTTCCTTTGCTTGGGAGAGCGAAGGTTGTGCGCTGGCCTAGAACAGATCCAAAATTGTACGGATCCTAACAATTAGCCTACTCATAGAAGACAATCAATGGAAAGTTGGCTCACTTCCTTTTCTTGGGGGCCGAAGGTTATGCACTGGCCTAGAACAGACCCAAAATTGTACCGATTCTGACTATTAGCCTACTCATAGAAGACAATCATTGGAAAGTTGGCACACTTCCTTTTCTTGGGGGGCCAAAGGTTGTGCTCTGGCTTAGAGCATACCCTAAATTGTACCTAACCTGACAATTAGCCAACTCATAGAATAAAAGTAAATGGAAAGTTGGCTCACTTCCTTTGCCTTGGGGGGCGAAGGTTGTGCGCTGGCTTAGAAAATACCCAATATTGTACCTAACCTGACGATTAGCCTACTCATAGAAGAAAATAATTGGAAAGTTGGCTCACTTCCTTTGCTTGGGGGGGCGAAGTTTGTGCGCTGGCTTAGAATAAACCCAAAATTGTATGGATCCTAACAATTAACCTACTCATAGAAGACAATCAATGGAAAGTTGGCTCACTACCTTTCCTTGGGGGGGCGAAGGTTGTGCGCTGGCCTACAACAGACCCAAAATTGTACCGATCCTGACGATTAGCCTACTCATAGAAGACAATCAATGGAAAGTTGGCTCACTACCTTTCCTTGGGGGGCCGAAGGCTGTGCGCTGGCCTAGAACAGACCCAAAATTGTACCGATCCTGACTATTAGCCTACTCATAGAAGACAATCAATGGAAAGTTGGCTCACTTCCTTTGCCTTGGGGGGGCAGAAAGTTGTGACGCTGCTGAAACCTGGGGGGGCGGGGGGAAGGTTGTGCGCTGGCCTAGAACAGATCCAAAATTGTACCGATTCTGACGATTAGCCTACTCACAGAAGACAATCAATGGAAAGTTGGCTCACTTCCATTGCTTGGGGGGCGAAGGTTGTGCGCTGGCTTAGAACAGACTCAAAATTGTACCGATCCTGATTATTAGCGTACTCATAGAAGAAAATAAATGGAAAGTTGGCTCACTTGCTTTGCTTGGAGGGGCGAAAGTTGTGCGCTGTCCTAGAACAGACCAAAAATTGTACCGATCCTGACAATTAGCCTACTCATAAAAGAAAATAAATGGAAAGTTGGCTCACTTCCTTTGCCTTGGGGGGGCGAATGTTGTGCACTGGCCTAGAACAGACCCAAAATTGTACCGATCCTGACGATTAGCCTACTCATAGAAGAAAATAAATGGAAAGTTGGCTCACTTCCTTTGCTTGGGGGGGCAAAGGTTGTGCTCTGGCTTAGAACAGACCCAAAATTGTACTGATCCTGACGATTAGCCCACTCATAGAAGAAAATAAATGGAAAGTTGGCTCACTTCCTTTGCTTGGAGGGGCGAAGGTTGTGAGCTGGCCTTCAACAGATCCAAAATTGTACCAATCCTGACGATTAGCCTACTCATAGAAGAAAATCAATGGAAAGTTGGCTCACTTCCTTTGCTTCGGGGGGCGAAAGTTGTGCGCTGGCTTGGAACAGACCCAAAATTGTACCGATCCTGGAGATTAGCCTACTAATAGAAGAAAATAAATGGAAAGTTGGCTCACTTCCTTTGCTGGGGGGGGGGGGGGGGGCGAAGGTTGTGCGCTGGTTTAGAACATACCCAAAATTGTACCGATCCTGACGATTAGCCTACTCATAGAAGACAATCAATGGAAAGTTGGCTCACTTTCTTTGCTTGGGGGGCGAAGGTTGTGCGCTGGCTTGGAACAAACCCGAAATTGTACCAATCCTGACGATTAGCCTACTCATAGAAGACAATGAATGGAAAGTTGGCTTACTTCCTTTGCTTTGGGGGTGGGTGGGGGCAAAGGTTGTGCGCTGGCTTAGAACAGACCAAAAATTGTACCAATCCTGACAATCAGCCTACTCATAGAAGACAATAAATGGAAAGTTGGCTCACTTCCTTTGCTTGGGGGGGCGAAGGTTGTGCACTGGCTTGGAACAGACCCGAAATTGTACCAATCCTGACGATTAGCCTACTCATAGAAGACAATCAATGGAAAGTTGGCTCACTTCCTTTGCTTGGGGTGGGGGCGATGTGCGCTGGCTTAGAACAGACCCAAAATTGTACCAATCCTGACAATTAGCCTACTCATAGAAGAAAATAAATGGAAATTTGGCTCAATTCCTTTTCTTTGGGGGGGGGAGGGCGCGATGAAGGTTGTGTGCTGGCTTCAGAACAGACCCAAAATTGTTACGGCATCTGACGATTAGCCTCCTCATAGAAGACAATAAATGGAAAAGTTGGCTCACTTCTTTGCTTGGGGGGAAAAGGTGTTCGGAAGGTTGTGCACTGCCTAGAACAGACCCAAAATTGTACTGACCTCCTGACGATTAGCCTACTCATAGAAGAAAATAAATGGGAAAAGTTGGCTTACTTCCTTTGCTTGGGGGGGGGGGGGTGGGGGCGGAAAGGTTGTGCGCTGGCCTTGAACAGACCAAAAATGTACCGAATTCCTGACGATTAGCTACTCATAGAAGACAATAAAATGGAAAGTTGGCTCATTCCTTTGCTGGGGAGGGGGGGGGGTGGTTGGCGAACAAGGTTGTGCGCTGGGCTATAACAGACCCAAAATTTTACTGATCCTGAAGACTAGCCTCCTCATAGAAGAAAGTAAATGGAAAGTTGGCTCAATTCCTTTACTTGGGGGGGCGAAGGTTGTGCGCTGGCCTACAACAGACCCAAAATTGTACCGATCCTGACAATTAGCCTACTCATAGAAGACAATATATTGAAAGTTGGTTCACTTCCTTTGCTTGGGGGGGCAAAGGTTGTGAGCTGGCCTAGAACAGACCCAAAATTGTATCGATCCTGAAGACTAGCCTACTGCTACAAGACAAGAAATGGAAAGTTGGCTCACTTCCTTTGTTTGGGGGGCTGAATGTTTTGCGCTGACCTAGAATAGATCCAAAATTGTACTGATCATGATAACTAGCCAAGTCTCACAAGCCAATAAATGAAAAGTTGGTCCACTGTCTTTGGTTGGGGAGCCGAAGGTTATGCGCTGACCTGGAATAGACCCAAAATTGTACCGATCATAACAGACTAGTCTCACAAGCCAAGAAATGAAAAGTTGGATCACTGCCTTTGGTTGGGGGGCTGAAGGTTGTGCGCTGACCTAGAATAGACCCAAAATTGTATCGATCATGACAACTAACCTAGTTTCACAAACCAAGAAATGAAAAGTTGGTTCATTGCCTTTGGTTGGGGGACCGAAGGTTGTGCTCTGCCCTAGAATAGACCCAAAATTGTACCGATCATGACCACTAGCCTAGTCTTACAAGCCAAGAAATGAAAAGTTGGCTCACTGCCTTTGGTTGTTGGGCCGAAGGTTGTGCGCTGACCTAGAATAGACCCAAAATTGTATCGATCATGACAATTAGCCTAGTCTCACAAACCATGAAATGAAAAGTTGGTCGACTGCCTTTGGTTGGGGGGTCTGAAGGTTGTCCGCTGACCTAGAATATACCCAAAATTGTACCGATCATAACAACTAGACTAGTCTCACAAGCCAAGAAATGAAAAGTTGGATCACTGCTTTTGGTTGGAGGGCTGAAGGTTGTGTGCTGACCAAGAATAGACCCAAAATTGTATCGATCATGACAACTAGCCTAGTCTCACAAGCCAAGAAATGAAAAGTTGGTTCACTGCCTTTGGTTGGGGGGTCTGAAGGTTGTCCGCTGACCTAGAATATACCCAAAATTGTACCGATCATAACAACTAGACTAGTCTCACAAGCCAAGAAATGAAAAGTTGGATCACTGCCTTTGGTTGGAGGGCCGAAGGTTGTGTGCTGACCTAGAATAGACCCAAAATTGTACCGATCATGACAACTAGCCTAGTCTCACAAGCCAAGAAATGAAAAGTTAGCTCACTGCCTTTGGTTGGGGGGCTGAAGGATGTGCGCTGACCTAGAATAAACCCAAAATTGTATCAATCATGACAAATAGCCTAGTCTCACAAAACAGAAATGAAAAGTTGGCTCGCTGCCTTTGGTTGAGGGGCCGAAGGTTGTGCGCTGACCTAGAATAGACCCAAACTTGTACTGATCATAACAACTAGCCTAGTCTCACAAGCCAAGGAAATGAAAAGTTTGGCTCACTGCCTTTGGTTGGGGGGGGGGGAAGGTGTGCGCCTGACCAGAATAAGACAAACCTTTTACGAGCATTAACAGCTAGCCCTAAGTCTCAACAGCCAAGAAATGAAAAGTTGGCTCACTGCCTTTGGTTGGGGGCCGAAGGTTGTGCGCTGACCTAGAATAGACCCAAAATTGTATCGATCATTACAACTAGCCTAGTCTCACAAGCCAACAAATGAAAAGTTTGCTCATTCCCTTAGGTTGGGGGCCCGAAGGTTGTGCGCTTACTTAGAATAGACCCAAAATTGTACCGATCATGACAAGTAGCCTAGTCTCTAAAGCCAAGAAATGAAAAGTTGGCTCAGCGCCTTTGGTTGAGGGGCCGAAGGTTGTGCGCTGACCTAGAACAGACCCAAAATTGTATCAATCATGACAACTAGCCTAGTCTCACAAGCCAAGAACTGAAAAGTTGGCTTACTGCCTTTGGTTGGGGGCCTGAAGGTTGTGCTCTGACCTAGAATAGACCCAAAATTATACCGATCATGACAACTAGCCTAGTCTCACAAGCCAATAAATGAAAAGTTGGCTCACTGCCTTTGGTTGGGGGGCCGAAGGATGTGCGCTGACGTAGAATAGACACAAAATTTTACCGATCATCACAACTAGCCTAGTCTCACAAGCCAAGAAATGAAAATTTGGCTCACTTCCTTTGGTTGGGGGGCCGAAATTTGTGTGCTGACCTAGAATAGACCTAAAATTGTATCGATCATGGCAGCTAGACTAGTTCACAAGCCAAGAATAGAAAAGTTGGCTCACTGCCTTTGGTTGGGGGGGCTGAAGGTTGTGCGCTGACCTAGAATAGACCCAAAATTGTACCGATCATGACAAGTAGCCTAGTCTCATAAGACAAGAATAGAAAAGTTGGCTCAGTGCCTTTGGTTGGGGGGCCGAAGGTTGTGCGCTGACGTAGAATAGACCCAAAATTGTATCGATCATGACAACTAGCCTAGTCTCACAAGCCAAGAGATGAAAAGTTGCCTCACTGCCCTAGGTTGTTGCCCGAAGGTTGTGCGCTGGCCTACCATAGACCCAAAATTGTACCGATCATGACAACTAGCCTAGTCTGAAAAGTGAAGAAATGGAAAGGTGACTCACTGCCTTGGTTGGGGGGCCGAAGGTTGTGCGCTGGCCTACCATAGACCCAAAATCATGACAACTAGCCTAGTCTGGAAAGCCAAGAAATGGAAAGTTGGCTCACTGCCTTTGGTTGGGAGGCCAAAGGTTGTGCACTGGCCTACCATAGACCCAAAATTGTACTGATGATGACAACTAGCCTAGTCTGAAAAGCCAAGAAATGGAAAGGTGGCTCACTGCCTTTGGTTGGGGGGCTGAAGGTTGTGCGCTAGCCTACCATAGACCCAAAATTGTACATATCATGACAACTAGCCTAGTCTGAAAAGCCAAGAAATGGGAAGTTAGCTCACTGCCTTTGGTTGGGGGTCCGAAGGTTGTGCGCTGGCCTACCATAGACCCAAAATTGTACTGATCATTACAACTAGCCTAGTCTGAAAAGTCAAAAAATGGAAAGTTGGCTCACTGCCATTTGGTTTTGGGGCGGGGGCAAAAAGGTTGTTGCAACTGGCCTACCAAATAGAACCCAAAATTGTACCGATCATACACACTAGCCTAGTCCTGAAAAGCAAGAAATGGGAAGTTAGCTCCACTGCCTTTGGTTGGGGGTGCGCCGAAGGTTGTGCGCTGGCCTACCATATACCCCAAATTGGTTAACCGATCATGACAACTAGCCATTGTTCCGAAAAAGCCAGAAATTGGGAAGTTTATCCTCTCTCTCCTGCCTTTTGGTTGGGGGTTCGAAGGTTGTGCGCTGGCCTACCATAGACCCAAAATTGTACTGATCATTACAACTAGCCTAGTCTGAAAAGCCAAGAAATGGAAAGTTGGCTCACTGCCTTTGGTTGGGGGGATGAAGGTTGTGCGCTGGCCTAAATTAGTCCCAGAATGTACTTGATATAGACACCTAGCCCAGCCATTGAAGACAATAAATGGAAAGTTGGCTTACTTCGTTTGGTTGGGGGCCCGAAGAGTGTGTGCTGGCCTAAAATAGTCCCAGAATCTAGCTTATACAGACACCTAGCCTGGCCATTGAAGATAACAAATGGAAAGTTGGCTCACTTCCTTTGGTTGGGGGGGGGGGGGGGGTGGGGGGGGGCTGAAGGTTGTGCGCTGGCCTAAATTAATCCCAGAATGCAGCTGATATAGACACCTAGCCTAGCAATTGAAGACAAGAAATGGAAATTTGGCTCACTTCCTTTGGTTGTGGGGCTGAAGATTGTGCTCAGGCCCCAATTAGTCCCAGAATCCTACTGATATAGATACCTAGCATAACCATTGATGACAAGAAATGGAAAGTTAGCTCACTTCCTTTGGTTTGGGGGCTGAAGGTTATGCGCTGGCATAAATTAGTCCCAGAATCCAGCTGATATAGGCACCTAGCCTAGCCATTGAAGACAAGAAATGGAAAGTTGGTCACTTCCTTTGGTTGGGGGGGAGGGGATGAAGGTTGTGCGCTGCTCTAGATTAGTCCCAGAATTCAGTTGATATAGACAACTAGCCTAGCCATTGAAGACAAGAAATGGAAATTTGGCTCACTTCCTTTGGTTGGGGGGGGGGGGGGGGGCGAAGGTTGAAGGTTGGGTGGGCTAAATTAGTCCCAGTATCCAACTGATACAGCCACCTAGCCTAGCCATTGAAGAAAAGAAATGGAAAGTTGCCTCACTTCCTTTGGTTAGGGGGCCGAAGGTTGTGTGGCCTAAATTAGTCCCATAATGCAGTTGATATAGGCACCTAGCCTAGCCATTGAAGACAAGAAATGGAAAGTTGGTCACTTCCTTTGGTTGGGGGGTTGAAGTTTGTGAACTGCCCTAAATTAGTCCCAGAATTCAGTTGATATAGACAACTAGCCTAGCCATTGAAGACATGAAATGGAAAGTTGGCTCACTTCCTTTGGTTGGGGGGCCAAAGGCTGTGGCTGGGGCTAAATTAGTCCCAGTATCCAGCTGATACAGCCACCTAGCCTAGCCATTGAAGAAAAGAAATGGAAAGTTGGCTCACTTCCTTTGGTTAGGGGGCTGAAGGCTGTGTGGCCTAAATTAGTCCCCATAATGCAGCTGATATAGACACCTAGCCTAGCCACTGAAGACAAGAAATGGAAAGTTAGTTCACTTCCTTTTGTTGTGGGGCCGAAGGTTGTGCATTGGCCTAAATTAATCCCAGAATGCAGCTGATATAAACATCTAGCCTAGCCATTGAAGACAATAGAGAAATTGGTGAACATCACGCATCAACTCCACGAGGCCACCAAGGCCTCCAAGCATGCTGCATCAACCACAGCCTGATAGAAGAGGTCAAGGAAGAGGATACACATGCAATATACAGAAAAAAGGTGCTGTCGCAGCAGTAGAGGATGAGGATGAATCCAGCCTGGTGTTATTTCCACCGATGATTCGGGAGAAATACCAGAAACTGCAGAGCTCCCTTTGCATTCCCAAAAACACAGAGGGTGGCCAACCATAACAGCAGTGGCTGCAAACAACAGGGAATCCCAACCAGTGCGATTCTTCATCCACGACACAATCTTGGAGCACCGAATCCTGGTAGACATGGGTACTGTGCAGTCGGTCTTTCTGGCATCGAGAGAGGACCGCAACCGCCCACCCAACGCCATGGCCACACTAGTAGCCATAAACAGATGCCCCATCCACTGCTATGGAACCCAGACCCGCAGAATATCCATTCTGGATCATAAGCGCAAATGGCCTTTGTCATCGCGGATGACAGGTTCCCTCTACTGGGCATCGATTTTCTGGCACAACTCGGCCTGCTGGTGGATGTTGGCTGTAAACACCTTCTAGACACGGGAACCTGCCTCTCCTGCATATTTACTGTTGTGTCATCCAAATACAGTGGGTTCCTGCACGAATTCCCAGATGTCTTCAAACTGTAGCTACACCATGTGCTGGGAACACACACCAAGCACGGCATCTACCACCACAGACCCACCGACACATGCCAAGTTTCGCCGCTTGCTGCCCAAGAAGCTCCAGGATGCTAAACAAGCATTTGTAGAAATGGAGAGAATGGGTATTTGCAAGAAGGCATCAAGCCCATGATTGTCCCCCCTCCACATGTAAAGAAGCCAGATGGTTCCTGGCCCTGTGGAGACTATCGTCGATTGAACCTTGTAACAATGTCTGACCATTAGCTCGTGCCAAACATGCAGGACCTAACAGGAGCCCTTCAAGGTGCCAAAATATTTACTAAAATGGAACTACTTAAATCTTATTTTCATGTGCCAGTACATCCCAACGACATTCCAAATACATCCATCATCACGCTGTTTGGAACATAGACCTTCTCCTACTCCACCTTTGGCCTTATGAACACCAGGGCCACATTCCAACGACTGATGGACAGCACCCTGGGGGACCTACCTTTTTGCGTCTGCTGCGTGGACAATATCCTGATCTTCTCCAGGCCCCAGAAAAGCACCTTGGACACATTCGGGCCATGCTGAAATGCCTTTAGGGGAACGGATTGATCATCAGATTCGACAAGTGTTCCTTCGGTGTAGAGAATGTGGATTTCCTGGCACACGGGGTCTCCCCTACAGGTACCCGCCCCATGGCCTCCAAGGTAGAGGCGGTAAACAACTTCCCTACACTGAAGACAATCAAATCCCTGCAGGAGTTCCTCAGCATGGTCAGCTATTACTGACAATTCCTGCTGGACATCACCCGCATCATGTATCCCCGACCAAGGTGTTATGAAGGGGAAACCGAAGATGCTGTTTTGGGAAACGCTGCACAACCACCACCCTAGCCTACCAGGACCCCACCGAGACTTACCACTGATGCCAGCAACGTTGCCTGTGGAGCCATACTGGAGCAGATAGTGGGCGGGTCCCCCCCACCCACTTACCTTTTTTAGCCGTAAGTTCAAGCCACCCGAGACCCACTACAGTGCATTCGACAGGGAACTGTTGGCAATCTACCAGGACGTGCGACACTTCAAATACCTCCTAGATGGTAGCCCGTTCACCATCCAGATCAACCACAAGCCTTTGGTACATGCTTTCATGAAGGCTGGGGACGCGTGGTCGGCAAGACAGCAGTAGCACTTGGCCACTACATCCAAATTCAGGTGCACCATCAGCTATGTCCCTGGAAAGAAGAATCCGATAGCCAATGCCCTGTCAAGGATTGAAATAAATTTGGTCCACCTGGGCTTTGACTACAAGGACCTGGCGAAGGAACAAGCCGCAGACCCTGAAATGCCACCTTACAGCACAGCACTCACCGCGCTGAAGTGGAAGGACATGCCAGTAGGAGAGTAGGGATCGACACTTCTCTGCGACACCAATACAGGCCACCCCTGCCCCATGATACCCACATCACGAAGGAAGCAGGTATTCAACATCATCCACGGCCTCTCCCATCCATTGGGATCAATGCTCCTGATGACTGAGAGGTTTGTGTGGCACGGGATAAAAAAGGATGTGCAGAGATGGGCAAAGAACTGCATACTGTGCTAGACAAGCAAGATCACCTGACACAGAATCAGACATTGGAGACTTCCCCCAACCACAAAGATGGTTATGGCACATTCACATGGACGTTGTAGGACCTCTGCCCCAATTGGGGCCACCAGATACCTCCTAACAGTCATAGACCGGTCTACAAGATGGTCAGAGGCAACACAGATGGTAGAAGCATCTACAAGCGCCTGCGCGGAAGCCTTACTTTCAATATGGATAAGCCGTTTCGGTGTGCTGGACGACATAATTATGTACAGGGGCTTGACATTCCTGTCAGAACTCTGGGTCTCCCTGGCATGCCTGATGGGGACAACAGAACAACGGAATACAACCCCCTGGCCAATGGAATGGTGGAAAGGGCCCACCATTCGTTAAGAGTGGCACTGATGTTATGGTGTACTAACGAAAATTGGAAGGCGCAGCTACCCTGGGTCCTGCTAGGACTTCGAACAGCACCAAAAGCAAACAGCAAAGAATCTCCTGCAGAAAAAGTCTACGGGAAAGCACTGGCAGGACACATAACTACATACCTGAAGGCCTAGAATCCTGCCCACACGTCTTCCTGAGGGACAACACCCGCCTCCCACCCCTGTCCAGACCATACAGAGGCCCATACCATGTCATTACAAGAAACTCCAAGGCCTACTTCATCGACATCCACAACGGAAAAACTGGGTATCCGTCCATTTTAGTAAATATTTTGGCACCTTGAAGGGCTCCTGTTAGGTCCTGCATGTTTGGCAGGGGCTAATGGTCAGTCATTGTCACAAGGTTCAATCAACGATAGTCCCCACAGGGCCAGGAACCATCTGGCTTCTTCACATGTGGAGGGGGGACAATCATGGGCTTGATGCCTTCTTGCAAATACCCATTCTCTCCATTTCTGCAAATGCTTGTTTAGCATCCTGGAGCTTCTTGGGCAGCAGGCGGCGAAACTTGGCATGTGTCGGTGGGTCTGTGGTGGTAGATGCCGTGCTTGGTGTGTGTTCCCGGCACGTGGTGTAGTTACGGTTTGAAGACGTCTGGGAATTCGTTCAGGAGGCCACTGTATTTGGATGACACAACAGTACATATGTAAATGTTTACATAATAAAAATATGGAATGTTAGTCCATATATATAAAAGATTGCTTGCAGGAATGTGATCAGACTAGAGACGCTAAAGATGACGTATACAATAAGTATGTAGGCTAAGTTGACATGCCGTCATCTGTGGTACCCCGACCTATGATTCAAACGGCCTACGTGATCTGTAGCGTGTCTCATTTGATTGTGTGTTTGTATGAAACTATGTCATTTGTATGTATGTTCATATGTTTGAACTACTGTCTGTTCCTTCATAACTTGTAACAGAGATGGTAGACAGCAGAACAGAGTTAGCTATCGTCATTAGAAGACCTGTACCTCTTTACCTAAGCTTTATCATGTAGAGGAATAGGATTAGCCATCATCATTGGCAGAAGCGATCAAGCTATCGTTATTAGAAGACTTGTACAATCATATCTGATCTTCAGCATGTAAAACTTCAGAAGAATACATATATTTTTATATTTCGTGTTTACTACAAGAACCTCCTCACCATGAGTTTAACACATCGTCGTAATAACCAACAAGATAATACCGACTTCGTAAGTGATCTACAAACCCCCAGACACTCCATTGAAGATGGAAGTGCAATACCAACCGACTTAGCGTAAGATTATCGCTAGTCTAACATTACCTCATAGGGCGCCTTATCATACAAGGCACAAGCCCTAATACATACAGCGGGCAGGAGAGGCAGATTCCAGCATCTAAAAGGTGTTTACAGCCAACGTCCACCAGCAGGCTGAGTTGTGCCAGAAAATCGATGCCCAGTAGAGGGAACCTGTCATCCGCAATGACAAAGGCCATCTGTGCTTATGATCCAGAATGGATATTCTGCGGGTCTGGGTTCCATAGCAGTGTATGGGGCATCTGTTTACGGCCACTAGTGTGGCCATGGCGTTGTTGGGCGGTTGCGGTCCTCTCTCGATGCCGGAAAGACTGACTGCACAGTACCCATGTCTACCAGGATTCAGTGCCCCAAGATTGTGTAGTGGATGAAGAATCCCATTGGTTGGGATTCCCTGTTGTTTGCAGCCACTGCTGTTATGGTTGGCCACCCTCTGTGTTTTTGGGAATGCAAAGGGAGCTCTGCAGTTTCTGGTATTTCCCCCGAATCATCGGTGGAAATAACACCAGGCTGGATTCGTCCACATTCTCTACTTCTGTGGCAGCACCTTTTTTCTGTATATCGTGTGTATCCCCTTCCTTGACCTTCTCTTCTATCAGACTGGTTGATGTGGCATGCTTGGAGGCCTTGGTGGCCTCGTGGAGTTGATGCGTGATGTTCACCAATTTCTCTATTGGAAGTGTCTGCCTCCATGATTTG
This sequence comes from Macrobrachium nipponense, assembly GCF_015104395.2. Taxonomy (NCBI): domain Eukaryota; kingdom Metazoa; phylum Arthropoda; class Malacostraca; order Decapoda; family Palaemonidae; genus Macrobrachium; species Macrobrachium nipponense. Next base: position 40,663,925 of record NC_061100.1, read on the forward strand.
CGCCCTCGCCACCTGAGGAAGGTGCCCCGCAGGAATATTTCTTGCAAAGCAAAAATGGGAATTTTGTTAAGGCACTTATATACAAAAAAAGCTGAACACATGATTATGTTTTAAAAAACGCATGTGTGTAGTCCACTTGTATATTGCAATATGATTTGGTACCCACACTACCAAAAGGATATTGCACAAATAGAGAGTGTACAAAGGTCCTTTACAGCTAGAACAGAAGAGGATAAGGACCTTGACTACTGGGAAAGACTACAATTTTTAAAATTATATAGTCTAAAAAGAAGAGAATGCTACATGATAATACAGGCATGAAAACAGATAGAAGGAATTACCGAAAACACCGTGGAGCTAAAAATATCAGAAAGAGCTAGCAGAGGTAGATTAATAGTGCCCAAAACTATACCACGAAAACTAGAAAAGCACACAAGACATTAATCCACTACACATCAGCATCAATAATGCAGCGTCTATTCAGTGCATTGCCAGCTCATCTGAAAAACATCAGGAATGAGCGTAGATGTGTTTAAGAATAAGCTCGACAAATATCTAAGCTGCATCCCAGACCATCAAAGATTGGAAGATGCAAAATATACTGGAAGGTGCATTAGCAATTCTCTGGTAGACATTAGAGGTGCCTCACACTGAGGGACCTGGGGCAACTTGAACGAGCTGTAAGGTAAAGTCCCTTCTTTTGCCGGATTCGTCATGGTCCGGCAGCATCAGGAGACCTCGTAGTTCATCCCAGGCATCCTTGGGCGATGCGTCCCCCTGGGGCTGGTTCATCAGGTCCAGGGTGCATTGGGCTCTTTCTGGGACGTGCATAGAGTAGATCTTGGTGAGCTTCCTGCAGAGGTCTTTATATTTTATCTTTTCCATCGGTGCATTTAGCCAAGGTGTAATCTTATTAAACACTTCCTTGGGCAGTGTCGTCATGGTGAGATCTGCTTTGATTTCTTTGTCCGTGACCTTGGCTACACAGAAATGTACATTGTCCTGCAGGAACCATGACGTGGTGTTTTGCCATGAGAATGGCAGCAGCTTTATTGCCCGAGTTATTGCAGTTTTCAAAGGCAAAAGGGGGATGCAGAGGATCTGTGGGTCCTCAGTTTGATTTTTGGTTCTATGTCTGGCGTTTTGACTCTCACACCAAAACCTGAATTAAGCACCATATTTAGTCCATTAATGGTGTTCTGGGTTCGTCAGAAGTCAAAGCTGTACGCCATGTGGCTCAGTTAATGACTTTCTGAATATGGTGAATGTGCATCGTAAATGGCAGGACCAAACTGTTCAAAAATGCCAGAGCATAACTGGGGAGGTACACCGTAATTAGCCTGTCAATGGCATGAGTGGTTTTCCGAGGAAGGAGCTCTCGGAAGTAGTGAGTCCGTTAATGGCGAAGCCAAAACCAATGTTTACCGTCACTCCTCGGGTCACCAGTTGTGAGGTCTCAATGAAACAGAACTGGGTACTTATCATTTATTACCTGGGCACGTGATATAACAGTGTGCAGATGGATATGGAGTGCTTGATCCCCAGTGGCCTGCGACTTGCACACAGATAAGAGAAGAATTTATGTTTCTTAGCAGTCAATAAAATGGTAATAACAAACGACATAATGGACATATATTTGTTACCCATCTCTGAAACCATTTACCAGCGAAGGGTATTTAATATTTGGTATGCATGAAACCCGAGCGTTAAAGCAAACTAGTTACACACAATCTCTCTCTCTCTCTCGAGGTGATCACTGGCATAGCCTCCGCTCTCTCTCCATTCTAACAGGTCATCAAATGAGAGTCATGCATTACAAAAATATAATATTTATTTAACAATGGAAAGATAATAATTCAAGTCTCACAGACTAACTAGCTCAGTTAAACCCCCAGTATTTAAATGTCTTAATCAGTAATTAGTCACACCAATTAGCTCTCCTCCATACGGGACTCTCTGTCCCTTAGCTAGAATCGCCTGTTACAAAGACACGAGAACATACTCGTAAGCACACACAATTGTAAAGACAAAGTCAAAGATTAAACATTTTTACCAGTTATCAAACAAGCCATCCCTTTGGCTAAAGTAAGTCAACACTTACCCATTACAGCCTGGAATATCACACACAGAAGTAAATAAACGTTCGCTGAGCTATCCCAGCATTCTGCCTTTCTCCCACGGACCTCTCTGCAAGTCTTCCCATAGACTTGGCTAAAGATGCCATTATCAACGGAAAAGGCGCACACATACGCACGAACTCATACTCTTCGTCAACGCCCCATGTAACTGGTTGCAGCCAGTTTCCAAAGGCACTTGAACAAGATCCCATGACCTCACACATAACTACAGAACGAACGTTGACCTGCTTAAACAAACATCTTCATATCACGCCATCCCAGAAATGATTTATCAGCTTTCTCAGGTCATTGCTTTGGCTCTGTTCTGCGCAAAGTCACATCACATCACATTGGCATATTAAATATATTATTAATTATAGCCCCTTTCATCTGACATATTGATGAATTATATATCGGCGGAAAGGCCAGGAAATTCTACGTACAAACATATATTTTTGCTGCTTGGCTAGAAGAGATTGAAGATTGTGATTAGTGGGTAACAAAGGTCTTGACACAGGTCTCTACAATCTAGATAGAGATACAAGATCGTGATCAGTGGGTAGAGTGAGTCTTTACAATATCCATATGACAAAATGGCTGTGTTTATAGCCTGTTGTTCATATTATTGCATTGTAGTTTATGAGCAGAATATGACAGTGCTATCATTTTTTTAACACTAGAGTGTGCTCGGTTATATGCATAATGTTGCTGGCTTAGCTTTCATGAGTAATTCACTGTTTGATTTATACTCATAGCAAGCCTTATGGCCGAACTCATTCTTCTTACAGGCAATGAGTGATTTTAGTGATTTTATCTAAATACAGGAGAATCGAGAGCCAATGCGGAATGTGGGGGCTATTTTCAAAATGCGGGAGACTCCTGCAAAATGCGTGAGGGTTGGTAGGTTTGTAGCATTGCTTTATTGAGTAATACTCTTGTTGAGGTAGGCAGGAGTCAGTCCGTGATGCATCATGTATATAACTTGGGAATCAAAACAATGGATTCGTATCTCAAAACAAAAGTTATCATATTGAAACAATGGTATACAAAAGGAATTTCATGTTAAATACGCATTATTTCTGTAGAAAAGAAGTGGTATACAAAAGGTTTTTCATACTATTAAGTTTTTAAACAAGCAGAACAAATAAAGAAAGTATAATATTTGTGACCAATATCTACCTGTTTGCTAGTGTGAGGACAGGTGAGAGAGGCAGGTAACTGGGTACTGATAATTTATTACAGGTAAACACAGGCTATAAAGGAGGCTGCGGACGGATATGTAGTATCCTACCTGAACAGAGAGAAACTGGGTCTGGGCCAGAAGAATTTGTTTTCTTGCAGACATATATGCATGGATATCTATGGGTACAATTGTTGTTCATACATGAATTATATATTGGCGGAAAGGCCAGAGAGTTCTACAAACGATGATGTACAATATAATTTAGCAAGGTGTTACAGTGGAAGGACGTTGTCCTTACACTAGTATGCCAAAGGCTTTCTCCATTGTGCATCTTGCCCTTCTCAGTCAGTAATTAAATATATGCTCATGTGCTGTCAGATTTCGTGCAGGGTATGGTTTCATCATACAATTCTTCAGAGTGAAGGCGTCATCTTCAATGAGGAGATAGGGGACTCGGGGTTTATCTTCAGTCTGGTTTGGCAATCTTTCGGGGGCCGGCAGTGATCAAGCATTTGACACAGCTGTGTCTTGGCAAAGACACCACCATCAGACTCGGATGGTACCTACATCGACGTAAATGAACTTGTAGCCAGCGTCAACAATCCCAAATAAAATTATAGAGTATGATTTCTTATAATTGTAGTAATGAGTTCCTCCTTTCACCGGGTTCTGGACCCTGACATGTTTCCCGTCTACTGCTCCAAGGGCATGCAGGAAATTCCAGCGTTCTTCAACACCACGGGCTACTTCCTTCCATTGCCCTGGGGTCGTGGGTAACTACACCACCTCACCTCCATAGGCAGTCACTATATAGCCCAACAAGTTTCAAGCACAACACTGCAGATTGTGTTATGAGCTACTCGGAATTGGAAGGCCGTGCTCTAGTAGGATTCTCCAGTTGCAAGGTAATGCAGGGTAATTGCAACAGGTAGGTCTGGCTCAATGGGTCTTCTCCAGAATGGGAGTTTTTCTTGATGTAGGGCAAGACACGTTCAACGATTTCATTGAAAAGCTCCTCTGTAATCCTGGCAAAGTTCTGGTACCGTCCTGGAGATTCATTTGCCAATGAACTCTCATCAAGTTGTCGTAGTAACCTTTCTCCTCTCTTCTTTGTAAGTAGGGCCACATCCAGCATCTCCTTCTGCGTCTTTTTTGCTTCTTGCGCTTTAGTTGCTGCCGTATTTTCATTACTCTTAACATTAACATAGTATAGTAATGATCCACCATGGGCAGTGCAAATTCAAGATCATTATTTAAGGTGTCTAATATCACGTCCAGATATTGCTGGGTCTTCAAAATTTCTCGTTCATCCATCTTGAAATATATATATAATATATATATATATATAGATATATATATATATATATATTATATATATATAATATATATCACATATTCCAACATGTTTATGACACAGTGTACGTACATCGTAATATGTCTAACTGTGTGTTAAGTATGTTGTAATTGCCTTACATCTGACGTAATTACCTTTACGTTAGTCGCCGTACAAAAGAAACCATTAAAAGTGGATGTCGCCTAGATGATCGGCGAGATACGTGTATGACTACTACTTTGTGAATCAATCTTAACACTGTCATAACTATATATTGCGTACGTCATACTATTGTCGTATTTAGCTGCTTTTATTTATTTATCTATTGTTTTTTGTAGGCCAAGCCCCGCGACTGACCCACAAAGAAGAAATTACGATGGTCATGGGCTCGAATTGCCAACGTCAGACCCGGCCTTAGGCTAAGGCCCCACCGAATCCGTCGCGGCGCATCGCGTGCGTCCAACATGGGTATCCGTCTATGAGCATGTCCGTCTTCTGCGAGAGTGGCCCAACCAGACAAACGAGTGACGGTTACAAAACGGACAGTTCAAACTTCAGCAGCACTTCCCGTCATGAAGGGAACGTGCGAGGTTTTGTTCTGACTTGTTGCTGTCAACCAAATTAGAGGCGTTGAACAGTAGGGAAATCTGGACTCATGACATAAATTGAGAACAAGGAAAGGGTGGAGAATATGCAACACTTTCATAAATTACGACAGCATCCAGACAAGTTTTTTTTTTATTATTGTCGGATGCCGCCAAAAACCTTTGACTTAATTCACGAATATCAATTACAGAAGATCAGTATCAATGTAAGAAACTTGTAGTAAGTCTGAGGGAAGGATTACTGATTTCGAAATTTGTAAAGTTGTACTTTATTTTATTTAATACAGAAATTAAGATACGTAGATTGTGTGTGTGTAAACTGAGCACTTTGATACAGTAACTTCTGAAACAAAGGTATTTACATAAATGTATCCATTAGAATATAATAAAAAAAACTACATGAATCCTTTATCATAACCACAAATCGTCACATTTGATTATAACTCAAAGTTGGGCAGGTGGTTCAAATGCAGGTTGTTGTAGGTCTACCTCAATTTCTTCCTTCATGTGGACCCCAGCTCGGAGACGCACGTCCACGTGTGGCTAAAAAAAGGATTTTGACGTAGGAAAAATCTATTTCTGGGCGATTGGTTCGTGTCATCCAGCGAAATCCCACCTCTTCCCAACCCTTCGCTCAAGATTGATTGCTAACTTCAGGATGGCCACCAGAGGCGCGGCAGTCACCTAAGCGTGGGTTGTAGTAGTAGTAGTTGCTGCCCCGTTCTGTGGGTCGGCTCTCTTCTTGTGGGATTTTGTTGTAGGAGATTTCTAATTGACAAGAAGTTCGTGGTAGTGGTCTCACTCGCCCTAGTGTTCATACCGACGCCCTCCTTGGGGGTGAGCGAGTCAGTTATACTGACCTTTTCTTTATTTTGTTTATTCTCTGGTATTTGTTAGATCATTTACCTAAGAAATAGTGAATTAAAGGATTATTTCGCTGGGCGACACGAACCAATCGCCCAGAAATAGATTTTTCCTACGTCAAAATCCTTTTTCTGGGCTCAGTTCGTGTCGCTGCGCAAAATTGTACCAAAGAATTAGCACAAGATTGAAATAAAGAAGGTCTCAATAAAACTTAAAATTCAACTATATACTATAATTGTAAGAAAATATATATATACACAATTGTTCATACAATCTGGATAAAGAACAATACTTAATAGTAACTTATAGTTAACATATATACAAAGGCTTACATCAGTTATATGTTGAATTGAAATAACATGCGTGTGACAATCATAGTTTAAAACACACTAAGTAAGTATAAATAAACATTAGCAGTAATTGTAATAAAGCATGTGTGTGAGCAAACTTAAACTAAAGACACACCAAATAAGTTTCATAGACATTAATAATCAATACAATAACCATTGTTAATGGGGATGTGGCACCCTAGCATAAAAATAAGGGGACCACATCCTAAAGATCAGTATGTACAATCAATTGTGGGTGACCCTAGCAAAAAAATAAGGGACACCCACTAAACCATCACAAGAGCAGCTAAGACTCAAGGGCAAACGTAGATGAACATGGTAGGCTAGACAAACTGTTGGCTGAGATAGGTAGAAAGGAGATCTGGATCTTCAACTAAACTACTGAGCAGAGTCAGGGGAAACTATGTTACCTGCTGCAACTGCTGAAAACTTTAGAGATTCCAAAGACTTTAAGTAGTGACGCTTAAATACTGTCGGCGATTTCCATCCAGTATATTTTTTCAAATCATCAAAATTCATATGTTGAAAGTAATTGATTGAGGTGGCTACTGCCCTGACATCGTGTGCCTTGGGGAAGGATTCAGGGTTAGCTTGCTTAATAAAGTATAGGATCTGTTGCCTGATACCTTTAATTGATAAAGTACCACTTTTTTCTCTTCTAAAGAGAGGACCCGAAGAGGATGAGGATGTCCTAGACAGAAAGGCTCGTAAGGTCATTACTGGACAAAGAGAAAGATCTTGGGGAAGGGGTACAACCTTCCATGGTTCCCACCTCAACAAAGGATCCTCATTCTTTGCTAAAAAGCTGCGATCCGGAGAAAGCAGAACTTCTCCTGAAGGAAGAAATTCTACATGACCCGCATTTCTGGATAACGCCGACAGTTCTGAAATTCTAGCTCCTGAAGCCAAGCTTAATAAAAACAATGTTTTTTTTAAGAGCATTATAAATGAACATGTCATATTATTTGTATCCAAAGCCAGTTTTAGAACATCATTTAAAAACCATGACACTGAAGTAGGCCTTACTGAAGGTCTAAGTCTAGCACAAGCCTTGGGAATAGACGAAAAGTAAGAATCTGTTAAGTCTATGTTAAAACCCAATTGAAAAATCTTCTTCAAGGCTGACTTGTTTGTCGTAATAGTACTAGCTGCTAATCCTTTTTCAAATAAGGATCTGAAAAAGGATATAGCCGAATTGATTGTCATGATTTTAACGTCTGCTTCCCTCAGGAAGGATGCCAACTTTTTAACTGCAGCATCATACTGCCTTAAAGTTGAATCTCTTTTATCCGATTCCAGGAAAAGGATATTTCGTGGATCAATATTTGCATCCCTCTTGCCCGCAAACTTCATGAAGTCCATAAAGTTAGGGTTTTGAGAATTCCTGAGGAAGCGAACACAGTCTTCATTTGTACTGACTGGGAGAGTCTGGGATTGGGAATTCGAAGAGGACGAAGACCCAATTCCAGGATCAAGGGGTACCAGTTGCTCTTCGGCCAGTCCGGAGCTACTAGAGCTATCTGACCCTTGAACGTCCTGAGTTTGTTCAGTACTTTCAGGAGAAGATTCACCGGAGGAAAGACATAAATCTTCTCCCATTTGTTCCAATCTATGGACAGGGCGTCCGTGGCATAGGCCAGAGGGTCCAGGTTGGGAGCCACATAACAGGGAAGTTTGTGGTTCGTTTGAGATGCAAACAGATCTACTTGCAGGCCTGGTACCCTCCGGAGAATCCATTGGAACGAACTGTTGTCCAGTGACCATTCCGACTCCAGAGGAACTGAACGGGATAGAGCATCTGCTATGACGTTTCTCACTCCAGCCAGATGGGTGGAGGAGAGGTGCCAACTGAACTTGTCCGCCAGGGAAAAGATGGCTACCATGACATGATTCAGGTGTCTTGACTTGGAGCCTCCCCTGTTTATACAATGAACTACCACTGCGCTGTCCAGAACTAACTTTATATGAGAGTTCTTTGACGGACGTAACCTCTTCAGAGTCAGGAACACTGCCATTGCTTCCAATACATTTATGTGAAGCTGGCGGAATTGGGGTGACCATGTTCCCTGAACTTTCTTGAACTGAGAGTATCCTCCCCAGCCGCTTAATGAAGCGTCTGTGTGGATAGTGATTCCCGGAGGGGGAAACTGAAGGGGTACTGATATGGACAGGTTCTTTAACTTTGTCCAAGGGCGCAGACGATTCCGTAGAATCTGTGGTATTGCCGATAGCTTGTCCCTGGATCTGACATTTGCTCGCGAGCGCCAGATCCTGGTTAAGTCTTTCAGTTTGGCTTTCATCAAGATGTTTGTCACTGAGGCAAACTGGAGGGAACCCAGGATTCTTTCCTGGTTTCTCCTTGAAGCATATTTGTACTTTAGAAATTGTTTCACTGACTTCGTTATTTCTTTCCTCTTGGCTGATGGAATCGACAGAGTATGGGAGGATAGATTCCATTGGATACCCAGCCATTGAAAGTTGGACTCCGGAGTGAGTCTTGACTTTGTCCTGTTTATCTGGAACCCCAGATATTCCAGGAATTGAATGACTTTCACTGTGGCTTTGCGACATTCCTCGACTGTTGGAGCCCAAATCAACCAGTCGTCGAGGTACGCTACTACCATTATCCCTTGAGACCTCAGTTGTTGAACGACTACTTCCGCCAATTTCGTGAACACTCTGGGTGCTACATTCAGACCGAAAGGAACTACCTTGAAGGAGAATGCTTGGTTTCCTAGTCTGAAGCCCAGGTAAGGGCGAAAGTGTCTTGCAATAGGGACATGATAGTATACGTCTGTAAGATCGATAGAGGTGGTGACGGCCCCACAGGGAAGTAAGGTCCGCACCTGCGAGATGGTCAGCATTTTGAACTTGTCGCAGCGAATGGCCAAGTTTAAGCGGGACAAGTCTAAGATTACCCTTCTTTTTAATGAGCCTTTCTTTGGTACGCTGAACAAGCGACCCTGAAATTTAAATCTGTTGACTCTTGCTATTGCTCCTTTCTGGAGGAGCTCCTCCGCATACTCCGTCAGTTCTTTCGATGGAAGTTGAAGGAATGGTCTGGGTGGAGGGGGATCTCCAATCCAACTCCAACCCAGGCCCTTCGACACAATACTCTGTGCCCATTTGCTGAATCCCCACCGATGCCGGAAGAGAAACAGCCTCCCTCCTACCTTGGAGATCTCACTGCTGCTGGGTCGAGTGACCTCCGCGGCCTCCACGGAAGTGCTTTCCCCTGTTGAGCGACCTTCCTGATCCTCTCTGATGAAAAGATCCCCTAGCTCTACCTCCCCTGCCGAACCGGTCATAGTGTTGGAAGGCTTGGCCCTCGAACACTTGGTTAAAGGCGGGGGAGACAGCGTAGGAGGTGGAAGGCTGAGCCTGAGGGGAAATCACGTAAATGGGCTGAGCCGGAGTCTTTGAGGTAGAAGGCTGGCCTGATTGCACAATCGGCACAGCTGACACAGCTTGGTTGAAACGTTGAGGTTTCTTTTGGTAAGGCTGGTAACGTTTAACCTTTTTCAGCTTCTTGCCTCCTGCAGACTGATCTTGGCGCCTCTTAGCAGTGAGGCCCCAACGATCCTTGAGGCTCTGATTGAGCCTTGTTGCCTCATTTTGGACCTCCTTGACCATTGCTTCGGGAAAGAGGTCTGCCCCCCAGATGTTCGAGGAAAGCAGCTTATTCGGCTCATGCTGAATAGTTGCTTCCTGGAGGACATGCTTTCGGCAATTGACTCTGGCTGTCACAAACTCGTACAGGTCCGACTGGACCGTATAAGTCTGTGACTTGGTCAATAACTTGAATAGTGGCTCTGAAGCATAGGAAAGAGCCGCTACTTCTGTCATTGCCATGGTGTTCATTGACCTGGCAAGCCTAGACTTGGCCTCAAACTCAGCTTGAATGAGGCTATCAGGAAGTCTGGGTAGCTTCTCGCCGAACTGGTCCATGGCGCAGTCCGGTCTGAGCTTACCTGCCGAGAAGGTGTTTGGGAGGTCCTCCCACAAATCTCCAAGCGAAGGGAGCAAAGGAGAAGTGGGATCTGCTTCCCTTAACTGGGGTAAGGGTTCTCCCTTCAGGCCAGCTGGGATGGTAATAGTGGCAATCTTCGTTAAGAAGGGGAGGGGAGTCTCTTCTTCCATCGTAAAGATGGTGAAGGGACTCTTGAAGGCCTGAATCCTGGTGTTCGAGCAGTCCATCTCCTCTAGACACCGAAGCCACTCTCTTTGAGCCTGATCCCGGGAGTACAGCACTGTCTCCCTCGGGACCTTATCCTCCCTAGTCATAGCTGCCTCTGTTAGTCTGGCGTAGCCAATGAACGGCGGTTGAAGGTTCTCCGGATAGAACTCGAAGTCTTCAATCCTTCGAGTGCCGCACTCCGGGATGGAGATGAGTCCGTCCTGGAAAGGAGCGTATGAAGCCACTCTCCAGGGGTTGTTCATTGAGAACGGAGGCAGAGAATCATGGGGAGGAAGCTGTACCAGACCAACACCAAATGCCGGAGGAGTAGCCTGAGGGGCCTGGTTGAGCCCGGCTATTATGTTCTCCTGGGTCGTGATCCTTTCGGATAACCGGGAGAACATCTGCTCCATACTGTTCCTCAAAGAGCCTACCAAGTCCCCCATCTGTTGCATCATCCCAGCGGAGAAGGCGTTGGGATCAAGGGCCGGAGCCGATGCGGAGGTGGAAGGGTAACTCGGTAGAGGTACCTCAGGAGGAGGAGAGACCGTTGGCTCCACCGGAGTACGGGGCCTCTCCTTGGAGGACTTGCTCTTGGAGGACCTAGAGCCTGAAGCAGAAGCTTTACCCTTCTCTGCTCTGGGATTTGAAGCCAAAGACTTACGAGACGATGAAGCCGACGAAGTCTTTTTGGACGACGTCGACGTCTTCGTTAGGGTTTTCTGTACTCTTTGCCCCTTGACTTTGGGTTTCACCGAAGCGCTAGGCGCAGAGTACTGGAGCTCAGCTCCTTTAAAGCCTTGGAAGGAAGCAGGAGATGTAGAGGGAGAAGAAGATCGAGGGGCGCCCAAGGGAAGCCCTTGGGCGTCCAACGTACCTACCTCGACCAACAGGTCATCTACACCTACCATCGGTTCCACATTCAGGTCCAACGTCGCGACTTCCGCTGAGATATCCTGGCCTGGTTCCTTCATGCATGCAGCGACCTGCTGCTGGATTGCTGTCATCGTCGGGGCTGCCTCCGCCAGGTCGACGTACCCCGTCGACTTGCCGCCGGGGAACAGCAGGACAGCCATCCTCTTTTCAAGAATGTAGGGCTGTCCCTTGGCGGCGTTCTTGCCGAAGCCGCCGACCCAAGCCCTCAGGGTTGCAAGAGCGGTCTCTCTAACAACAGCAGCCTGTAAGAGAGGGCGTCTATTAGTTTAAGTTTAAAGTTGAGGTTCAACCTTAGACTAAAACAGAGCCTTAAACCTACACATTTTGGGCATGTATTTCACGAAATATGGGGAACTTAAGCTTAAAAGATACCATTGAAACTTAAACTTAAGATATAATGCAGTATTTACATGCTATATATACAGCTGGAAATACCTACCCCGTCCAAAAACTGACCCACAAGATCATAGCAGATCGTACAGGTTTCATGGTACCAGACCTGCAGATTCCCATGCGGAGTCGCGCACGGAGCGTGGGACCTGCAGACTTCATGTCCGCAGGGGTCCTGGAGCACGGCGTTGCATCCTGGGTGCTCACAGTTGGTAGTCTGTAAGTGGAAGGATACATGAGTATCATTAAAGATAACACTTACAGGGCTACTTTAGAACTCCGTTGCATGCCGGAGAGTGAAAAATTTTTGGGCATAACCCCTCCCCTACCGCCTTAATAGGCATAGAGAATAGCTCCGGTGTAAGCCGGAGTAGAAAACAGGGGGCAAGGGAGGGACCCAGCTTAAGATAGCTCAATAATAACTTATGATTAACTTAAGCATAAAATAGCACAAAATTCCGGAAGACGATTCCGAATCGCGGTGGTATCCGTCTCCGCCGATTGCGCCGGAGAGACGGGGTGGTTAAGGCAAAGGAGACCGACTGTACGCCTGAGGTCCGCCCGCAGGCGGGATACTAGCTCCCTCCCTCACAATCAACGGGGCTCCGGGAAGAAAACAGAGCACCAACAACACGGGGAGGGGGCGAGAGGGCGAAACAGAACTCGAGCCTACAGCGGAGCAACGGAGTAACAAAGGAGGGGGGAGGCCAACCCCCCCACTTTGCCACAACGAAGCACCGTGAAGCAGAGAGACAAGGTCACTCCCAGTCCAGTGTCTGTCCAGTCTCCCCTACTCCCTCCGCGTAGGGAGAGAGGGAGACAGGCCTGGATGGAGCGAGCAAGGACGGACCTCCCTCCCCCCAACTCTATGGGAGAGCAGGAGGAGGGCAGGGTGACTGGGACGGGCGTCTGGCTGTACCGCGATCACAGGGTGACCACAATACGATAACACGATATAAACAACGAAATCGATAGCCTAGGTTAATGCAACCAAACTGATCAGCAAGATGCAACAGCTGATGCAACAAAACTGATAATAAGGAAGCAACAAAACTAATGGGGACCATGATACCATAAACCTAGGCTAAGATAACGTACCAGACGCCCTAGGCTAACCAAAACCAAAAAATAATAAAATTAACACAAAAGTAGGGGAAATAAATATAGTAAGAGAAAAAATCCAGGAGTGTACGACTAACCCGAGAGAAAGTCTACCACTCAAAGCTAGCTTGGGCCGATACTAAGAGCTATGGCTAGGGTCTGGATGGAAGAGATAATGCCTACGCAAGGTATAGAAAGACATGCATGCATGACATAAAACCAATGCAGGCTAGATCCCCTAATGAAAAATAATAATCATAAAAAGGTCTAGAGACGCATATAATAAAGGGAAGGTTCCAGGTATGGGAGACCGAGAACGAACCCGCCACGAGGCAGAACAATGCTGCCATGCTCCGACCGAGAATCCGTATTTATACCTAAAAAACGGCAAATACTGACTCAAGGAAGGAAAAAACTAAGTAGGAACCTTTCGGAACACTTAACTTAGCTGATGCGATGGCTGAACGTTCCATAGTAGCAGAAAATCCTCAAAAAGGGCACGAAAAACACAGAGCAATAAAAAATGCGGCGTCTCGTAGACCTCTAACTTAAAGGATGGCCACCAGAGGCGCAGCAGTCACCTAAGCGTGGGTTGTAGTAGTAGTAGTTGCTGCCCCGTTCTGTGGGTCGGCTCTCTTCTTGTGGGATTTTGTTGTAGGAGATTTCTAATTGACAAGAAGTTCGTGGTAGTGGTCTCACTCGCCCTAGTGTTCATACCGACGCCCTCCTTTTCTTTATTTTGTTTATTCTCTGGTATTTGTTAGATCATTTACCTAAGAAATAATGAATTAAAGGATTATTTCGCGCAGCGACACGAACTGAGCCCAGAAACAAAACTTTTTGTTCCTTTTGCGTCCAGTCCGGCAACGCACTTGATGCCACGCACGCTCATGCGCCGTGTGGGGCCACTCGTATTTGAACTCTGACAGTTGATCGAAACGCACAAAACACTTAGCCATGTTGGACGCATGCAAAGCGCCGTGACGGATTCAGTGGGGCCTTAGCCTTAACCAAGGCATACCAAGTATGCGATGATATCTCAAGTTTCAGAGAAATAAAGTCTCGGAATTCAAATTTCTGTTTCCTAATTCAAACGCTATTAACCTCTTTATTAAAGTAACCTTTCTTCAGGAACATATAAGGATTTGATTATAGAAAGTGGTAGGTGACAATAAAAGCATTATGACCACATGTTGTCAGTTCCCACGTCACCTTGGATTAAGGGTACGCATGGAAAGTGTTTCATAGATGAACACTGCTGTCAGTCTATACTGGGAGATCTTCCTCGCAAAGCAACTTTTCTACACGTTTTAACATATGAATATAATATCAAAAGACTAAGCGAAATGCAGTTAATTGACAAATCACAATAGCATACAGATATGGAAAGTTTATATGTGATATTAATCAACAAAACAGCATAAAGTTGGGCATAATAATTAAATAAATAAATTATGACTTGTGTAACAGTGAAAGCCACTTTGACCTTTGCTTTGTAAAATAACCAACTTGGGTGTAAAAGTCTTCGTGATATTATTATTTTATTGTTTTATTGAAAGATATTGCTGCATCAGCTGCATTCAACTTGTAAATAGTCTTCTCAATTTTTCTAATAATAGCTTTCTCTCTGCTACTACAACTGGTGAGTATTGCGCCGATATTACTCATCAGGAGTCAATTTCAGGGATAATGCTTACAAATTTATTTATTTGTCACAGTAAATGAACAAATAGATCTAAATATAATTCGATCTAGTGGCCAACGTTTCTCTCAGTATCATCCGAGCATGATCACGGTAGTGAGACGGAGCAGACTGTAGATGCTATCAGAATCTACTCAATATATAGTAGCAGGTCAGCAAGGGGTCAACCGCTTGCTGAGTTTTCATTGGTCGGTGGCGCAATGCGTTCCTGCTATTGGCTGCAGGAAGTTTCCTTCAAGACATTTCTCGTTGTTGAAGGTCGCACTGTTGCAACCTAGCAGACCGTCGAGGCTAGGGCATGACTTCCCTGGGTGTTGTGTCACGACGGCTCGCATTGTCATTGGCTGCTGGGCTGCTTGTCTCATCTGCTTTTGCTTGATTGGAGATATCACTCGGTCTGGTATTAATTGTACTATTATTTATATTCATGGGTCTTCTTAAGTTGGTGGGGAGGAAAAGTACTTCCTGTGTCGTATTTAATGAGGGCTTTTCTTGCTGTATGAGGAGTGCCTCGAGCAGTCGTAAACGTCGCTGGTCAGGAGCCCTCCCTATTATCTTAGTATTCTTGATAATACCGTCACAGGAGATAGCTTCCTGGTGTATTGTCATGGTATGGTTTTAATTGCCCTTTCTTGTGCATAGCAAGAAATCCTCTTGGACAGTTGCATAGAAGTCATACCACCGTAAGAGCCGGGACATCCACGGACGGGGCATAAGAATTGGTAGACTACATTCAACTGTTTCAAGGAGTCTCTTGCTGGGGGGGGGGGGGGGGGGGGGGGGGGGGGGGGGGGGGGTGGGGGGGGGGGGGGGGGGGGTCGGGTTGTTCTTCATGATAAGGTCGCTGGTACGTTAATAACGGGTATCCGAATTGACTTATTAATAAAGAAGTCCGCACAGCTCTGGATCGTTGGTACAGCGAGATTTAGAGACCGCAGCCCCACCCCCATGAGAAGATCAAGCTGTATTACAAAGCTAGAATGCACGCACGTCATCGTGAGGACGAGGATGCATTAAGAAAAATCATCAGAGAGAACGTGACCCCTACCGAAGTCGACAAAGAACTCGAACTCGTAATTTATTACCAAAATCGACGTACCCTGCGACCTTATCATGAAGAACCACCCGACACCCCCAGCAAGAGACCCCTTGAAACAGTCGAATGTAGTCTACCAATTCTTATGCCCCGTCCGTGGATGTTCCGGCTCTTACGTTGGTATGACTTCTATGAAACTATCCAAGAGGGATTTCTTGCCACGCACAAGAAGGGGCAATAAAAAGCCATACCATGACGACACACCAGGAAGCTATCTCCCTTGACGGTATTATCAAGAATACTAAGATAATAGGGAGGGCTCCTGACCAGCGACATTTACGACTGCTCAAGGCACTCCTCATACAGCAAGAAAAGCCCTCATTAAATACGACACAGGAAGTGCTTTTCCTCCCCACCAACTTAAGAAGACCCATGAATATAAATAATTGTACAATTAATACCAGACCGAGCGACATCCCCAATCAAGGAATACCAGATGAGACAAGCAGCCCAGCAGCCAATGACAATGCGAGCTGTCGTGACACAACACCCAGGGAAGTCATGCCCTAGCCTCGACGGTCTGCTATAGGCTGCAACAGCGCGACCTTCAACGACGAGAAGTGTCTTGTGGAAGCTTCCTCCAGCCAATAGCAAGAACGCATTGCGCCACCGACCAATGAAAACTCAGTGATCGGTTTACCCCCTGCTGACCTGCTACTATATATTGAGTAGATTCTGACAGCACAGTAATTCAATATAAACACAATGATATAGTTAAGATGCTACAGAACTCGAACCACAATACAATGATACAACAATCACTACATGAATAACCGAAGACAAATTGGACTGTCCAATTCTTTTATCCTTCTCCGCATACCTTCCTTTAGCCCCACTTAAATCCTTCAAAAACCTAATCTTGCTTCCGAGGGACCCCTCCGGGCAGGGTCGGATTTAGGCATGTGGAGGCCCCTGGGCAATCTATGTGTGGAGGCCCACCCTGCTTGAGGCGGGTGGCGAGCGAAGCAAGCCTCACCGGGGGGCGCTGTAAGCTCCACCGGGAAATCATCATTGCCGGTCCTGCCAGTAATGAATTTTGGTCATCTTAATCACGTGTGCAAAGTGACCTCTCCTGACTCTGTACACTCGAGTATAAAAAGATTATAAAAAGCAATTTCAAATAAATAGCATATTTTTATTACCATAAATCTAAATATGTTAGTTTGTCTTCACTCATCAGGACACTTCACACCTGACTGTACAAACTGACCATTTTTCAAAGGTGATTAGGAAGCATGACCCACACTCAGTACCGCCAATCTTAAAATCAAAACCAAAGTTTCTTCGTAGAAAAGAAAAACTATAGCGGTATCTGTATTTACAGACCAGACACTTTACGAGACTTGGCCCTTGCAAATTTGGTGATCAATATGTCAAAGTCAATGTCGCTGAGGATGTCATACTCAATGCTCATCAAAGCCAGGTGACTGAGTCGATCATGATGCATTGTAGTACGAAGTCTGTTTTTGAATACTTCATTTTGCTGAATGAACGTTCTCCAGAGCAATTTGTGACCATAAGCACCAAGTACATCCGTAGCATTATCTCAACATTAGGAAAAGTATCTGCAACTTTCTTGTCTAGCAGCAATTTGTAAAGGAAATGTTCCTTCCCAAAGCTATCAGTCCTAACATAATCATCCAGAAACTGGGTGAAAAAAGCTGCAAACTGTACAAGTTCAACACCAAATGATTGATCCAGATCATCTTTATATTCACAAACTAATTTTACTGCAGCTGCTTCTATTTCAGTACAGCTCAGTGATTCCAGTCCAGATAAGAAACCGAAAAGGGAACAGGTGTTCTCGTAGGCCTTCAAACATTGATTAAGGGAACTCAAAAATTTCACTTACCTCTGATGCCACTCACATGGATGTTAAGCAGAGTGTGGAGTGTTGACGCTGTCACCAGTATGGTACGCGTTAAAGCCTCTCTCTCTCTCTCTCTCTCTCTCTCTCTCTCTCTCTCTCTCTCTCCTTTTATGGGACTTTTATACATTCGGTATAGATAGACTCATGGTTTGATCTGCATTTGGGAGGGGGCAATGCCGCCCCCTCCCAAGTGCCGCCCTGGGCGACCGCCCATAGGAAGAACCGCCACTGATTACGCAGACAATGGTACAAATACATACATTCAATAAATAAACTCACAGAAACCAAAAAATATATAAAAATATTTGAAGTCAGACTTACCTACAAACCGTCCCATCCGATTTTGTCAACCAACAATGCATTCAAAAATAGATAGGAGGTAATTTTAGGGGTAACTGTAAACATAGCCTAAATCTCTAATAATATCACGTTTTTTACTTTGGTTTTACTGTAGTTTTCCGTGATGAAAAAAGATAAATCATAAATATCCACAATTTTGTTTTATTCCTGACTAAAAAACTTTTATTCCTTATATATTTACTGAAATTAAAAATTATTTAAGCCTGGGTCCTTTTTTGAGGCCCCCTAAAATGTGGAGGCCCCTGGGCAGGTGCCCTCTTTGCCACCCCCCCCCCCCCGCCCCCAAATCCGGCCTGCCTCCGGGGGTTAATTCGGTTTGCAACCGATCCCTTCAATCCAATACCTCTATCACAATGTACGTATCGATTTACAGTCTGCTCCACCCACCTTACAGCCTTACCTTACAGCCTACATCTTGTTCATTGCAGTCTCAGTGTGAGGCATCTAAGTCTCTTTTTCTTAATTTTCCTCTCCCGGTGCTACACTAGCCGTGATCATGCTCGGATCAAGGTATATAGAATAAGGGATCTATATACCTTGGCTCGGATGATACCGAGAGAAACGTTGGCCACTAGATCGAATTATATTTAGATCTATTTGTTCATTTACTGTGACAAATAAATAAATTTGTAAGCATTATCCCTGAAATTGACTCCTCCTGATGAGTAATATCGGCGCAATACTCGCTAGTTGTAGCACCGGAGAGAAAGGTATTATTAGAAAAATAGAGAAGACTATTTACAAGTTGAATACAGCTGATAGAGCAATATCTTTCAATAAGACTTGTTTGGAAGAGGGTCTCCTTCCAATGTATTTTATTGTTTATTATACACATCATGAGGACCTCGTAATATTTGATTAACTTACTCTGAGTCCCTATTGGAAAGCTCGATCGGGGGCATATGAGCACCCCTATCACCCAAGCCACAAATGATGCCCTGGATACTTAAATAGTAAGCAAAACGCTTCAGGCTCTTCATCTAGCAACACTTGGTGTATTATGACGGAGAGCCGTCTAGAGTTTGACTATATAACTCTGTTTTTTTTTTTCATCTGTCCATCTGCCTTGGTGTTTTTGTATGCAAACACTGCGTCCCGGCTTTAGATAGTCACATTCAGCTTACATTCAAACGATTATAATAATATCCTATTTCGAATATTAACGGTGTAATTCGCATACAGTAAATTATTAAAACACTTTTCAGTTGCAATGTACACCCAGATACCTTTTATTTACCTAAAACTTACACATAGCGTAACTATCTAAAGCCCGGGCGAACGTAGTTTGCCATACCAAAAAAATAACCACCACAGGGCAGATGGACAGATTAAAAAAAAACAGCAAGTAATAACTAAATATACTTTCCCCAGCTCATGTAATTTCTTTTTACATATTTGTTAAATCTTCAGTAATTCCATTTTGTTTAGATGCAAACTGATATGTAGCAATTCTCTACTAAAATAAAATACACTGTATATCACGTTTAGTTTACATTTATTCTCGGGCTCAGCCTTAGTCTATCCTATACAAGAATATTCTGCAGAAATCCCCAAGAGGAAATAGAATTCAGAAAAATAAACGTTATTCGAGCAATTCCCGTAGTTCTAAATATCAAAAAATAAGAAGAAAAAAGTGTTGGTGATTTAGGCCTTGCAAACTATTGCAGGCTACAGATATTTAAACAGCTGAACTGTACTTTACATATGAATTCTATAATAATAATAATGGCCACAGAACGTGATTATAATAAATTGTTATCAGTTAGTAACAACTAAATCACGAAAGATAGGATGAGAATTGTAAAAATGACATGTTGTCAATACGAAGTGGAATTAGCACAAGTAAAATCCAGGTTCAAACATAAGGAGTTTTAAGGCTCATTTATTAATTGTATACATAGTATGCCAGTGGAAAAAAAAGTGTCTTTAAGATGCCATCGATGTACCACACTAGGTTGAAAAAAGGCGAAAATGAATATTCATTACATATTATACAAAATAAAAAAGGTGAGCAGACTTTATTGATTCTCAGTATGTAACAAATTTTGCATAATAACTGCACTAGTTTAATAGTAGCAAATAACATTTGTCATCTATCTACGCAGATATCACTGCATTCTGTTGGCCAGCAAGGCCAAAGTTTAATGTAATCTGATCGACAAGGAACTGCTGTTGTCTGGGATTATTTTTGTTACATTCAAGGTGCTCTGTTTGGGGGAGATCATATGGTTTATGTACAGGTTCTGAAAACAGCCATTCTTTGGTGGATTCATAAATGGCTGTTGCAGCATCAGATCTTATTTTGGTTCATGAAGATGTTAATTCAATCAGGAGATGGAACGTTTGTATATTGATGGACAGTGACTAGAAAATAAACCTTATTATCTCTGTACACAGTCACAAAACTGATCCTTCTATACCAAATTTTAGATTGCAGCTGAAACAGCATAAAAAATGCATTATGGCAGCAAGATGGTCTGAACGTCGGAAGTCAGGTGCATCCCATTTTTGCATTACTGATGACTTTGTTATGTTCATAACAGTTCATCATCATTATCTTATCGCGCCATCCATGGATCCAGTGACGAGTGTGGATGTTAGCCCTGTGCAGTGGGTGCTCAGGGGGAACTTGCGAAGAATATGGGTGATAGTTTGTGGGGCATCTCCACATGGACAGTCTGGTCTTCGACTGATTCCCCACTTAACAAGGATGTCACTAGCCTTTAGGGTGACCCATTCTTTTCTCATAACAGTTGAGATAGAGAGAGGTAATTGAATAAGTTTATCGTGGTTACTAACAGATTTTGATTATTCAGATGACGCACTCTTACCGAGCAGCAGAGTGCAAGATTTGCAAGCACTGCTTACCAGATAAGTAGTGGTGGTCTTTGAAAAAAAAAAAAAAAAAAAACGTTTGTAAATAAGAGATTGTGAGAACGGGAAATGCTGAAGTTGAATGTATAATAAAGGGAAGTCACTTATTAAAGGTGTTGTGACTTCCTGGCGCAGTCATTAGAAACGGAGGATCCCTTGAAGACGAATTTGCTGAAATACCGAAGATTGCTAATCAGGCCATGTGAGCGCTTAGCAAAATATGGTCAACGAATACAATCCATCTTTGATCATACTTGGCTTTAGATAACAAATGCTCAGCTAATAGACGAAATACTGACCACTAGTTAATAGCACTTTAAGGATGCTAAGATTAGTTGTTACAGGGACACCTGAATATTCTAGACAAGTGAGAAGGCCAAGACCAAAGTGTTTAAGAACCGAGGAAGTGGGGATCCTGGTTTTATTCTATATACTGAGATGCCCAGAATTATTGTTATTGTTTATGATGATTAAGCCGGCGTTATGCTAGCACGGGCTCTTATTCACAGAGATTTCTGCTGGAGAGAGAGGTGAAGACAAGGATGGCTGAGCCCTTTGGCTTGTTAGTTCTTTCATACTGTACATATCTTTCAAGGTCATAGGTTAATTCATACGGAAAAAAATTCAGTTCTATAGGTCTCATATAACTATGATGGAATCTTTGTCAGGACATATTAATAAAGTTCTGAGGGTGATACAAGTAGTTTCTGAAGGGTGGGGTTCTTTATAGTCCCTGTCGCTTGTTAAAAATAATCTTTTCGTTAACTCATTCAAAATCACATTGTTCTCACCTTTCAATGTTATATTCACAAACAAAATGTTTCTCATAATCTATAACTTCACTTTAGAAATTCTTCAGTAAGTTCATTTCTATTCAGTAACGTCCGTGCAGAATGCTTGCTTCTGTGACGCTGTTGAAATCTTAATTAGCAACTCATAAGGATATTATTTCACACTAATTATAATAGCCACTTATTCCCAATTTAAAGTTATCAAAACATTCCCAAAATTTGAGGCATTTTAGGAATGTTCACGCTCCAGAATCAACAAAAATGCAATGTCCCATCATAACATTGTGTCCAAACTTAAAAGGAAATTAAAGAGAACTTAAAACACACACACACACACGCACACACACACACACACACACACAGAGAGAGAGAGAGAGAGAGAGAGAGAGAGAGAGAGAGAGAGAGAGAGAGAGAGAGAGAGAGAGAGAGAGAGACCAAAATATTTCATATACTATATTTAGTATATATGATGAAAATATAAGATAAGGTAGCTTGGATCGTGAGGCCTTCAAGATAAATATTTTAACGATTCAAATAATATGTCAATGATGATCAAAACCGATTATACTCAACTTTGGAGAGTCATTTCATCCATAAAATTTTGCTCCCCGCTCTCTCTTCATCTCTCTCGCAGACCTTTAGTAAATAATCACCAGATGGCAGTTCAGACTTGTTATTTGTAGTAATGATATTTGTGAAAGTAAGATAGGTAAGTGTGAGATTATTTTATCAATTTTGGATATTTTTCAATGTATTGCCTGGACAATATTTCCTGCAATTAATTTTTTATCAGATAAAGTAAGAATATCTGAGTAAACGTCAAGGTGTTCAAGGTATGACGAAGGAAAGAAATGAGGAGTCTCTGACTGTCATTGTTTACAATGATCAGTAGCAGACAAGTATTTTTCTCATTGCTGTCAACTGCTTTAGCCCCAGGCTAGAATGACTGGCGAAGAGCTGTTTTAACCCACGTAGGGGCTTTACGGTTTTGATGATAAAGAGAATAGAGTAGAATTCGTTACCAGTGTGTCGAAATATTGGTCAGTCTTTTGTTTTCATAGCCTTGGAGAGTCGTAGTGTACCAATGCCGTAACAACGCCCACCCTATGTTTTCACAGGAAGATGGATAGATTTAGGGGCAAGGAAGGTTCCTGATTTCTAAACTGTTGAATTAAATAATGGTTATCTAAAGCTGCTAGTTTATTTACCTTGACCATTGCAATTTTTTATGGTTTTTGGTCTACATTCTGAATTAGGTAATCGTATCCCTCCCCTCATGCATTGACTAACCATGCTTAAGCCCATTCTCTGCTTGACATTATGCAACTGTTACCCCCTTAGTTTGTCTACTTATAAAATTTTAATTCTTAAATACTACATTTGTAATGAGGGTTTCATGGCCCTCAGATGATCAAAATGATGAGCCTAGCTTTCACGCATTTGTGCAGGCTTAGCCTAACCAATGGGCTAACGTTCGTAGCAAGTTACTGTTTAGAACTAGCCTGCTTCCACTTACCAAATTTGACTGTTTAGCATGGATTTCTAAATTGGCCTTATTGCAGTAACACTTTTATATAATTTATTTTTTTTAGTAATTATTGAATGAGCATTTCAACCAGAGATTTGCCCAATATTTTTCATACTTATTTAACTTGTATAGTCTACTATGCATATGTTCCAATGAAAATACAAACCAGATCCATACTACACCTAGGTAGCCTATGTAGATGTATTCCACACAAGAAGTTGGAATTAATCTTTGAAAACTAACAGAAAGGTAGGTACTACCTAACTGGTGATTAAGGCAGATGAATAGGGCAATACACTTCACTCACCTGCCATCACCAAGAACTTTTCCTCCAGCCACCATCTACTAGTTAAGACATTATGGGATATTTTTGCTAGACTGTCGTTTGATATTTAGCTGTTAAGTTTTTTTTTTTTTTTTCACTTATTTAGTAGCTTATGTGGAAAGAAAAAAGGCCAAAGGTATTACAAGGATTAGAGTACTTGTGTAGATACATTATGCCTCCTTTGATTATTGATCCATATAGAGTCTATTCTTCTTGTAGGAATAGGTAGGGCATGTTCTCATCCTTCCCTATCTAAACTGTGCATTGAGTGGTTGGTTAATTTTTACAACTTTTCTTACAATTTTTCTTAAGTAAATATGTGTTTTTTAGTGTGTGTTAAATGCATATCAAGGTAAAAGCATACCATTCAAAAGATTAAAGTTTCGTCAACATAATGTGATATATGAAAGCCCCATACGAACTAAGATAAGCATGTGACGCTCTTCGTAAAATATGTTTTCAAGGCAGTTTTGAAATCCAATATGGCGGCTATCATGTGGATGGACAGTGCTTATTTGATTGTTATTATAAACATTTTGGTCTTAATTCACATTGCACTTGAACCCCGTTGCTGTTCCTGGTTCCTAAGCGCGCACTCCACAAAGACAGTTACGAGAAGCAGACGACAACACTGCAGAGTTTTATTCCCTTAATTGTTTACTTTACTCATTATTAAGTTCAACTTTACTTTATTTCAAAATGTTTATTTAATTCATGTCTATTACCCCTTTTTTGCAACCAAATTACCCCGAAAAATTACAGATATTTCTAAAGTAGATACAATCCAATGTTTCTAACCTTGTCGTACATCTGGCTGCCGAAAACCATAGCGGAGCAGACTACGGATAAGTGGATTGTGTTTTCTTTTTTTCTTGGGGCTTTTTTTTTTTTTTTTTTTTTGCTAGCACTTTTCATTGATTTGAGTTTATATTACTATTTTGATTTTTTTTAAATAACTGTATGCCAGAAATAAATGTAACCTTTAATGTTTGCATGCTAAGAATGGCAAACTCATCGTTGCCACCTTAGTGGAGCTTCACACATACGCCGATGCATTATTATAAACTGTTTCCATGAATTCTAGTTGTCATGGTAATGCAATAATGATAAAATTACTTTAATGTTTATGTATATATACTTTCAATACATAGGCTGATTTCACCAATTTCCACGTTTTGTGTCTTATACCCAGTTTGGAGGGTGAAAACATACCAATTGGCAACAGAGAGAGAGAGAGAGAGAGAAAGGAAGGCGAAGGAAGAAGGACAGGGGTGGCAGTGTAGGGGGGGGGGGGGGGGGGGGTGCCAGTTGGCCAGTTAGGTGGAGCTTTTTAAGCATGTTTGTATCCATTTCTGGATAATGGAGATTTTGTCTCTTGGTACAAGGACAAGTGTCGTTATTCTTTGCGATTAGTGATTCACGATACCCTTATAAATTACGGCACTGGGTGTAATGCACTATAGCAAAATCTCTTTCTGATACTGTCTCTGAAACCCATAGTAGGTATGCTGCTTAGTTGTCAATCAAGTTTTTTTGTAATCAAGTATTTTTTACAAGCTAGCTTTTGTATAAATATGTATTTTTCTCAATCAAAACATATGCCCCTCAATGCCAACTTTCCTCTTTTAACGACTTTTTGGTCATTGCCAATTCGGCCCCATTAATTTCTTATGGTGCGAAAACAGACAGAGGCCCAGGGACCGAAAGCGATTGCGTCACACTACGGCGGTAATCCGGCAGTAAAACATCTTCATATATCCAAAAAGTAAATAATAAAGATATATATGCGCATTACGATTATAACAATTACATAAAAAGCTGATAACAATCTGCATGAATAACTGGTAAACTGTTCTGCAAGGAAGTTGAGTATGTATAGCTATTATTTACAATAGGTACGAAAGTCAAGATGTCGTGACATCATAATACAGGACTTGAAAGAACGTTCTAATTCCGAAAAATAATTACTGAAAATTGAGTCAGAATCGAGTTACTTTTTCAATAACGAATATTTTGTTCATGAAACTTACCTGTCAGATATATATATAGCTGTATTCTTCTCGAAGTCCGACAGAAATTTCTAAAACTTACGACACACGTAGTGGGAGTTAGGGTGGGTGGTTAGTACCCATTCCCGCCGCTGGGAGGCGGGTATCAGGAACCATTCCCATTTTCTATCAGATTTCTTCTGTCGCCGGTGTCGTAAACATCTGTTTACACACCTCCGCCTCAGGATTTTGGAAAACTTTTCATTGCTTGAGTATCCTCTTGACTTTTTGGTTTTTTGATTGGATCGATAGCTTGGCATACGTGATTTGGACTGTTTTTTGAATTTGGCTTAGATTTTTCCTTAAATATGTCTGGATGTAGTTCCTGCTAGCGCCAGGGTGTGTTCGAAAGTGGAATGCAAGGTTAGGCTTCCTAAAGCCTTGGTTGATCCTCACACATTGTGTAAAGGGTTGTAAGGGGGCAAGAGTTGTAAATATGATTTGCGCTGTAATGAGTGTGAAAGCTTGGTGGATGATTACAATGGAAGACGTATGAATCCTACGTAAAGAAGTTAGAACGTGATAGGATTAGGTCTTCCTC
This sequence comes from Macrobrachium nipponense, assembly GCF_015104395.2. Lineage (NCBI taxonomy): Eukaryota > Metazoa > Arthropoda > Malacostraca > Decapoda > Palaemonidae > Macrobrachium > Macrobrachium nipponense. The sequence goes on from NC_061100.1 coordinate 40,690,116, forward strand.
CCAGGAGTAAGTCGGGTAGCAGACAGGGTATTAATGTATCCCTTCTAACCCCTCCTTTAGATTTTGTGTTCTCCTAAACCCCGTAGTGTTGCCTTCGGGCCCTCAAGTGTGTCTGCGGAGGGTTAATGCCCTTTCGCTCTTATTCTGGATTCATTGAAGACGCTTGAATCTAAAGTGCTTTGCCCTTGAAAACAGGCAAAATAAGTGCAGTGATAGTGCCCCTAGTGAAGTGGAGGGGGGCGTCAGATCGGCCCTATAGCGCCTCTAGGCTGGGACCTCTGACCGGACTCCCAGGACTCAGGGAGAGCATGTCGAAGGCCGAAGGAGGGTTACGGGGAACCCCCGCCCCCGCCATCTGGCGTCCCTTCAGCAGTTCCTGTGGACGCTTATCCCAGGCTGCTTCAAGGAGCGTGCTCGAGCACGTATCCTGAAGGATTGTTTCTCGTCTTCCGACACGTCCTCCCGCGCAAGGGGTGGGAATCTCGTTCGGATTCGCGACCTTTGAAGAGGACTCTTCAAGAGCTTGACGCTTCACGTCATGCTTTGTCTGAGTGGCATTCTTCTCCGGAAAGCGTAGCTTTTCCGCCCCAGAAGAAGTCTAGGACGTCATCCGACGATGACGCCGCGAGCGCCCCAGTCGCTCTAGAGCCAAGGCTGTTCCTGGAGAAGGAAGAAGGCGTCCCCTCGCCCCTCTCCTTCTCACAAGCGCAGCTCGTCTCCGCGTAAGGAGACATCTCAGAGGAGATCATCATTGCGATGCAGCGGCAACTGGACGCTTTACTGAAGCAGAAGGAGACGGTACCTCGTCGAAGGAAAGACGATAGACTGCCTATCAAGAGAACTAAGCAGTCTTCTCCTACGGCTCCTTTTCGTCCCCGTCTTCTGATTTTTGCGCCCTCTAGACGTCGTTTGTTGCTCCCCAGGGTTCGTCTAGAGGTGACGTTAGACGCCAGTTTAGAGAGAGTTCTCTACATGCTCCTCTCTCTTCCGTAGAGAGGACAGCTCGGCGTTCCGACTTCGACGCTTCTGCTGACGACGATTTTGTAGCTGTCGGACGGACTTCTTTGCGTTCGGCCCCTCTTCGACATGACAGTGTTGACGCTCAACGATACGTTAGTCGGGCAGTTGATCAAGTTTCTTCGCGGGATGTTCGTTAAGGACGCTTCGCGGGGACGTTAGAAGAGTCTCTTTGATGGACGCTCCGTTGGACGCTTCGCTGGACGCTCGGTCGGACGCTGATTTGGACGCTCGAGAGAACGCTACGTTGGACGCTCAGATGGACGCTCGTAGACGTTCTAGTAAGACCTCTGTGGACGCGAATGTGGAAGTTCGCTGTCACTCGGATGTTGTTCCCGAGACTTTGGCACGTTCGCCTCTAAAGTTGATTCCTGATCCTGTGGACTGTTAAGGATCCGTTACCCTCGTCTTCTCTTCATCGTTCGGATAGGAGACTTGGAGCTAAAGGACTTCTGCCTCTTCCTTCGGACTTGCACTCGGGTAGGGAAGAAGGAGAGAACTTAGCGGTTCTTCGGAGGATGTTGATGAAGAACAACCTGCTACGTCTGCTTCGTCAGATTATCAAGTTTTGGCACGACTACTTCGTGATTCGTTGGCGATACTTTTGTTCAAGCCTGCTGCTCCTCATTCTCAGTTTTCGTCGTCGAAGACAAGCAATCTCCAGGTTTCGTGAGAAGTGAAGACGTCGTTATCTACTAGAAGAGCTTTCCGGAAGGTAACGCCTGGATGGAGTCTAGGAAAGCAAAAGGAAGGACTACTTTCGCCCTGCCTCCGTCTTAGACTTAGCGGTAAGGCAGGGATGTGGTATGAGACAGGCGAGGAATTAGGATTGAAGGTTCCTACGTCTGCTCAAGGTGATTTCGCCAGCGTGGTTGATGCCTCAAGGAGGGCCCTTTTAGCCTCAGCTAAAGTATCTTGGACGACTTCCGAACTGGACCATCTTTTGAAGGGACTGTTTAGGTCCTTAGAGGTATTCAACTTTTTAGACTGGTGTCTTGGAGCCTTAGACAACCAATCTCGTAAGCCAGACTCGATCAGCTTGGGGGCGAGCTGTCCAGTGTATTGTCATGCATGGACAAGGCCGTCAGGGATGGCTCAGAGGAGTTAGCCTCTCAGTTTTCAGCAGGGGGTTTTGGGGTTCTTAAGGAAAAGGTCGCTTTATTGCAAAACTTCGCGGCTAAGTCTGTCTCTCCCGCACAGAGGACAGAACTTTTGTATGCTCCCTTCTCGAGTCATCTTTTCCCCAAGCTATGGTGAAGGATCTGGCAGTTAGTCTGCAAGAGAAAGCCACACAAGACCTGTTGGCTCAGTCTTCGAGACGTCCGGCTGGCCCTTCAACGTCGTCAGGAAACCCAACCGTTTTAGAAAGCAGAAGCCCTTTCGTGGAGGGACTTCCGCTAGATCGTCTCCTCGAGAAGAAGCCTTCCTAGAGGTAGAGCCCCTTCCAAGTCTAGGGGTAAGAAGTGAGAGATCGTGCCTTCAGTCACCTGTAGGAGCCAGGCTGCAGTTGTTTGCAGAAGCCTGGAGAGTAAGAGAGGCAGACACCTGGTCTCTCGACGTCATAGAGAAAGGGTTACAAGATCCCTTTCATAAAGCCGCCCCCGTTGACTTCCACTCCCAGGGACGGTTGTCCCCATCGTATCCGCTGACAAAGCGAAAGATACTTTTCGACCTGCTCGAGCAGATGCTCGAGAAACGAGCAGTGGAACAGGTTTTAGACCTGGCAACGCCAGGATTTTACAACAGATTGTTTCTTGTACCGAAACAATCGGGAGGGTGGATGTAAGTCGTCCTAAAACCTCTTTATAGAGAAGCAGAGGTTCAAGATGGAGACACCTCAGTTCAGTTCTGGGGGCCTTAAGACCCGGAGATTGGATGGTATCACTGACCTCCAGGACGCCTACTTTCACGTCCCGATACATCCCCAATCGATGAAGTAACCTTCGGTTCGTATTGAAAGGGAAAGGCGTCTTTCAATTCAGGGCTCTTTGTTTCGGACTGAGTACGGCCCCTTTTATCTTCACCATCTTAATGAAGAATGTGGCGAGGTGGCTCCATCTTTCCAAACATCGAATCTCGCTCTATCTGGACGACTGGCTCATACGAGCCTCCTCGCAGACCCGGTGCCTGAAGGACTTGCAAAACGACTCTGTCTTTAGCTGCGTCCCTGGGACTTCTGGTGAACTTCGAAAAAGTCACATCTGACCCCAACACAGTCCATCGTGTATCTGGGGATTCAGATGGATTCAGTGGCTTTTCGGGCTTTCCGTCCCAGGAACGTCAGCAACAAGGCATAGAAAAAGTGTCGGCCTTTCTAGGGAAGGATTCATGCTCGGTGAGGAATGGATGAGTCGCTGGGACCATTTATTTCCTCGCTGGAGAAGTTTGTTTCCCTGAGGAGGGCTACACCTCCGACCTCTTCAGTTCTTTCTGTCGGACAGCTGGACAGAAAAGGATAACTTCGACATGAAGTTAAAGCATCTCGGAAGAGGTGAAGAACCATCTAAGATGGTTGGCTCGATCCGTGGAAGCTGTCAGAGGGCTATCCCTCAAGCTTCAGAAACCCCGACCTGTGTGTTCTCCGACGCGTCATCCACGGGGTGGGAGCAACTCTAGGGGGGGGAGGAAGTGTCAGGTACCTGGAGAGGGGAACAGGTAACCTGGCATATCAACTTCAAAGAGCTGGCAGCGGTTCAATTAGCGCTCCAGTTCTTCCAGAACAAAGTCTCCCGGTCGTGTAGTTCAAGTCAACTCGGACAACACACAGCCCTGGCATACTTGAAGAAACAAGGAGGAACACACTCTCGCTCCCTGTTTTCTCTAGCGAAAGAGATCCTACTTTGGGCAAAGGAAGAGAGAAGTCACAATATTGACAAGATCATTGGCCGGAGTCGAGAACGTCCGGGCAGATCAATCCTCAGTCGACAAGGACAGTTATTGCCGACAGAGGTGGACTCTCAATCAAGAAGTATGCCAGGAACTGTGGGGTCTTTGGGGATGCCCCTTAGTGGACATCTTTGCAACATCAAGGACGGCGAGACTTCCTCTGTATTGCTCCCTGGTTCTCGATCCGGGAGCAGTAGCAGTAGACGCCCTTCTATGGGATTGGACGGGCCTGGATCTACTACGTTTTTCCCCCCTTCAAGATCCTGGGGGAGGTGATGAGAAAATTTGCAGCATCGGAGGGGACGAGGGTTGACTTTAATCGCCCCCTTTTGGCCCGCGCAGCGATCTGGTTCACAGAGGTGATGTTCTACCTAGTGAATTATCCGAGATCTCTTCCGTTAAGGAAGAGATCTACTCAAACAGCCCCCCTTCGAGAGGTACCACAAAAACCTCTCCGCTCTGAGTCTGACTGTGTTCAGACTATCCAAAAGTTGGCCAGAGCGAGAGGTTTTTCGAAATCAGTGGCTAAAGCTATCGCCACCGCGAGGAGACCATCATCAATCGCGGTTTACCAATCGAAGTGGGCAGCCTTTAGAAGTTGGTGTAAGAGAAAAGGAGTTTCCTCTACCACTACCTCTGTGAGCCAGATTGCCGACTTCTGCTTTATCTGAAACAAGATCTGAAGTTGGCACAGTATCAACTATTAAAGGCTACAGAAGCGGTCCTATCTGTAGTTTTTCGCCATAGAGGTCTTGACCTCGCTAACAACAAGGATCTCCATGATCTATTGAGATCTTTCGAGACGACCCAAAGATACCACTACCGAAGCTACCTTCGTGGAACCTGGTGTGGTCCTCAAATATTTAATGTCAAATCGCTTTGAACCTCTTTCCTCTTCGTCTCTACGAGATTGACGAAGAAAACTGTATTCCTAACTGCTCTCGGCGACGGCGAAGAGAGTTAGCGAAATACAGGCTATCAGCAAACACGTCAGTTTCAAAGGGCATAATGCAGTCTGCTCTTTGAGTATGTCGTTTCTGGCCAAAAACGAAAACCCTTCCAATCCGTGGCCTAGAAACATTCGAGATCAAGGGTATGGCAGAGATCATTGGTCAAGAGCCAGAAAGAGCCTGTGTCCTGTTAGGGACTCTTAGAGAGTATATTCGTAGAACGAAGGATTGCCGAGGTCTGCGGAGAACTTATGGTGTTCGGTCAAGAGACAAACATGCCCATGTCCAAAGAATGCACTGGCATTCTTTTTAAGGAACACCATTAAAGAGGCGCACGCTTCTTGCAAAGACAGCGACTTGAAGATACTAAAAGTTAATGCGCACGAAGTAAGGGCTATTTCGACCTCAATAGCCTTTCAGAAAAAACATGGCTCTTAAAGACATTTTAAGTGCTACTTTTTGGAGGAGTAACTCAGTGTTCGCCTCGCACTACCTACGGGAGGTGAGAACGACCTATGAAAGCTGTTACTCTCTCGGACCATACGTCGCCGCAGACACTATTTTGGGGGCAGGAGGTAGCACTCATCCTTTCCCATAGAAAAGGGTAGGTGAGTTTTTAATATTTGTATGTTTATGGTTGTAGGGTCGGCTGCCGAGTACAGTCGTCCCTTCCTTTAGCCTTTGGTATATGGGAGTTTGTTGTTAGGCTAACTTAGGTGGTGGTTTTTGCCTCGTTGCCCTCAGAAGTATGGTCATGGTCTAGTCATATTGTGGTCCCGTCCCCGTTGACAGATCATCTAGAGCGCACCAACTACACAGGTCACTACCTTGTTGGTAACTCTAGTGAAGCAGAAGCAGGCTTGGGTGACAGTAATCACGAAGTCAGCTATGCTAACAGGTAAGGAACCAAGATGTCAATCATATACATTTATATGTTTCCTAAAATCCTTTTTCTGTCTCTCCCACCGCCAAAGGTGGGATTCAGCTATATATATATCTGACAGGTAAGTTTCATGAACAAAATGATATTGTTAAGATACAATAAAGTTTGTTCATACTTACCTGGCAGATATATATATTTTTAGTACCCACCCACCTCCCCTCAGGAGACAGTGGAGATAGAAATCTGATAGAAAATGGGAATGGTTCCTGATACCCGCCTCCCAGCGGCGGGAATGGGTACTAACCACCCTAACTCCCACTACGTGTGTCGTAAGTTTTAGAAATTCTGTCGGACTTCAGAGAATACAGCTATATATATATCTGCCAGGTAAGTATGAACAAACTTTATTGTATCTTAACAATATCATTTTCAAATTAATCATCATAAATATGTAAAATATTGAAGTTTTACTATTTATTAAAAAAATTATCTAGTGCACGCTTCATTGCCGTCTTCTACCAAAACAGTTGTTTACTTAAAAACGTGGTTAGGGACCGTGTTCCGATTGTTGTGATGAAAGTGCCCCAGCGTTTGTGGGTACAAGTGGTGTGCGGATTTATCACAGGAAATGGGAAGTTTGTTGACACAAGCGACTCCGTAAACATCGAGATGGCGTCAATCTTCTAAAATATTGAAGCGTAAGTAAAAATTTTGAAAGCGTTTTGGTGAGATTTGCACTGCTTTGGACACCCTTTTCACTACCCTCTGTTTAATGCTTTAAATTTGGCCTTAATTTCTAACTTTGGAGAAAATACTTACTTCGAAAGGAGAGAAGAGGTCTTTAGCTCCGTTTCTCACCAACAAGAAGTCGCGACTGATGCCCATCTCCGGTGTCAGGACGCGTTATAAGTACTTTTTCGGAGGGTGGCATGCTATGATCGTCGTTGAGTTGATCCAGGCCATGCGGTGTTTTACCCTATAGTAATACATGTCGGAAATGAGCTGTTCTTTAGTTATTACTATACACCTCTACTACATCCAACAAAACAAAAAAAAACTCAATTCCCACATGTATTGTTATTATAATAATTCAAAACACATTAAAACACAAATACATAATTACTTAAGAAAAACTGAGTTAGAGCTCTGTAAAAATAAGCTAGCTGGTTACAAAGGACACCATCCTAACCTAATCCAACCCAACCTTACCTTACCTAACCTAACCTAACCTAACAGGCCAAGTAACTTGGCCAGGGGGCTCCACCACCCTAACTTAACATAACCTTGTGGGCGGTGTTACTTAGCCAGGGGCTCACCCCCCCCCCCCTCCACCAGAGACCCTGTCATTTATTTGCTATACTTCTGCAGTCACTCTAAAAATTTACCTTAATTGGATGGACAAAAAGGTTTTGACGGCTCTATCCAGAATAAGACTGCTGTGACTATAGTCTCATCGTTGTAGTTTTCGGTAAAATTACAATATTTTCTTTTTCTGTGTTTTATCAGAAACGTAACTGGGTAACACTCCATGTTGCCTTAAAAAATTGATGCACTGCAGTTCATATTCATAAAATTATGAATTAACCAAAAATACTCAAAATTACAGGAGAAACAAGGACTGGGCACGTATTCACTTCATGAAAGACTTGAACCAAATGACAAGAGAAAATGTCTGACACCACAATGCAGTTTTAAGGAAAAACAAACCTCATCAAAGCACAGACACTGTCAGTGTGAAAGCAAACAAAAACACTTAAAAATTTTGTTTAAACTCAAGTCCACCTAGAGCAGGGAAACTCAGCCTTTGTTTTTTTCTCACAGCCCTGATCAAGTTGGAACTTGGGAAGTAGCTGTCCAAAACATTTACTTTTGGAAGGGAAGTTCTTTCATCTTTGAGCCAAACCTAGTTTTCAATGTCAAGGATCGAGGTTGGGGATTTTCTGGGACATGTTCCTCAGGAGGGTGGATCCATCAATTCTTTCTCGTAGAACTAGAATTTTTTTTTCCAGGTTTAGTTCAGTAGTTTTTTAAAACACCTTAGTATAATCCTGGGCTGTGGTAGCCATTCAGACAACACCACAGTTCTAACATATTTATGTAAGCAGGAGCTGTCCCATGTCTCCCTGCCTCCAAATACTAGTAACAATCCTTTTTCTGTGGACAGATCATCTAGTCTTCTAGCCATTCGGTTTGTTCAGGGAACTAAAGTCCTAGCAGATGTGCTGAGCAGTCCGAAGCGTGTTGTCTTCATCATGGACTTTGAATCCCCTGGTTTCAGGGACCTCTGGATTCTGTGGGACCATTCTGGGCCTGTGCCTCTTCAAGGAATCTTTGTCATCCTTTTTTTTTTTTCTTTTTTTTTACCATCTCTATATCGTATGCAACAGACACCATGTTACAGACCAGACCATTGGACCTCCCCTTCTCACCAACTTCATCACAGTCACGTAGGAGCTGCACAAGCTTTATGCTAACTGCAAGTTGTGTTTACATCTTAGCCCCATATACTTCCTGTGTCATTGTTCCCGAAATTGCTCGGTTGTTGATAACTTGACAAGATCCTCCCCAACTGTGGCTTCTCAGACATCCTCCCCTCAAGAGATCTAGAACCAAGGTGGTCCACAATTGCTCTGACAAGCTCCAGACTGTCCTGAGGCTTGTCAAGTGAAAAATCTTTTCTAGACTTGCTGCAGCGGCTATTGCAAGACATAGAAGTCAATCTTCTCTCATCATCTTCCAGACTTACTGGGTGATTTTCCAAAGTTGGTGTCTCGAGCACTATGTCTCTTCTGTCGAGACGTCTATGACCCCTTTGTGTATTACCGTATTTCTTTCCAAGGAAACCAGTTCTTTTGTCATCCATATCTCGGTGACCTTTAAAGTCCATGGCATATCCAAAAAGGAAGAACAAGACGTGACTTGCTCATTTTCCCTTGGATTTTAGCGAAGAACGAGAACTCATCCAAATCCTGGATTCATTTCTTTCTCCCTTAAGAATTTTCCGTACATCGTTGACTTCCTGGAGTGCCAGACACCACCTGAGCTTATAGATTGTCTGGCACCCAGCTCTCCTGAACCACAGCCTGTTGCCAGCTTATACACTGAGCACCCAGAAGCCCTCATTAGCTCTGAGGGGAGGATGGAGAACTTCTGTCCAGATGGAATGTCAGGTATTACATGAGTGGGACGGAAGTTCAAGACCATCCATACCCCTAACGTGTTATGATGAGCTCATCTCCCCTCTGATTAGATAATTTTGTCCTTTATCCTAATGAGGCACTCAGATTTAGGAGAGTATTTTCCTAATTTTAAGTGAAAACTAAAGATGTTAGAACAGCTTCTACCACATTAGCTTTTAGGCACTACTTGTCCCTTATGCCCAGTCTACAATTTTGTACATGAACTTCCCTGCCAGATATATACTTAGCTATAGTCTCCGACGTTCCGACAGAATTTCAAATCTCGCGGCACACGCGACAGGTAGGTCAGGTGGTCTACCTTACCCGCCGCTGGGTGGCGGGCGTATGAACCAATCTATCTCTCCAGCCAGATTTTTTTTTCTGTCGCTGAAGCGATAACAACTGTTGTCGTTTCTTCCGATATCTTCTTCATTCTCGCTTGCCTGGAGATTGATTTGAACATTTTGGTGACGTATTCGCTCTATGTTGGCTTGGCATACGCTGATGTGGACCGTTATTGACTTTGCGCTGGATTTTCCTGTAGAATGTCTGATTTTGATTCTGTTTCCAAAACTCCGGTTTTGTTTAGAGTATGTGTGACCGATGGATGTAAGGTGAGGTTACCGAAAGCTGCGGTGGACCCTCACACTTTCTGTGTTAAATGTAGGGGGAATGAATGTTCGTTTGGTAACCCGTGTCAAGAGTGTGAGGTTTTGAACGAAGATGAATATAAGGCTCTTCTTCTTATATTAGGAAACTTGAAAGGGATAGGGTACGTAAAGCTTCTTCAAGGAGCTCGAGCAGGTCGAGAATGAGTGAGAATGAAACTACATTAATGTAGTTTAGAACCTTCCTCCCAGGTCTCAGCTCCTGCTCCCCGCACCGAAGCCGTAGATTCGTCTTCGGAGGCGGGCGGCCTCAAAAGCTTCCTTGTGTTCTAAGGAAGACAAGAATCTTCGTACTGAGCAAGGTAAGAGTGTCAGTGATGATAAGTGCAGTGTACCCAGTGATGTGGAGGGTGCGTCTGACCGGCTCCTTAGTGCCTCCAGGCCTAGACCTCTTCCAGACTCCCAGTTCCAGTGGAGGAGGAAAGTCGAAAGCCGCAGGAGGGCTAGGGAGAGCCCCCACCCCGGTCAGGCGTCCCCTCGGCAGATCCTGAAGTTCGCTCCCAGGCTGCCTTGGATCGTAAGAAGAAGAATATCTTCGCCAGTGTTTTTCGTCATCCTCTTCTCCTTCGCCGAAGCGTGGGTGGAGCTCTAAGGAGGCGTCACGCCCGTTGAAGAGGGCTGCGGAGGCTCCCTTCAGTACGTTAGCGTCCAGCCCAGAAGGACTTTTCTGATGTAGCTTACTTGCAAGCAAAGAAAGAAGCCTAGGAGATCCGGTGATCGCCCTCCTTCTCCCGCGCCTCGCGCTGAGCTTGCTTCGGAAGAAGATCCTGGGGACTCTCCTTCTCGAGTACTAGCGGGCCTACAAGCTCAGATCACAGCCTTGGCGGACTCCTTGGCATCGAGATCGCGTAGAAGGAAGGATTTGTCTCCCCCCGATTCAAGAGATCGAGGCGCGTTTCGTCGGAAGAGCGCTCTCCTTGTAATCGGCGTTCTCCTTCTTTTGAGGATTCTTCTACTCATCGTAACATTTCACGAGAGGAACACCACTCCCGCTCGGAGGTAGTCGAGGACGCCATTCGACGGATAGGCGCTCCTTGGACTATGAAGATTTTTCTCAAATCGGATTCCTGCCTCGGGTAGACGCTCAGCCCCTTCTGTTTCTCCTTCTCTAGAGTTCGTGCAAGAAGAGAGAGTCGCTCAGGTCATAGAAGACTTGGTTCGTCGTCGCCGTCTCTTCTTCTTCTCCTCGTCTTCTCAGAGAACCTAGGGAATGCCCTTCTGAAAGTAGGCGCACTTCTCCTTCCGACTACTGTAGTCGGGCGTCGGATAACGTGACTGGTAGGCGCTCATCGCATGGAGTTCGCTCCTCCCCTGTAAGACATCAAGAGTCTAGTAGGAGCCCTGCTCCTGGTAAGCGTCATTCTTTTAGTAGCTGTTCGCCTGGAGAAAGACACCTTGATCCTCGTTTTGCTTCGTTCTCCTAGTAGGCGCTCTTCGTTCTCGAGACTCCCTACTCCTCATCGGTCTCCTCTTGCTAGAAGTCAAGAACGCCTCAAGCGCCCTGCTTCTGTTAGGCGCTCGGAAGCCTTACAGACGTTCTTCCCCTCGGTAAGGACCAAGATCTCGCCGAACGCCCTGTTCCGTTTAAGCGCTCGGAGCGTAGCAGCCGCTCTCCGCTTCGTAGGCATCAAGAGCCTCTCGAACGCCCTGCTCCTGAAAGGCGCCCTATTTTAGCAACGTTTCGCCGCTTGGTAGGCGCCAGGATTCCACTAAGCGCCCTGTAACAGATAGGCGCTCGGCGCCTAGTAGCCGCTCTCCTCACGATCGGCGCCAGGATCTTAGCAGGCGCTCTCCCTCTCGTAGTTCCCCTAGGGATAGACGTGGTCTTTCTAGAGAAAGGAGTCCTTCCTCTTTTGATGTTAAGAGTTTGTCTGCACTTAGGAAGGAATGCGAGTTTAGACAAGAATTTTCGGATAAGCGTCCGTCTTTTACAACTCGTCGTTCTCCTGTACGCCTCTCTACTTTGGAACTCTTCTCCTCATTCAAGACGTTTGTCTCCTTCATCGCACTGTACCCCAGCTAGGAAATCATCTAAGGATTCTCATAAGGATCCTCATCTCGTTCTCCTCATCCTCGTTCTCTCTTCAAGAAGACCAGGAAGCTCTGAGGAAGAAACTAATACATCGGCAGCAGTTTCTTCGTACAAGAAGCTCACAGAGCTTCTCCTTCAGGAGTTCGGAGAGTCTTTGAGCCCTACTGCTCCTCCTTCTCCACACTCGTTGTTCTCCACAGCGAAAGCAACGAAAGGATCTTCGTGTGTGAGAATGAAGCCGACTCTTTCTATGAAGAAAGCGCTCAAGAGTTTCGGTTCATGGGGATGCGCACTAAAGAGGAAGCGGGGAAAACAATGTTTGCCTTCCCTCCTGTCGAAGCTTTCAGGAAGGACAGGATTTTGGTATGAGACAGGAGAACCCTTGGGACTGGGCCTTCCGTCTTCAGCTGACGCAGATTTTTCGGCACTAGTAGACGCCACTAGAAGATCAGCTTTGAATTCGGCCAGAACAACGTGGGCAATGAATGAAATGGATCACATTCTAAAAGGCATTTTTAGAGTCTTGGAAGTTTTCAACTTTCTCGATTGGTCCCTCGGAGTCCTAGCCAAGAAAACTCAAGGATCCGGACACGTTTTCTCCGGAGGATTTGAATTGTGTCTTATCCTGTATGGATAAATCGGTGCGAGGGATATGGGGCCAGCGAAATAGCTTCACTGTTTGGAGCAGGGGTCTTGAAGAAAAGATCAGTATTTTGCTCATTTTTAACAAAGTCGGTCTCACATGCTCAGAGATCGTCTTTGCTTTGCCCCTGCTCTCTACACAGCTGTTTCCTAAACACCTGGTTCAAAGACATTTCGAAGACTCTCTCTGCCAAAGCTACGCAGGACTTCTAGCACAGTCTGCAAGGAAGCCGCGCCCTACCTTCCAGACTAAGACAAAGAAAGCTAAGCCGACCTCTCAGGAACCCTTTCGAGGGGCATCTACCTCTAGATCCTCTTCGTTCAGAGGTCGGAAACCAAACAGAAGAGGGAGGACTTTTACGAAGTCAATCAAACCTCCCAAGTAAGACTCAAGTCCTTCAGACAACTGTAGGCGCCAGGCTTTACAGTTTGCAGAGTCTGGGCCCAGAAAGACGCAGATGCCTGGACCCTGTCAATTTGAGGAAGGGGCTATCTAATCCCGTTCTCTTCGAGGCTCCTTGACGAATATCCCGAGGGAGTTGACGGCCAGATACAGGGACCCCATCATGAATCAAGCCCTCCGACTAGCGGTAGATCAGATGCTGGAAAAGGAGCGATCGAACTAGTGGCAGATCATCTTTCGGCAGGCTTTTACAACCGCCTGTTCCTAGTTCCGAAATCCTCAGGGGGATGGAGACCGGTGTTGGATGTAAGCGCCCTGAACTTCTTCGTCGAAAAGAAGAAGTTCACGATGGAGACCACTGCCTCGGTGTTAGCAGCACTCCGTCCAGGGGACTGGATGGTGTCCTTGGACTACAGGACGCTTACTTCCACGTACCAATCCATCCTTCCTCGAGGAAGTTTCTAAGATTCATGATGGGGGGAACGAATCTTCCAATTCAGGGCCTGTGTTTTGGCCTCTCCACGGCCCCCCAAGTCTTTACGGCCATCATGAGGAATGTGGCACAATGGCTTCACCTGGAAGGGGGTGAGGATTTCGCTCTA
>NC_061100.1:40703877-40823877 GCF_015104395.2 Macrobrachium nipponense
CCATTGGACCTCCCCTTCTCACCAACTTCATCACAGTCACGTAGGAGCTGCACAAGCTTTATGCTAACTGCAAGTTGTGTTTACATCTTAGCCCCATATACTTCCTGTGTCATTGTTCCCGAAATTGCTCGGTTGTTGATAACTTGACAAGATCCTCCCCAACTGTGGCTTCTCAGACATCCTCCCCTCAAGAGATCTAGAACCAAGGTGGTCCACAATTGCTCTGACAAGCTCCAGACTGTCCTGAGGCTTGTCAATTGAAAAATCTTTTCTAGACTTGCTGCAGCAGCTATTGCAAGACATAGAAGTCAATCTTCTCTCATCATCTTCCAGACTTACTGGGTGATTTTCCAAAGTTGGTGTCTCGAGCACTATGTCTCTTCTGTCGAGACGTCTATGACCCCTTTGTGTATTACCGTATTTCTTTCCAAGGAAACCAGTTCTTTTGTCATCCATATCTCGGTGACCATTTAACGTCCAATGGCATATTCCAAAAAGGAAGAACAAAGATCGTGACTTGCTCATTTTCCCTTGGATTTTAGCGAAGAACGAGAACTCATCCAAATCCTGGATTCATTTCTTTCTCCCTTAAGAATTTTCCGTACATCGTTGACTTCCTGGAGTGCCAGACACCACCTGAGCTTATAGATTGTCTGGCACCCAGCTCTCCTGAACCACAGCCTGTTGCCAGCTTATACACTGAGCACCCAGAAGCCCTCATTAGCTCTGAGGGAGGATGGAGAACTTTCTGTCCAGATGGAATGTTCAGGTATTACATGAGTGGGACCGGAAGTTCAAGACCATCCATACCCCTAGCGTGTTATGACGAGCTCATCTCCCCCTCTGATTAGATAATTTTGTCCTTTATCCTAATGAGGCACTCAGATTTAGGAGAGTATTTTCCTAATTTTAAGTGAAAACTAAAGATGTTAGAACAGCTTCTACCACATTAGCTTTTAGGCACTACTTGTCCCTTATGCCCAGTCTACAATTTTCCTACTCTTTTGTAATTGGCAGTACGACCTTGCATTTATTAGTAACTAGTATGGTATTGGGGAAGGACTAGGATTTTCTCTTACTATCTCTTGACCTTGGAGTAAGGTGCTGAGTTTTAGGGAGCTGAGGGGGTACAATGTACCCGGAGCACCCACCACACTCAGTGGATGGGTTGTGGTTTTTATTTCAGTGTAGGTGACAGTGTTATCTGGTTGTTTTTATTGCAGTACTACAGCCAGGGCAAGAGCACCTTTTAAGGTATTTGCTAATCATCAGTTAACTTTTTCGCTGTAAAACATCCACTGATGCTTGGGTAACCTTTGGACCACTCCTTCGCTACAAAGCTCCCACAAATAGAGGTGCTCCACGGTTTTACTGCTACACCACTGCAGATTCAGTAAGATATGTCCATGTATACTATCTTCTGTCAGTGTGGGATTCAGCTGTGTAAATTAATGGTAAGTTACTTATATAAAAATGACATTTTTATATTATAATAAAGTTTATATATAGTATAAAACTTACGAAGTACAGGCAGTCCTTGGTTATCGGCGGAGGTTCCTTTTCGACACTGTGACGATTAGTGAAAATGCTGATAATAAAAAATTGGTGATTTTTGACGCTGATTGACATCGATAACCGGAGATCAGTGCCTCTGTTATGTATTGGCACCAACACCCGATTATCTGCACCAATAAGGGGAAATAGGCGCATTTTGGTGACGATTTCCCATTTCAGAGTGGAAAATGCATGTACTGTCAAGTACCTGCCTATAAGACTCATAAAAGTACCTCTGTTTTGTCTGCAGGTGGACTGTCTACCGTTTCAAAGTTCTGTTCTTTAGACTGGCAACTACCCCCAAGTTGCTCACCCTGGTGTGAGCGTGGGTTCACTGTCAAGGTATGTGCTTGCTTTGTTGCATGGATGATTACAGTTTCTCCAGAACAGAGCCTGTTGCCTCTCATTTTGCCGTGGACTGGGAATTTTGGTAAAGTGGGAGAAGTCAAAGCTAACTCCGAGGCAGTAAACAAAGTATCTGGACATGCTGATAAATACATCAACAGTGATAGTCCCCCTTTTTATTTTTTGTGTGAGCAAGCTCAGGTAGGTAGTAGGGCAGTTCCTGCCTGAGCCAGGGTGATCAGCTTGTCTCTATAGCAGGCACCTTTGGTAACCTGTTATTGGTGGAGAAGCTTGTTTCACACAGGCGTCTCTACCTGCACTTGTTACGTTGGCATGTGGAGCAGCAGTGGTCAGCCCCAAACAATTCCCTTTCTCAGCCCGAGCCCTTGAATAGGGAGATCAGAGAGGACCTCATATGACTAGATAAAAGGAGTATCCTGGTTTGGACTCCTTTGAGCTCTTACCCTCCAGAAATGCACTCCTGAATGGCTCATTCACCACAAGTACAAGGGTGAAGGATGAAATTCATCTGCATATCAACATTCTGGAAATTCAAACAACATTGCTAACCTTGCAGGCATTCTAGGAACATTAGGAGGTCACTTGGTGTTAACTCATGAGCAACACCACTGTAGTGGAATATGTCAGCAAGCAGGGTAGGAAGGTCTCTTTCTCTGTCATTTGGCATGGGAGGGCAAATATACATTCTGGGTAGGTCGAATGTCTAGTGGATCAACAGAGCCTCTGAAGTCTAGTAGTTGGGGACTAAGTGGTACCTACATCCCAGAAAAGCAGACTTATTAGGATTTGGGGAATAACAGTGATTGATCTATTTGCCACATGGCTAATTGGAAAGTTCCTAGTTTGTTCTAATGAAAATGCAAACCATTTCCTTCAATATAGGGGCATCCTTCATCACGAGCTGAGAGGTTGTTGTTAAATTTAGTAAGAAGGGTTTTAACTGGGGTGTGAGTGGGGAAATACCCCTTACTCACCTGTTGTTTCCATGCATTTTCTTGGCCATCTGTTTGAATTGGATGAGTACATCATAGTATGAACTCATTGCTACAGAGACATTATAAAGGACGTAGGCAGCCATGTGAGCATTTATTGTCTCCCATAATTTTTATCCTCCTAAGTGTTGCTCCTTTTGGAAGGGGAAGTTTGCGCCTGTATTCTTCCCTGCTAGGAGTGCATTGGTTGGTCTTCCTTTCAGTTTGAGAAGTATGGTTGGAAACGGAGAAGGATAAAAAGCATTTGCTGGCCTCATGGGACGAAACATGCGCCTATTGACATTGCCAAATCTGACTAGTTCCTTCCTCGCTCCTGGTATACCTTTCCTTCAGCGAGTATGATTCATTGGGAGGAGGGGGGCCAGTGGTTTATACTTGTGGTAGGAAGGGTCCTTGGATGATGATTGGAATGCTTAGGCTGTTAAGGCCCTGACCCAAGCACCCCATTTTTCTTCCACCACTCTCACTAATACATCTGTCATTCCAGCTAAGGAGTTGCTGTGTGTGAAGTACTCAGGGAAGGTTTGGCCTTCCCTCAATATTCCCAAAGACTCATTTGCAGCATTTTTTAACCATGTGGCACCTATGAAGTAGGAGGATTGTCTGTCTATTTCACCTGCTACCACTGCTGCTTCAGTACCAGCTAAGGAGGGGGATCCTCTTGTAGAAGTTGTGCTCCCTGCAGCAGACTCTTCTCTTCTTTTGCAGTGGCAGTGATGTGACCAGCCATTGACTTGTCCTTTGACTCTACTTACTCTTTCTTGTCCTCGACCTCCCCTCACAAGAGGAAGAATGGGTCCAAGAAAGCCTCATACAAGAAATCCATTAGGGCTTCAAATAAAAGTTTTATACATTCAACTTCCCTGGCAGATATATACTTAGCTATAGACTCCGTCGTCCCCGACAGAAATTCGAATTTCGCGGCACACGCTACAGGTAGGTCAGGTGATTTACCGCCCTGCCGCTGGGTGGCAGGAATAGGAACCATTCCCATTTTCTATCAGATTTTCTCTGTCGCCCGTATTGTAAACATATGTTTGTGGTACCTCCTGACTTGATTTTCGTTTTTCATCGCCATCGATCTTCTGGGCTGTCTTTTGCAGGGAAGTACTGGGTCTTTGGTTCGGCATACGCTTTTATTAACTTTTTAATGAATTTGGCTTCGAAAATTGTGAAGAATATATGACGTGTAACTACCGGAATTTTCGGTAGACACTCACATAGTTTGCAAGAAAGGGAAATATTAATATTTATTCATTAATACGTTTAATAAGTGTTAGAATTTTTGAGGAAATATAAAACTCTTAACTTCCTACTTTAGGAAGTCAGAAAAGCATATAACTAGATACGCTTCCTTTAGAAGTTTTAATAGCTCTCGTACTAACGAGCAGTTAGAGTACGTATTAACAGTACTAGTAGTGTTGCATCCTCATCACCCTCTTACTTCACAGAAACTACAAATTCATAGTTGCAATTTGAAGATAAATGGATGTAGCTCAAAATGCGAGCTATTAAAAAGGTAAGAAGTGATTATGGTGTTCCCCATTGCAGTGGAGGGTGCGTCTTATCGGCTCTGTCTCGCTCCCAGGCCTAGACCGCTTCCAAGCTCCCAGGCCCAGAGGAGAAGGAATGTCGAAAGCCGTACGGAGGTTACGGAGAATCCCCACCGATCAGGCGTCCCCTCGGCAGGATCTGTGACGACCCAGACTGCCAAGATCGCCATTTGAGACGAAGCAGAGGAAAGGCATCCTCAAAGAGTGCATCTTAGAGTCCGATTTGTCATCTTACAGACATGTTTGAAGTTCGAAGATGCGTAAAACAACTCGGACAAGCGTCTTTATTGTCCGAGGTGGACAACCAGAGGTGCGGACAGAGCGAGTGTCCGACGTGGACAGCTCGGACAGAATCAAGTGTCCGAAGCGGACAGCGCTAGCCAGGCGCCAGATGCGGACAGCCCGGACGGGGAAAAGTATCGTACGCGGACAGCGCCAAACAGGCGCCAAGCGATAGATACGGACAACCTGGACAAGGCGGACAGCCCGGACGGGAAAAAGTATCGTACGATATTCCAGCCGGGCGCCAAGCGCCAGACGCGGACACTCTGGACAGGCAAAAGTGTCGTACGGGGACAGCGCCAGCCGGGAGTCAAGCGCCAGATGTGGACACTCCGGACAGGCAAAAGTGTTGTACGGGGACAGTGCCAAGCGCCAGATGTGGACAACGCGGACAGGCGACACTGTCCGAGGTGCGCGGAATTCCACGCGTAACTTTCCAGATGCGCGGAACGTTCCAGAGACAGACACTGTCAGGCGCGAATCGCCTTCCTAGAGTTTTGCTCTTCTTAGTTTTTAGCAGGATCAGCCTTCTCCAGGCAAAGGCACAAGTTGTCGCACAGGCGGTCGTCGCTTTTGTCAAAATGATTCTGATACTGAGAGAAGCCCTTCTCCAATATTCAGATGACTGCTGTAACAGGCAGTTTGTTCATGAAACTTACCTGACAGATATATATATAGCTGTATTCTCTGAAGTCCGACAGAATTTCAAAATTCGCGGCACACGCAGTGGGCGGCCAGGTGGTAGTACCCATTCCCGCCGCTGGGAGGCGGATATCAGGAACCATTCCATTTCTATCATATTTTTTTCTGTCGCCGGTCGGTAAACAACTGTTTACAGACCTCCGCCTAGGATTTTGAAACTTCATTAGCCGCTTAAGTATCCTAATTATTCTTTCGATTATTGACTTGGATTTGTGGCTAGGCATACGCTATCATAAGTTAAATTTTTTCATTGCATATGATGTCTGAAGCTAGTTAGCCTAGTTTCAGACTTTGTTGTCTGCATGGGTAAGGTGAGGCTACCGGAACTTTCGGTAGACACCTCGCATTAGTTATATATGACGTTTACATGTTTTCTTTGCATAAAGATCAATGTAATTAGTGTAATGTGTGACTGATTACGGAAGAAGTAGGATTCATGTACGCATTTTAGAGCGTGTTAGAATCAGGAGTTTTCCTCCACAGTAAACAGAAGTTAGAAATAATGAACCTTCTAACCTCCTGTAGGATTTATTTTGCCTAACCCTGTGGTATGGCTTACGGGCCTAGAAGAAGTGTCTGCTAGAGGATTACATCAAGTAATCTTAGAATAACTAAAGTGCTCGCTCTCCAATCAGTGTTGTGAAGTGTAGTGCCCCACCTTGTGGTTGGTGGAGGGGGCGTCAGATCGGCCCCCATAATGCCTCTAGGCCTGGACCTCTGTCTGACTCCCAGGACTCAGGGAGAGGGCATGTCGAAAGCCGCAAGAGGGTTACGGGGGCTCCCCACGGATCTGGCGTCCCTTCGGGCAGGACCTGTTGACGCTTCCCAGGCTGCTAAAGATCGTGCACGTGCACGAATCTTGAAGGATTGCTTCTCGTCCTCCGAGCGTCTCCCCGCGCAAGGGTTGGAGCACTCGGAAGGACTCGCGCCCTCTAAGAAGCTTTAGAGAAGAGGACGCTTCACGTCCTCTCTCTCGTCAGGAGGGAACGTCAGATCGGCCCCATAACGCCTCTAGGCCTAGACCTCTGTCGGACTCCCAGGAAACCAGGGAGAGGGCATGTCAAAAGCCGAAGGAGGGTTACGGGTTTTTCACGCTGATCTGGCTTCCTTTCGGCAGGTCCTGTTGTCGCTTCCCAGGCTGCCGAAGATCGAGCACGTGCACGAATCCTTGAAGGATTGCTTCTCGTCCTCCGAGGCGTCCTCCCCACACAGGGGTTGGGAGCTCTCGGAAGACTCGCGGCCCTCTTAAGAAGCTTTAGAGAAGAGGACGCTTCACGTCCTCTCTCTCGTCACGAGAGGATGAAAGAGTCCTGTGCCCTGTCAGGGCTCTCAAATTTTAATTTACATAAACGAAGGAAGTAAGAGGTCCTTCGGGTAATTGGATGGTGCTCAGGAAGAGACCACATTTACCCTTTTCGAAGAATGCACTGGCTCTTTCCTAAGGGACATTATTAAGGAGGCTCATTCATCTTGCCAGAAGAGTGATTTGAGCCTCCTGCGAGTGAACGCTCCATGAAGTTAGAGCTGTTTCAACCTCGCTAGCATTCCAAAAGAATATGGTAATCAAGGACATTCTTGATTCCACCTTTTGGAGGAGCAACTCAGTATTCGTCTCCTCTCCTCATGGCGCTCCGTATACGTTATGTAACGTTCGCTTTAATTCGAAAAAGGATGTTGTTCAAGCTGATAAGTTTGACGTCCGGCAAGCTGCTTTGCACAGTCAAACAACTTATGTCTCTGGTTCGGCATAAGAAGGGCAATTTAGACGTGAGGAAGCTTTTGGAGGTGCTCGACGTCCTACAAGTAGAGACGTTCTCCAGGACGCTCGGCAAGCACCTTGCGAGGGTGTCTTTCGACGCTCGGCGTTCCTTTGCTGAGTGCGTTTTCTGGAGATGTTCTTTTGCATTACTAAGACGCAAGTTGTCGCACAGGCGGCCACTGTCTTTGTAAGAGGTATGAATGGTCTTTAAGGCCCGTCTTGAAGACGAAAGCCGTACGTCTTCCTTTTAGTGTTCACACCCACTTCAGGAGCAGCGGGCGGCTCTCCATGGAGACTCCGCATGAGGACGTCCCTTGAAAATATTCAACGTCCTACGCAAAACGCGGTACGTCATAACATTGAGATGTTGGCAAGGTCGCTCGCCAGGACGCCTCTTGGCGGGCCTTGCATGCATCAGGGCGCTCAACGAGATCCTCTCTGAAATGTCGTTCAGAACACTTGGTGTTCTCTGCACAGACACGCTCGCAGCTAAGCAGGACGTTTTTTGAGGACGCTCAGCAGGACGCTCAGCAGGACGCTTATGAGGACGCTTTTGTGGACATTCGCCAGGACGCTTCGGTGGAAGCTCGGCAGGACGCTTTGCGAGAGAAAAAGGCTTGTAGACGGCGTCTTATTGCTGTTCAGGACGTTTCTTAGGACGCTTGACGCTTTTAAACGCTCGTCAAGAGGAGGTTTTTCAGGACTCTCCACAGGACATTCCTTTACAGAAATTTAAAAAAAAAAAAAAAAAAAAAAAAAAAAAAACAAAAAAAAAAAAAAAGGATTCGGAGTTAGCGGAGAGACATACCCGAATTTTTTCTTCGATCCCTCTTGCCTCTTCATCGATTTCTCTGAGAATCGGGAAGATTATATACTCGGATTCCTGGGTGACTTTCGGTCATGTTAAAGGGTTTTCTCCTATTAGCAAAGTGCTAATTGTTTTGTCTAGTAAGGACGTTTTCCCCATTGTCAAGATACTTAACGTTTTGTCTTTTAAGTGGGGGACCCTCATAAATGGGGTAGTTCTCATTGACATAGATTTTAACGTTTTTATCGTTTAAGCGGATAAATATCATTAACAAATTTTGGAAGAGCTCTCATTCATTTTCAGAGGCTCATCCGGGGAGTAAGAAAAGACTTGTAGACTAGATCAGGAAGTCTTATGTCCAAATATCATAAGAACATGAACGGTCCTTTCGATCCTCGGTTCTCACTTGATGATCTCTATTCAAATATTACTCCCTTCTCTTGCAAAGAGTCTTGGCAAAGAGTCAAGGAGTTCTTTTTTTAAAAAGTCTCATTCATTAGAACGTGGACAGTCGTTTTCCTTTCTTTCTCTTTTCCTCGTCGAGGAAAGATGTAGTAGAGAATTCGATGTTCAAATTACTACAATACTTTCGTAGTTTATCTTTGCGTCATTTTGCTAACGCATGGGTCAAGTCATATACGCATATCGTATTTACCTCTACGGATAGAAGCCAAAAGAACTGTTGTTCTAATGTATTTAATTGACACTCCCTTCAACCTTCCAAGAGTTTTCGGAGTAAGAACAACTCTTAAGGTATTGTTACGACAACACCAACTCAGCTTCTGTATTTAGCGAATTCTGTTTCGTTTAAATATGCCTGCTTGAGAGTTTCCTTTTGCTCGATAATATCATACCTTCGTAAAGGGAGTAGCTGGCAACTCAGGCAGATAGTGCGAGACGATGAATGAACAAGGCTGCTGTTACTGTGATCTACGCAGTACCGGCTAGCTCTGTGACATGGTCGCGGTTGGTTACGTCTCTCTCCTGCGGAATGGCTGACTAGCCGTGTCTCTGCCCTACAATCATGGATTTTAGCCTCGGGTTGAGGAAATTTCTAGTAATCATGAATGAGCATGCCTTCCGTTTACTTAGAAAATTTCAACAAGATATCTCTTATACCTGTTCGGTGCGGTTTTACCGCACTGTAACAGGATTCTGTACGAGTCTACCGCGGCATAGCACTATAATAATGCTCTCCTGCTTATGCAGGAAGGAAGCAGGCTGAGTGAGGGAATGGATGAGTTTGCTGGGGACCATTTCCTCGCTGGAGAAGCTTGTTTTCCCTGAATAAACAGCAATTCAGACCTCTACAGTTTTCCTCACGGAGAAATTGGAATAACATCAAAGACCTAGTAATAATTCTAATTTCTCTCAACGGCTTGAGGATCACCTCAGGTGATAGCGAGAGGGTGTGCCAGACATCCGAACAGAGGAACAGATGTCCTGGGCACATTGTCTGAAAGAATTGGAAGCCAATTTGGTCGGCTCTCCAGTTCCTCGAAGAGTGAGTTTTGATCGATGTGTCCAAATCATCTCGGTGGATAATTTACTCAGCTCTCTCATAGCTCAAGAAGAGAGAGTTGGTTATGGGCTTGGGCACGGAACGTAACGATCCTCAAGAGGTCGTTAAACTATTGCACGTCCGTGCGGGTCTTCTCGATCGAAGGCAGCAACTACTGACGTCTGAGTAATCCTCACTTAGAAGTATGTCGAAAGTTGAGGAGAGACTGAGGGCGTCCTTTCGTTAAGTTTTTCGTAATATTGAAGACGAAGGAGCTTCCTCTTAAGTTGTTCCCTTATTCAGGATCCTAGAGGATTAGCATTAGTCGCCACCATGTTGGCCTTTAAGAGGTTGGATTCACAGAGGTCATGTAATTCAGAGAGAATTGTCCAAAGACCCTTCCCGAGAGAATCGGTGTAATCTAAACATCGTCACTTAGTGAATATCTAATATCTCTCCTCTCTGAGTCTGAAGGCGTTCAGACTATCGAGAAGCGATAAGATCTTCAAGATTAATGGCAGTCTCTTGGCCAAGGCAAAGCAGTGCTGCCTATTTTCAGTGTTCAATCGGAGGGGGCCGTTTTCTGGAGATAGTGAAGGGAAAATGACTGTTCCCCCTCCACCTCGACCTCTGTGAATTTCTTTATGGTTCTATCTTTCCGTCTGAAGTATGAGATAAGCTAGAAGTCCTAACTATTGTAGAATATGCAAATATGTTGTTGACGGCCTCTAGACTCAGAGATTCGGTTCTGTCAAACAACAAAGCTTCACGATCTTTGAGGTCTGTGGAGATCTTGAAATTCTCTGGATCGAAGGTTTCGGCATGGAACTTAAGACGTAGTCTGAGTTTCTGATGCCAAAAGCATTTCGAACCTATCCTTTCTGCGAACTTAATACATGTGACCAGAAAGGCTAACATTCTAACCGCTCTAGCCACGGCAAAGAGGGTTAGTGAGGTTTTAGCCATCATCAGAGGTTTTGGCTTTAAAGGACATAATGCAGTCTGTCCTCTAAGCCTTCCATTCTTGGTAAGAACGAAAACTGTCTAACCCTTGACCCGAAGGCTTGGAGACCAAGGGTATGGCACAAATTATTGGGCAAGGGCATTAGAGCGTCCGTGCCCTGTCGGGTCTCTCAAGTTTTATCTGATAAAACTATAGAAAGTCGAGGTTAACGGACATCTGCGGTTTCCGTATAAAAAGACCAGACTGGTTCATGTCCAAGAACAACCCTGGCATTATAGTCAAGGAGTTCTTTTAAAAAGTCTCATTCATTATGTTTGCATAAAGATTTGAGATTTTTTCTTAATATGAATGCTCAAGAGGTGAGGGCGCGGCCTCGGAAGCATTTCAACAGAGCATGACATCAGTAACATCCTGAGTGCCACGCTTTAGCGAAGCAACTCTGTGTTCGCTTCACACTCCCGACGGGATGTGAAGACGACATTTGAGATCTGTAAGTCGCTAGGACCATACATATCCGTAGATATATTATTGGGGGCAGGAAGCAACACGAATCCTATCCTATAGAAAAGGGATAGGTGTACTTTTAACTTTGAAGGGTTGGTCGCTTGAGGCGCGTTCCTTTTCTTTAGCCTAGAAGTTATGGAACTAACTTTGATAGGTTAGGTCAGGTGGTGGTTTTAGCTTCGTTGCCCTCAGAAGTATGGTCATATGTCTAGTCACATTGTGGTCACGCCCCCGTGACAGATCATCTAGAGCGCACCAGCATTACAGGTCTCTACCCTCGCTGGCAACTCTAGTAAAGCAGAAGCAGACTTTGGTGACAGTAATCACGAAGTCGGCTATGCTAACAGGTGAGGAACCAAGATGTATATCATCTACTTAATTTAGTTTCCTAAAAATCCTATTCTGTCTCTTCCCACCATCCGAAGGTGGGATTCAGCTATATATATATATATCTGTCAGGTAAGTTTCATGAACAAAATGTTATTGTTATAATACAATTAAGTTTGTTCATACTTACCTGGCAGATATATATAATTAAAGTGCCCACCCACCTCCCCTCAGGAGACAGTGGCACTGATAAAATATGAATAGAAAATGGGAATGGTTCCTGATATCCGCCTCCCAGCGGCGGGAATGGGTACTACCACCTGGCCGCCCACTGCGTGTGCCGCGAATTTTGAAATTCTGTCGGACTTCAGAGAATACAGCTATATATATATCTGCCAGGTAAGTATGAACAAACTTAATTGTATTATAACAATAACATTTCCTCTCAGCGTGGACTCTCTCCTTCATTCATACTCTTCCCTCATTATGACGAGGCAAGAGCTACGGAAGTTTTTTCTTAATAAGAATCTCGTCTATTCGGCGTTGGGGAATGACTGCGGAAGGGGGAACATCAATCTTCCTTCCGTAAGCTCAATATATAAACAGGAATCCTGTCCCTTCCGCGATTTCTGTGGAAATCACGAAAACTTAACAAGTTCCTGGATTAACTTCCTTCCTCAGGGAAATATTAAACGTATTGTCAAATAAGTGCATAACACATAATTGACAAAAAATGTATACTCTTTGTATCTTAATGGATTAGTTCTCATTGACAAAGATCTCAATACATCTTATCGCGTAAGCATATAAGCTCCCTTGGACAAGATTCGGAGGAGCTCTCATTCATTGATTAGAGGCTCTTCCAAGTAATAGACGCGTAGAATACGTCCTTTAAGTCTTATGTCCAAGAGAAAGGAAGCTCGAGAGATTCTCTTTGATCCTCGGTTCTCACTTGGGATCTCCTTCGCCTAATACTAATTCGTTCTATTGACGAAAAGAAGGAAGATAGTAAATTTTTCCATTCTCTCTCTGCCTTGGAGAGGAAAGAATGTAGTAGAGAATTTGCTGTATAAGACTACTGTATGGTCAAGTCATATGCGCATACCGTAGTTACCTCTATGGTTGGCAACCGAATTCCCTGTATCCTTCCAGGAGTTTCCTAGGTAAGGACTACGCTTAAAGGGATTGTTAAGAGAACACCGACTCAGCTTCTGGATTTAACGAAGTCTTGTTTCGCTTAAATATGCATTAGTGAGAGCTTCCTGAGGCTCGATAATAATTTTATCATATTCCTTCATTGAATGGAGTAGCTGGCAACTCAGGAAGAATAAGGCGAGACGGCGAACGGAGACTGCTCACTGCTATCGCTTTGACCAACACAGTAGCATCTAGTTCTCGGTCATGATCGGTCGGTTACATCTCTCTCTCCTACAGGATTGACTGGCTAACCGTATCTCCCCTACAATCACGGACTTTGCCTCGGATTGAGGGGATTTGTAGGCAAACATGAATAAACATTGTCTGCGTTTTTGCTAAGAAGCTTTCAATAAGAAAGATATTGCAACCTTTCAATGCTGTTTACCGCAACGTAACATAATAATAGAGGATTCTAACGCGGCAGAGCACTATATTATATAATGCTCTCATGCTTACGAAAGCATAGCTTATTAGAGAACATGCTTAGTGGGAAGATGGATGAGTCTGATGGGAACCATTTTCTTTGGACAGAATTTTGTTTCCCTGAATGGACTATTTTACGCTTGTAAAGTTTTTTCCTACCAAAAATGGAAATAATGGTAATGTTTTTGCTTCGCCCTCATAGTAGGGTAAAATGGTTTTGTCACATTGTGGTCATGTCCCAGTTGACAAATCATCTAGAGCGCACCAGCTATATAGGTCGCGTCCTTGCTGGCAACTCTAGTGAAGCATAAACAGCATTCGGTGTCTAAACAACACCTATATGATCTGTCACATTGTGGTCACGCTCCCCGTGACAGTTCATTAGAGAGCACCAGCTACACAGGTCAAGTCCTTGCTGGCATCTCTAGGAATGCATTACCCGAATTCGATGTCTGTATGTAGGATCTAGTTGCATTGTGGTCACGTCCCAGTTGATAGATCCTCTAGAACTCAACAGCTTCACAGGTCACTACCTTGCTGGAGTCTAGAAAAGCAGACATACGAGAGGGTGCCGCGTACCAAGAAAGAGGTACAGAAGTTCTGGCACATAGTCTTTAGAATTGCAAGAAAAAATTATTGGACTTGATAATTTCTCAATATAGCGAGTGTTAACCGAAGGGTTCAGTAGCCTCTCTGACAGCAGGCTCGGTAACGTCACGGTTCGTTCCTGATTTTGTTCCCTGTCTAACTGGAGGGGTGTTCGATCCCAAGGAGGGACGAAATGATTTTTTCAAATCAATTTGACTAATTCCACAGCTCTCTCATATCTTAAGGAGCATCGAGAATCTCTTTTTTCGCCTCTGTTCGCGTTAACAAGAGAGAACCTGTTTGGAACACAGACACGGAACGTAACGATCCTTAAGAGGTTCGCTGCACGATGTTGCACGTCCGTGAGAACCTTCTCGATCGACGATATAACTATTGACTTATGTCTAATCTTAGTCGGAAAGAGAGTTGTGGAAACCTGCGAGATGTCTTCTTCATAGATCCCTTCGCAAGGTGGAAGACGAACAGGCTTCCTCTAGACTGCTTCCTTATTCTCGAACCAAGAGAGGTAGCAATATACGCCATTTTTAGTTTAAAAGGGGAATAAACTTTAGTCTTTTTTCCCCTAGATATATAAATTCTTAACAGATATTTAGATAAATGGGCGTCAAAGGAAGAGAGGATGATACTTTATGCCTCATTTTGGCCTTAGAGAGGTTGGATTCACAGAGGTCACATTCTTCTCACAGCATGTTTTGGAAGGTTTTTTCCAAGAGAGTCTGGATATTCTATCAGCATCTATTATAAGGGATGGACCTTAACTCTCCACTCTGAGTCTGTCCGCGTTGGCAGAACGACCAGAAGTGGACATGAATGAGAGGATTTTTCAAGGTAAATGACAAATAGTCATTGGCCAATAACATAGAATTGCTGCAGATCGTGCTAGATGGAATGAGGAAACTGTCCTCTTCCGATACCTCTGTGAACCACATAGCGGTTTTTTCTTCCCTTTCAGAGGGAAGAATCATCTTTGTATATATCTGCTATCAAAGAACGCAGTAAAAGGCTATACTCTGTCTCTACAAGGGGAATTAGAGATAGCAGAGGATTAAGATCTTCGGGATCTTATACGATACCTCAATACGACAAAAGTAGGATATCATGTACTTCGAATGGGATCTTTTTGTGGCCACAGATTCCGTGTTCCGACAAGATGGAACTGCTCCTCATCAAACTTCTTTGAGAAATTTTATGAGGGAATTCTTTGTTTCTCTTGGCCCTAAACGACCAAGAAGACAAGTGAATTTTTTGTGCATTGGAATCTCGTATCAGATTTAATGGAGACTCGGCAATGGGTTCTTGCCAGCATAGTATGTCTGGCAAAAGAAATAAAACCCTCTATTCCTGACTCAACGCTTTCAGATAGAAGTTTCGTTGCCCAGGCAGGGTACTTACGTTTTCATCTACAGAAGAAGAGATGGTTTAAACGTTTGCCTACAAGAGTCTTTGGGGTGCGATGAGGGCTCGAAATGCTTCCCAGAAGGTATTCAGAGGGATACAATAAGAGCTAAGAAATCAAGGTTCCGCCAATTCAGTCTCGGAGTCTCCTTCGACTTCCAGACTCCTTCCCTTCCTTCGGGCAAGGATAGGGAAGATTCTGCAACGAGAAACCTCATCAACATGTAAGAGATCTTGTTAGCAACGGAAGTACTCACGAAGGATCCTCCTCGGAGGAAGATTCTTCTCTCTCGTACTGTTAGATATCCTGTCGTCTACTGGATGTAGCTGACTACAATCACCTCCCCTTGCCAGAGGCCAAAAGCTCAAAGGGGAAGAATTTCTTCTACCCTTCTCCAGTCTCCTGATAAACTATGTGGTTGTTCAGGACTTTCGGACAATGTAGCGCCAGCCAGGCGCCAAATGCCAAAACAGGCGAAAAACGCCAGAGGCAGACAGTTCCAAGGAACACTGTCATGGTCTGATGCGGAGAAGGAGCGGGCCTCCAACCTGGCGCAAATACGCCAGAGGCGAACAAATCGGACAGATAAGAGTGTCTGATGTGGACATCGCCAGACATCCTCGAGACTCTACCAAGCTCGAAGCTCCAGCAAGTGTGGAGGAGCCAGCCAGGCGTTACTAGCGCCAGCCAGGTGCCAGGCACCAAAAAAGCGCCAGCCTGGCACAGTGCGCCAGAAGGGCCAGAAGTGCCAGAAGCTCCAGAGGAGCCAGCCTGGCGCAATATGCCAGAAGCGCCAGCCTGGCGCAATGCGCCGGAAGAGCCACAAGCGCCAGACTGGCGCGAGGAGCCAGCCAGGCGCGAGGCGCCAGACAGGCTCCAGGCTTCATCCAGAAGAGATCCATATCAAAGAACACCCTGGTCTTCTTTGAGACAAGTGTGATCTCTAAAGCACTTCATAAGTGACTTGATGATTCCTTCAAACAGCTGAGAATTAAAAGAGCATGAAGTGCGAGCTTTTGCGAATTCTTGTTCTTTCCATAACAATATGTCATAAAGGACATTTTGTTCATGAAACTTACCTGTCAGATATATATATAGCTGTATTCTCCGAAGTCCGACAGAATTTCAAAACTCCTGGCACACGCAGTGGTCGGCCAGGTGGTTAGTACCCATTCCCGCTGCTGGGAGGTGGGTATCAGGAACCATTCCCATCTTCTATTCAGATTTTTTCTGTCGCCCGTAATGTAAACACCTGTTTTCATTACCGCCGCCTAGGATTTTGAAACTTCATTAGCCGCTTAAGTATCCTAATTATCTTTTGTATGATTGACTTGGATTTGTGGCTAGGCATACGCTATCATAAATTAATTTAAATTTTTTCATTGCATATGATGTCTGAATCTAGTTAGCCTAGTTTCAGACTTTGTTGTCTGCAAGGGGTAAGGTGAGGCTACCGAAACCTTCGGTAGACACTCGCTTAGTATACATGACGTTTACATGTTTTCTTTGTTGAAAGATCAGTGTAATTAGTGTAATGTTTGACTGATTCCGAAAGAAGACGTATGATTCGTGTACGCAAATTAGAGCGTGATAGAATCAGGAGGTCTTCCTCCACAGTAAACAGAAGTTAGGATAATGAACCTACTAACCCTCCTGTAGACTTTATTTTTGGCCTAAACCCTGTGGTATGGCTTACGGGCCTAGAGGAAGTGTCTGCGAGAGGTATGCCCTTTCTATCTGTGGATTACATCAAGTAATCTTGGAATCTAAAGTGCTCGCTCTCCAATCAGTGTTGTGAGTGTAGTGATGTTGATTTTGCCCCTAGTGTTGTGGAGGGGGCGTCAGATCGGTCCTATAACCCCTCTTAGATTCTAGGACCTCTGTCGGACTCCAGACCAGGGAGGGGCAAGTCGAAAACCGAAGGAGGGTTACGGGAACCCCCCACCGATCTGGCGTCCCTTCGGCAGGACCTGAAGACGCTTCCAAGGCTGCCAAAGATCGTGCACGTGCACGAATCATGAAAGATTGCTTCTCGTCCTCCGAGGCGTCCTCCCCGCGCAGGGGTTGGAGCTCTGGGAAGGACTTTCGCCCTCTAAA
The DNA here is from genome assembly GCF_015104395.2 of Macrobrachium nipponense. Lineage (NCBI taxonomy): Eukaryota > Metazoa > Arthropoda > Malacostraca > Decapoda > Palaemonidae > Macrobrachium > Macrobrachium nipponense. The sequence continues at coordinate 40,720,912 of NC_061100.1, forward strand.
AGAAGCTTTAGAGAAGAGGACGCTTCACGTCCTCTCTCTCGTCAGGAGGGAGCGTCAGATCGGCCATATAATGCCTCTAGGCTTGGACCTCTGTCGGACTCCCAGGACCAGGGAGAGGGCATGTCGAAAGCCGAAGGAGGGTTACGGGGACTCCACACTGATCTGGCGTCCCTTCGGCAGTACTTAATATCGATAAGCGTGACAAAGACGCAAGATGTCGCACAGGCGGCCGTCGTCTTTGTCAAGAGATAAAAAATGTCGAGAAGGCAAGACCCTCACGAGGACGCCTTTCGAGACACTCGACGCTCTATAGAGAGGAAGGAACGTCATTACTCTTGTAGCAAGGATTGTTTTCCTGTTCTCCAAGACGCTCCCCTCCCTCCTCTCCTCATGGCGCTCCGTATACGTTATGTGACGTTCGCTTTATTACGAAACAGGATATTGTTCAAGCTGATAAGCTTGACGTCCGGCAAGCTGCTTTGCATAGTCAAACAGCTCGCCAAGACGCCTCTTACTCTTCCCTAAGGGACGCTCTGTCAGCGGCCAGAGATGACTCTGGTTCGGCAGCTACGCTGGACAGACTATCCTAGTTTTCGACAGGAGAAGGGCAAAGCATTCCTCATACCCAAGAACACACAGGCGTCCTTTTAAATACCCTTCTGCAAGTGTCGATGAGCGTGACAAAGACGCAAAATGTCGCACAGGCGGCCATCGTTTTTGTCAAGAGTGGCGAACATCCTTAAGACTCGTCCTGATAACGATCACCGTACTTCTGCTTAGGACGCTCTCGCTTCATGAGCGGCGCTCCCCTCGCCAGGAAGCCTCTCAAGTTACTCGTGTTGGCGCTTTTGGGTTCGCCGCGTCACGTCATTCACTATGACGCTTCCCTTGATGTTCGCCGCTCTCCTCTTCGGGACGCTCTTCAAGACCCTCAAAAGAATGCAATCAGGACGCTCGGCAAGCACCTCGCGAGGATGCCTTTTGGAACGCTCAGCATTCCTTTTTTGAGCGCGTTTCTGGAAATGTTCATTTGCATTACAAAGACGCAAGATGTCGCACAGGCGGCCACCGTCTTTGTTAGAAGGTAATGAAGGTCCTTAAGGCCCGTCTTGAAGACGATAGCCGTACGTCGTCTTATAGTGCTCGCACACTTCAGGAGCAGCGTGCGGCTCTCCAGGACGCCTCTCGGGTGGCCTTTCATGCATCAGGGCGCTCAACAAGATCCTCTCTTGCCGTTCAGAACACTTGGTGTTCTATGCACTAATACGTTCGGCAAGACTCTCGCGAGGACGTCTCTTGAAGACGCTCAACGTCCTACGCATTGAGACGTGAGGAAGCTTTTGGAGATGCTTGACGTCCTATACGTAGAGACGCTCACCAGGACGCTCTGGAAAACACTCGACGTCATAAACATTGATACGCTTTTTGGAAGACGCTCGATGTCTTACACATCTGGACGCTCGCCAGGACACTAGCGAGGATGCTTTTGAAGACGCTCGGCATCCTACACGTAATGACGCTTGGCAGAGCACTTGCCAGGACGTTCTTCAGAATGATAGGCGTCCTACGCATCAAGACGTTCGGCAGGATTCCTGCAAGAACGCTCTTCAAGAGGACGTTCTTCAGGACGCTCTACAGGACGTTCCTTTACAGGAACTTAAAAAAGATTCGGAGTTAGCGGTGAGGCATACCCGAACTTCTTCTTCGAACCCTCCTTCAGATAGAGGATCCCTTGCTCTCCTCTCTCGCAGTGGGCGTCGTCGAAGAAGAGGAAGGAGTTTGGTCTCGTCAACATGTCCACTTCGCTTTTTACGAAGGGAGCGTTCAATAGAATCCATGACTTGATGAATTCCAGAAAATCTTTAAGCAGATTTCGGTGTCATAAAACGCCTCGTCTGCTTTTGGGACTGCGCTGCCGAAGGGGAACATTAAGGTCCTACCTGCCGTAAGCCAAGTCTCTGATCAGGAATCCTGCCCCTTCCTCGATTTCTGCGGGAATCGGGAAGACTATATGATCAAATTCCTGGATTACTTTCTGTCATGTAAATGGGTTAGTTCTCATTGACAAAGATCTTAATAACATTTTATTGCGTAAGCGGATAAGCTCTCATTAACAAAATTCGGAAGAGCTCTCCTTCATTAATCAGAGGCTCATCCAGGGGAAAAAGACTTGTAGACTACGTCCATGAAGTCTTATGTCCAATATCATAAGAAGCTTGAACTGTCCTTTTCGATCCTCGGTTCTCACTTGAGGATCTCCATTCGAATAATATTAATTCGTTCTCTTGGCAAAGAGAACAAAGACAGTCGATTTCCATTCTCTCTCTTCCTCGTCGAGGAAAGAATGTAGTAGAGAATTAGATGTTCAAGTGACTACAATACTTACGTATTTTATCTTTGCGTCATATTACTAACGTATGGTTCAAGTCATATACGCATATCGTAGTTACCTCTACGGATGGCAACCAAAAGGACTGTTGTTCTAAGTGTATTTAATCGGTACTCCCTGCAACCTTTTGCTCGATAATAATATCATACCTATTCCTTCGTAGAATGGAGTAGCTGGCAACTCAGGCAGAATAGTGCGAGACGATGAATGAAGGCTACTGTCACTGTGAATAACGCAGTACCAGCTAGTTCTCTGACATGCGCGGTCGGTTACGTCTCTCTCTCCTGCGGGAATGACTGACTAACCGTATCTCTGCCCTACAATCATGGACTTTAGCCTCGGGTTGAGGGGATTTCTAGTAATCATGAATGAACATGACTTCCTTTTACTAAGAAATTTTCAACAGAGATATCTCTTAGACCTGTTCGGTGCTGTTTACCGCACTGTAACAGAATTCTGTACGAGTCTACCGCGGCATAGCACTATAATAATGCTCTCCTGCTTATGCAAAGCGCAGCCTTATTAGGGAAGGAAGCATGCTTAATGAGGGAATGGATGAGTCTGCTGGGGACCATTTCCTCGCTGGAGAAGCTTGTTTCCCTGAATAGACTGCAATTCAGACCTCTACAGTTTTTCCTGCCGGAGAACTGAAATAACATCAAAGATCTAGAAATAATTCTAAACATCTCTCAATGGGTTGAGGATCACCTTAGGTGATAGCGAGAGGGTGCCAGGCATCCGGACAGAGGTACAGATGTCCTGGCACATAATTTAAAAGAATTGGAAGCAATTTGGTTGGCTCTCCAGTTCCTCGAAGAGTGAGTTTTTGGCCGAGTGGTCCAAATCATCTCAGATAATTCCGCAGCTCTCTCATATCTCAAGAAGAGAGAGATGGTTATGGGCATAGGCACGGAACGTAACGATCCTCAAGAGGTTCGTTACACGAGTACACGTCCGTGCGGATCTTCTTGATCGACGGCAGCAACTACTGACGTCTGAGTAATCCTCGCTTAGAAGTATGTTGAGAGTTGTGGAGACTCTGGGGATGTCCTTTCGTAGATTTCTTCGCAATGTTGAAGACGAAGAGGCTTCCTCTAGGTTGCTCCCTTATTCTCGATCCGAGAGCGGTAGCAATAGACGCCATCCTATAGTATGGAATGGGGATAGTTGGTTAGTCTCTTTTCCCCTATTCAAACGCTTAGGAAATATAATAAGATACTTGCTGGCGTCAGAGGGAGCGAGAAAGACGCTGATCGCCCCTTGTTGGCCTTCGAGAGGCTGGATTCGCAGAGGTCACGTCCTTCATAGAGCACTTTGCAAGGACCCTTCCCGAGAGAATCGGTCTACTCTAACAGCCTCACCTCGAGAGGTACCTAAAACCTCTCAGCTCTGAGTCTGAATGCGTTCAGACTGTCGAGAAGTGAGAGGATCTTCAAGATTAATGGCAAGTCTCATTGCCAAGGCAAAGCAGTGCTGCCTATCTTGCAGTGTACCAATCGGAGTGGGCCGTTTCTGGAGATAGTGCAGGAAGAATGTTCCTCCACCTTGACCTCTGTGAATTACTTTACCGTCTTCCCTTTCCGTCTGAAGTATGGGATAAGCTAGCAGTCCCAACTATTGTAGAATACGGAAATATGTTGTTGACGGCCTCTAGGCTCAAAGATTTGGATCTGTCAAACAACAAAGCCCTTCACGATCTTTGAGGTCTGTGGAAATCTTGAAATTGTCTAGATCGAAGCTTCCGGCAGGGAACTTAGACATAGTCTGAAGTTCCTGATGTCAAAGCATTTCGAACCTCTCCTTTCTGTAAACTTAATGCACGTGACCAGAAAGGCTAATTTTCTAACCACTCTAGCTACGGTAAAGAGGGTTAGTGAAGTTTTAGCCATCATCAGAGGTTTTGGCTTTAGAGGACATAATGCGGTGTGTCCTCTAAGCCTCCCGTTCTTGCTAAGAACGAAAACCCGTCTAACCCTTGGCTCAGAAGCCTGGAGATCGAGGGGATGGCACAAATTATTGGGCAAAAGCCACAGAGAGTCCTGTGCCCTGTCGGGGCTCTCAAGTTTTATCTTGATAAAACTAAAGAAAGTCGAGGTCATTCGGACAATCTGCGGTGTTTCGTAAAAAGACCAGACTTGCCCATGTCGAAGAACGCCCTGGCGTTATGGTTAAGGAGTTCTTTCAAAGAGGCTCATTTGTCATGTTTGAACAAAGATTTGAAATCTTTTAAACTGAATGCTCACGAGGTGAGGGCGCGGCCTCGGAACCATTTCAACATAGCATGACACTCGGTAACATCCTGAGTGCCACGTTTTAGCGAAGCAACTCTGTGTTCGCTTCACACTCCCGGCGGGATGTGAAGACGGCATATGAGAACTGCGAGTCGCTAGGGCCATACGTGTCCGCAGACATAATCTTGGGGGCAAGAAGTACCACTCATCCTATCCTGTAGAAAATGGTTAGGAAGAGCTGTTTATTTTATTTGTTGGGTCGCCGCCAATGGCGGACTTCTCAATTCTTAAGCCTTAGTTAAAACATCCTTAACTTTGGCTAGGTTGGTCAGGTGGTGATATATTACTTCTTAGCCCTCATGGTATGGTCAATATGGTCTAGTCACATTGTGGTCACGCTCCCGTTGACAGATCATCTAGAACTCACCAGCTATACCTTGCTGGAGAGACTAGTAAAGCAAAAGCCGACTTGGGTGACAGTAATCACGAAGTCAGCTATGCTAACAGGTGGAACCAAGATGTCAATCATCTGTATGCAATTTGTTTCCTAAAATCATTCTATTCTGTCCCTTCCCACCTCCAATGGTGGGATTCAGCTATATATATATCTGACAGGTAAGTTTCATGAACAAAATGTTATTGTCATGATACAATAAAGTTTGTTCATACTTACCTGGCAGATATATATAATTAAGTACCCACCCACCTCCCCTCAGGGGACAGTGGCATTAGAAAATCTGAATAGAAGATGGGAATGGTTCCTGATACCCGCCTCCCAGCGGCGGGAATGGGTACTAACCACCTGGCCAACCACTGCGTGTGCCGGGAGTTTTGAAATTCTGTCGGACTTCGGAGAATACAGCTACAGTAGTACCTCGAGATACGAAAAGCTCAACTTACGAAAAATCCAAGTTACGAAAGCTAATACGAAAAATTTTACTGCTCTACATACGAAAAGTTTTCAAGATACGAAAGGTTGTTGCTATAAAGTCCCGAGATTCGCCCGGACCACCGAGAACAATTTTAAAACTTCCGCGCCGCCAACTGAGTAAACTCGCCACCATCCTCCCGCTCTCCCATTGGTTCCTGATGCTAGTCACCCCATAAGGTCCTGCTCTCCTATTGGTCAGCATCTACCCCTTGTGCTTTAAGTATTCTATTGGTAAAAGGATGCTGTAAATTGAAAAACTTATTCATGCAATACATTTAATTAAAAAAAAAACATTAGGTAAAGATAGAATAAAGAATAGAAATGAATGGTTATTATACTGTTTGGTAGTTTCAGTAGTTGAAGAGAGATAATGAAAATTTATGGCTTACTGTGTAAAAGTGATTGCTTGGCGATCGTTCGATACTCATAAGTGCTGGATGTAAACAGACGTTTGGAAGCTTTTTTTTGTTTGTTTATAGTTAATGGTTACTTAAATAATTATTGAAATGAGAGTACATGCAATACATTTAATAAAAAAAATGTGAATTAGATATCATAAAATATAAAATAAATCAGACTGCCAACAAATACGCATTTTTTAGAATTCTTCTTCTGTTTTATTATTATGTTACGTATACATATTACGTATGTTTCATTATAGCTGTCAGTAACTCGGTATCTCCATTAGGTAAAGATAGAATAAAGAATAGAAATGAATGGTTATTATACTGTGTGGTGGTTTCATTAGTTGAAGAGAGATACTAATGACAATTTATGGCTTACTGTGTGCTAGGAAAAATGATTGCTTGGCGCTTGTTCCATACTCGTAAGACGGGTAAGATCTGAATGTAAAGAATCGATTGGAAGGTTTGTTTTTTGTTTGTTTGTGTATTATAGTTAATGATTAATTAATAATTATTTGAAATGAGTACATACTGATTATTTATACATTTTATTGGCATATTCTAAGCTTTTAGCTCTTAGGTTTAGATGTCAGAATCATAGACTAGGCTACAGTAGCAACCACTAACATAGGCTAGGCTTATTGCTAAGGGACATATGCCAAAGTCCTAATATATGTAGTAAAAATGGGGTTGAACATTATATGCAGTTGAATAATACTCAAGTATGTACAGTATTTTGCCTTTTTGGAGTCATATTTCTTCCGTCGTAACCCTAGAACATGTGTTTTAGGCCTGGAAATATAATTTACTGGGGTGTTTTTGGAGGGCTTGGAACGGATTAGCCATTTTACATGTTAAATGTGTTCCAAGATATGAAAAACTCTTGATACGAAGGCCGTCTCGGAACGGATTAATTTCGTATCTCGAGGTACCACTGTATATATATATCTGCCAGGTAAGTATGAACAAACTATTGTATCATGAAAATAACATATTAGCTGTCACCTACGGGAGATGCAACTCTGTGTTGACTTCCCTTTACACGAAGGATGTCAAGTTAACCTACGAGAGATCCTTCTCTCTTGGTTGATACGTGTCTGCGGATACGTTGCTGGGATAGGGAGCCGACACTGATCCTTAACAAGTGAGTTAATTTTATTTAACGTAGTGTTTTTTCTTTGGGTTGTTTGAAAGGAGTTTGGGGATAACTCTTTTCAAATTAAGCACTAACCCTCGTGTTAGGATCAGGTGATCGGGACTGGTGTTGTGCTCCTTAATTATGCCACTAGGCATAGGTGTATTGTCATGTAAGTGGATAAGACCCCATTGACAAAGGCCATTAGGTTCTGTCGAGTAAGTGGATAAGACCCCATTGACAGACCTATAAGAACTCTTAGCCATAGGTCACATCCTCGCTGAGGCTCTTGAGACGAAGCAGACTCCTAAGCAATAGCTAGGAAGTCAACCCTCCGTCTATACAGATAGGAACCAAGGTTTTCATACAATCAACTTACCTGTCAGATATATTACATAGCTAAGACTCCGTCATCCCCGACAGAAATTCAAATTTCGCGCCACTCGCTACACGTAGGTCAGGCAATCTACCGGCCTGCCCTGGGTGGCAGGACTAGGAACCATTCCCGTTTTCTATCATATTTTCTCTGTCGCCGGTGGTATCAACATTGTTGTTACTACCTCCTGACTTACATTCTTATTTCAACCTTTTGATCATCGTTTCTCGGCTTTTTGGTGACGTGTCTGGATCGTGGTTTTTGGCATTCGCTACTGTGGACTGAATTTGGACTTGCTTTTTGATTTTTCTCAGTATGTCTGACTCAAATGTGAGTGTGAGAATGTGTGTGAATGTAGGCTGCAAGGTGAGGATACCGAAGGCTTCGGTTGATCCTCACACTGTATGTCGTAAATGTAGGGGGTTTGAATGTTCTTTTTCTAATACCTGTCATGAATGTGAGGGGTTGAATGCAGAAGAATGGAAGACTCTAACTTCTTATTTGAGGAAGTTAGAGAGGGATAGAGTTAGACGTTTGAAGAGTGTGAGTACAAGGCCTATTGAGCCTTTTATTGACCCTATCTCTAACCTTAATGATTTTGATTCTCCCTCTGTGTTGAATCATTCACAAGCTTTACTTTCAGAATCGGCCTCTGAAATCGCCGATCTGAAGGCTACTATGTCTAAGATGAAGTCCAAAATGGCAGTCTTACAAGGTAAGGATAGTGAAAGTGAAGTGTTTAGTGAAGTGAGTGCTCCCAGTGTTGTGGAGGGGGCGTTTGATCATCTCTGCGACGCTCCCAGGCCTAGACCGCTTCCAAGCTCCCATGCCCAGAGGAGAAGGAAAGTCAAAAGCCTTAAGGAGGTCGTGGGGAATCCCCAACGGTCAGACATCCCTTCAGCAGGCTCTGTTTCGCTTCAGGCTGCTCAGGACCGCTTTAGAAAAAGCGTCCTGCGAGAGTGTTTCTCTTCCTCTCCCTCTCCTTCACCTAAACGAGGGTGGAAGGATTCGGACCTTTCCAGGCCTCTGAAAAGGCATTATAGAGAACCTGATTTGAATTCAAGCCCGGAGCGCTTCTCAGATGAAGCTCCTTCTTCAATCAAAAAGGCGAAGGTTGCGTCAGCATCACCCTACATGGACGTAGCGGATCGCTCGCCTTCGAATTCTCCTTCTCCTCCCATTGAAGAAGACGTGGGAGAAGCTTCAAGGAAAATTCTTCTTGCTGTCCAAGAGCAGCTAGCCTCATTGGTGAGAGTTTTGGCTAGAGATCCTCCTCGTAAGAAGGACGTTTCTCTTCCGATCAAGAAGTCTCGTCCTCTCTCCCCTGCCAAACGCGAGGCGTCTTTCAGACATGAAGCTTCGTCTTCTAAACAAGTAGAAGAAGATTTTCTGTCTAGATCGAGATCGAGAGAGACATATACCAGACGCGAAGCGCAAGACAAGACGCCAGCTAAACGTGGAAGGGAAGGACTGTCAAGCTACAAAGTCTTGACAGCCCTGCTTCTGGAAGAATATGGAGACGCTTTAACCCCTGCCGCTCCTCCTTCTCCGCGCTCTCTGTTTTCAAGCGCAAAGGCTAAGAAGTCTTCGTCTTTTCTGAGAATGAAACCCACCATTTCTATGAAGAGGGCTCTTCAGTCTTTGAATTCGTGGATGGATTCTAAGAAGGAGCTAGTCAGGACGGTCTTCTTCATGCCCCCAGCGAGACTCGCTGGAAAATGGGGCATTTGGTATCAGACGGGAGAGAATATGGGCCTTTCTCTTCCGTCTTTGGCTGAAGCGGACTTTTCGACGTTAGTCGATGCGTCGAGAAGACAAGGATTGAACTCTGCCCGTGTGACTTGGGGCATTTCAGAACTGGATCATCTCCTCAAGGGGCTCTTCCATGTATTGGAAGTTTTCAACTTCTTAGATTGGTCCCTTGGGGTGATGTCCAAGAAGGCCCATGATTCAGAAGGACTCGACCCAGAAGTTCTCCTTTGTATACTGTTGTGTATCGACAAGGCGGTACAAGATGGCTCTTTAGAAATCTCCTCTTTATTTGGAGCGGGACTTCTTAAGAAGAGGACAGTCTTCAGTGCTTTTTTGACTAAAGCGGTCTCCCACTCTCAAAGAGCAGCACTGTTGTACTCTCCCTTATCGGACTTTTTGTTTCCTTCTCAGTTAGTGAAAGACATTTCCCGATCATTAACTGAGAAGGCGACTCAAGACCTTCTTACCCAGTCATCAAGGAAGAAGAGACCTGCGACTGCGGTGGAAAAGAAAGGACCGAGTACGTCGGTTCAGCCCTTTCGTGGAGGCCCTACCTCCAGAGCACCCTCAAGAAGGAAGGCTCCTGAGAAGAGAGGTAGGTCTGCCTTCCGTCCCTTTAAAAAGGGTAAATGATGCTTCTCTCCTCCAAACACCAGTAGGTGCCAGGCTCTTAGAATTTGCGGAAGCCTGGGCACGTATAGGCACGGACGCCTCATCTTTGTCCATGATAAGGAAAGGATACCTTATACCTTTCCTCGACAGTCCTCCCCTAACGTCAACTCCACGGGAACTGTCAGCCAAATACAGGGATCCTGTACTGAGGGATACTCTTCGACTGATGGTGGATCAGATGTGGGACAAGAGAGCGATAGAACTAGTACTGGATCAAAACCCCCGGGGTTTTACAATCGCCTTTTTCTGGTTGCAAAGGCCTCGGGGGGCTGGAGACCAGTACTGGACGTCAGCGCTCTGAACAAATTTGTTCAGAAGGAGAAGTTCTTCATGGAGACTTCGGCCTCAGTCCTTTCAGCTTTACGCCAAGGAGATTGGATGGTGTCTCTAGATTTCCACATACCGATTCACCCTTCGTCGAAGAAGTACCTCCGTTTTATGGCGGAGGGAAGGATATTTCAGTTCAGGGCCTTGTGTTTCGGCCTGTCCACAGCTCCTCAGGTCTTCACAAGCCTGATGAAGAATGTGGCAAGATTTCTTCACCTAAAAGGGGTGAATATCTCTCTGTATCTGGACGACTGGCTCATCAGGGCCAGATCAGAGAGACAGTGTTTGGAGGACCTTATTCTGACCATGAACTTGATCAAGTCGTTGGGATTACTCGTGAACCTCGAGAAGTCGCAGCTGACCCCCAGACAGAACTTAGTCTATCTGGGGATTCAGATGGATTCTCGGGGTTTTCGAGTATTTCCTTCGCAAGAGAGACTCGCGAGAGGCTTGGAGAAAGTCTCTCTCTTCTTAAGGAAAGAACGGACGTCGGCGAGGGAATGGTTAAGTCTTCTAGGAACCCTTTCCTCGCTCGAACAGTTCTTTCCTCTGGGAAGATTGCATTTACGTCCACTTCAATTCTTCCTCAAAAGGTCTTGGAGTTGGAAGACAGGAAATCTTTCAGACGCCTTTCCCATTCCAGTGGAGATGAAGCCTCACTTGGAATGGTGGTTGCCCCCATTGAAGGAGAACAAGGGAATCTCCATGAAGGTTCAGAACCCAAACCTAGTGTTATACTCCGACGCGTCGGAGAAGGGTTGGGGAGCAACGTTAGGCTCGAGAGAAGTGTCAGGCATCTGGGAAGCAGCACAGGTGTCCTGGCACATAAACTGCAAGGAGCTCTTTGCCATACATCTGGCTCTAAAGAGCCTAGAACCTTTGGTATCGAACCAAGTTGTGCAAGTGAATATGGACAACACCACAGCGTTGGCCTACATTCGGAAACAAGGAGGGACTCACTTCTTGTTCCTTTACGAACTGGCAAGAGACCTACTGCTTTGGACTTCCCAGAGGAATATCTCCCTGCTTACGAGATTTATTCAGGGAGAAAGGAACGTAAGGACGGACAGGCTCAGCAGGAAGAACCAGGTCCTTCACACAGAGTGGACCCTACACTCGAAAGTGTGTCAGAGTCTCTGGTCTCTTTGGGGGACTCCTCATGTGGATCTCTTCGCCACATTCCTTTCCAAAAGACTAACAGTATTTTGTTCGGTGGTAGAAGATCCCAGAGCTCTGATAGTCGACGCCTTCCTCCTAGACTGGTCTCACGTAGACGTCTACGCCTTTCCACCGTTCAAGATCCTGGGACTAGTTATGAAGAAATTTGTGGCTTCAGAAGGAACACGGATGACCCTGATAGCCCCTTTTTGGCCAGCACAAGACTGGTTCACAAAGGTAGTGGAGTGGATAGTAGATTTTCCCAGATCCCTCCCAAGAAGGACGGATCTTCTCAAACAACCACACTTCCAGAGGTATCATCAAAACCTCCCCGCTCTCGCTCTGACTGCCTTTCGACTATCGAAAGACTTGTCAGAGCGAGAGGGTTTTCTCGCAAAGCTGCAAGCGCGATTGCGAGAGCACGCAGAGCTTCCACTAGACGAGTATATCAGTCTAAGTGGGAAGTATTTAGAAGGTGGTGCAAGTCTAAGAAGTTGTCCTCCTCCACTACCTCTGTGACGGAAATCGCTGATTTCTTAATATTTTTGAGGGAAGATTCGCATCTATCTGTACCCACAATAAAGGGATACAGAAGTATGCTTTCTGCAGTTTTCAGGAATAGAGGACTAGATCTTACAGAGAATAAGGATCTCCACGATCTCATAAGATCCTTTGAAACTACCAAGTCTTCGGACCCAGCTCCTCCTAGCTGGAACCTTGATGTAGTTTTAAAATTCCTTTCATCCGAAAAGTTCGAACCTCCTCATCTGGTATGTTTTAGAGACCTTACTAGAAAATGTCTGTTCCTATTAGCTTTAGCCACAGCAAAAAGAGTTAGTGAACTGCATGCTCTAGAGGATAAAGTAGGATTTAAGGGGGACTCAGCCATTTGCTCGTTTAAAGCTTTATTTCTAGCCAAAAACGAGAATTCCTCGAATCCTTGGCCTAGGACCTTCGAGGTTAAAGGTTTATCAAGTCTTGTAGGGAGAGAGGCAGAAAGATCTCTTTGTCCTGTAAGAGCTCTGAAATTCTATCTTCAGAGAAAACACCAGATGGGGGCTCTACACAAGGTCTTTGGTGCGCGGTAAAAGACCCCACAAGACTGATGTCTAAGAATGCTCTAGCGTTCTTTGTGAGAAGCGTCATTACAGATGCGCATAAGATCTGTCCTGATGACGCTCTTCGACTTCTAAGAGTGAAAGCTCATGAAGTGAGAGCAGTAGCGACATCTCTCTCGTTTCATAAAAATATGTCGTTAAAGAACATCTTGGAAGCGACATTTTGGAGATGCAACTCAGTATTTGCATCTCACTACTTGAGAGATGTTCGTGTGACCTACGAGAATTGTTTTTCTATAGGTCCTTTCGTGTCAGCGGATACCATCCTGGGTATAGGAGCTAACAGCAATCCTTAAAATTATACATACAGTCTATTAGATATGTTCTAGACTTTCTGCTGACAAAGTGCAGACGTCGCACTGGCGGCCAGTCACTATTGTTCAGTAAGGAACTCTTGTGATATCTTATTAGATGAGTATCAATTTTTTTTTGAAAATTATGTGTGTGCGTGTAATGTGTTTTTGAGTTATGGTTGTTGTGAAGAGTTTGGGGATAACTCGGAACAATCTTTAATACTAACATGGTGGTTAGGATCAGGTGGTCGGGATTGGTTGTGTGCTCCTTCGTAAGGTGTATTGTCATATAAGTGGATCAGCACCCATTGACAAAGTCCTTTCAGGCTCTGCCGAGTAAGCGGATAAGACCCTATCGGCAGACCCACAAGAACTCTTGGCCATAGATCATATATCTCGCTAAAGTTTCTTGAGGTGATGCAGACTCCTGGGCAGCACCCACGAAGTCTACCACCTATCAGGTAAGAACCAAGGTTTATTTATACCTACAACATATGTTGTTTACCTGTCTATTCCATAAGTAGCTGTCTCTTACCCTCCACCAAAGGGTGCCAATCAGCTATGTATATATCTGACAGGTAAGTTGATTGTATGAAAATGATATTGTTATGATACAATAAAGTTTCATATATACTTACCTGGCAGATATATACGATTAATGGCCCACCCAGCCTCCCCACAGGAGACAGGTGGAAGAGAGAAAATATGATAGAAAACGGGAATGGTTCCTATCCTGCCACCCAGGGCAGGCTGGTAGATCACCTGACCTACCTGTAGCGAGTGGCGCAAAATTTGAATTTCTGTCGGGGACGACGGAGTCTTAGCTATGTATATATCTGCCAGGTAAGTATGTATGAAACTTTATTGTATATAACAATATCATTTTATTTATTTTATTACCTACAACGTATGTTGTTTACCTGTCTATTCAGTAATTAGCTGTCTCTTACCCTCCGCCAAAGGTGCCAATCAGCTAAGTATATATCTGACAGGGAAGTTGAATGTATAATAATGATATTGTTAAGATACAATAAAGTTTTATACATACTTACCTGGCAGATATATACGATTAAATGGCCCACCCAGCCTCCCCTCAGGAGACAGGGGGAAGAGAAAATCTGATAGAAAATGGGAATGGTTCCTATTCCTGCCACCCAGCGGCAGGGCGGTAGATCACCTAACCTACCTGTAGCGTGTGGCGCAAAATTTGAATTTCTGTCGGGGACGACGGAGTCTTAGCTATGTATATATCTGCCAGGTAAGTATGTATGAAACTTTATTGTATCATAACAATATCATTTTATTTATTTATTACCTACAACGTATGTTGTTTACCTGTCTATTCAGCAATTAGCTGTCTCTTACCCTCCGCCAAAGGTGCCAATCAGCTAAGTATATATCTGACAGGGAAGTTGAATGTATAATAATGATATTGTTAAGATACAATAAAGTTTTATACATACTTACCTGGCAGATATATACGATTAAATGGCCCACCCAGCCTCCCCTCAGGAGACAGGGGGAAGAGAAAATCTGATAGAAAATGGGAATGGTTCCTATTCCTGCCACCCAGCGGCAGGGCGGTAGATCACCTAACCTACCTGTAGCGTGTGCCTCGAAATTCGAATTTCTGTCGGGGACGACGGAGTCTATAGCTAAGTACTTATATATCTGCCAGGTAAGTATGTATAAAACTTTATTGTATCTTAACAATATCATTTTTGACTGAAGTCTCTGAAGTGGATCCCATTCACCAGAAATTGGACAGTATTTTGCCTCTACTTAACAAAGTTCCCATGACGTTTCTAACACCTGTAGATGTGGCGATGTCTCAAGCACCTTTAGATGCGGCTACATCTCAAGCAGCTCCTATAGATGTGGCTCTTTCTCCAGTGTCCACTGATGATGAAGAAATAGACTACCATGAAGCCCCTTCATCTGTGTACACTCTTTTGCTGAGGTTCCTGCTAGCCACGTTTCCTAATTTTTTCCTGCCAGCAGCTCCTTCATCATGCATTCAACGAAGTGGAAGCATGGCTTGCGGAGAAGAGAGAACAAGGCAGGACCTTTTTCAGTTTCGGAACTTGCTCATTTGTTAAAGAATATCTTCAAGGTTTTTGAGGTTTTGAATATTTTGGACTGGGCTGTTGGTGCCATGGCTCGGAAGATCAAAGCTTTCTATGTTTTACCTGAGAACTTCTCCTCAGACTGCTTAGGGATGGTTCCCAAAAGTCGGCCTGCTCTTTACGCACTGGGAACTCAAAGAAGAGGGCACTCAGGTGCTCATATATGAGCAAGGGAGTAACTATGTCACAGAGATCAGCTCTACTGTATTCTCCTTTGGTTAAGAAGCTTCTTTTTCCACAGGCAATAGTTCTGAGTATTGCATGGGACTTGCAAAAGAAGAGTACTCAGGATCTTTTGTTGCAGTCATCTAGAAGACCTAGGGAGTATGCTGTAAACTCTAGGCATTCTTTCCAGTGGTCACAGGTGTTTCTTAGCAAGCAAAGGTCTTTTACACATTCTAGAGGAAACCCATGTTTCTCTTCCCAATCCATTAAGAAGCCATCATCAAAACCATCCTCTCGCAAGTGAGGAGAACGTTCTCTGTACACTAGTCGGAGCCAGACTCCAATTGGTTTGGGAGATTTGGAAGGAGATGGGAGCAGAGTCCTGGGTAATAAATGTCCTAAAAGAGGGATATGTTATCCCCTTTGTAAAGGAGACTCCCCTAGTCAGCACGGCCATCATCGTGACGGCTTATTCTGAAGTATCAAGGAAGTTTTCAGGCCTTGTGGACAAAGTGTCATCTCTCATAGAGGAGGAGGCCATAAAAAAAGTGAAGGGCATTTATTTTCTAGGCTTCTACAATCGTCTATTCATTGTCCCCCAAATCATGGGGTGGCTGGAGGCCTGTCTTGGATGTCACCGCCCTCAATGACTTTGTTTTGAAGAGAAAATTCAAGATGGAGACAAACCAAACAGTCCTGTTATCCATTCTTCCAGATTGGATGATATCCATAAATCTACAGGACACACACTTTCATGCCCCTATCCACCCGAAATCAAGGAATAACCTCAGGTTTGTCTTCGAAGGAAGGGTATTTAAGTTTTTTGCCCTTTGCTTCGTCCTTACAACGGTTTCCATTGCAAGGTGGCTTTATTTGAGGGGACTAAGGATTTCCCTCTATATATAAAAGATTGGCTTCTTAGGGCTCAATCTGAGAGTCAGTGTATGTAGGATCTCAGGAAGACACTTCTTTTAACAGGAGAATTAGGAATTCATCAATGTACAAAAATCACAGGTGACTTCGCTGTCAGAAGATTCTGTATTTGGGAAATGGTACTAGCCTCTCAGGATTTTTGGGTTTTTCCTATCCCAAAAAGAATAGAGTCATGTCTGAAGAAAGTGCAAGAGATCTTTTCTCTCGACAAGTGTTCAGCCAACAATTGGCCGAGTCTCATGGGTTCTCTATCATCGATGGAGCAATTCGTCTCCCTCAGCAGACTACATCTCAGAGCCCTACAGCTCTTTTTAAAGATAAGTTGGAACAGGAAAATCCTTTTGGTTTCCCACATATTTCCTGTTACTTGAGAAATAAAGGAGGATCTCCTTTAGTGGAACTCCAAGAAGAGACTATTAGAAGGCAAGTCTCCTTCCAGTGAGCCCCAGCCTAAACAACTACTCAGATTTGTCAGATCTGGGCTGGGGGCTCTTCTAGAGGAGGAGGATGTTTCAGGGACTTGGTCCCAAAATCAGAAGTTGTTCCATATAAACATGAAGGAACTAAAGGCAGTACATTTAGGCCTTTATAAAGTTCTTTGCTTGGAAAGTGAAGAACAAAATGATTGCAGTGCATTCAGAGAGCACGACAGCTCCGTCATACATAAGGAAACAAAGGGGAACTCGTTCTTTCTCCCTGTACAAGGCAGCAAGGGATCTCCTCTGGGCAGACCAGAATGACTAGACCTTTGGAAGCTTTGGGGAACACCAATGGTGGATCTTTTTGCCCTGTCTTGAAACCATTGACTGCTTTGGCAGTGGATGCAATGCTGCGACTGGTCGAACAAATATCTATATGCCTTTCCCTCATTCAATTTGATCAGGCAAGAAATAAACTAATTTCAGATGCACCAAAATGTCTCAGTGATTTTGGTAACACCTTTTTGGCCATTGAAGGTATGGTTTCCCGACCTCATAGATCTTTTGATGGATTTCTTGAGGCTGCTGCTACAAAAGAGGCAACTACTCGGACAACCACACTTGCAACATTTTCACCAAGGCTTCAGACTATCTGAAAACTTCTCATAGCGAAGGGATTTTCGAAAGCGGTTTCAGAAGCTAATGCCAAATGTAGAAGACAATATTCGAACAATGTTTACCAAAATGTGTGAGGGATCTTTAGAGAGTGGTGTAGGAATTTCAATATCTCCTCTACTGAAACCACTGTGACCCAAATATAGCTGAGTTTTTTATTGCACGTAAGAGCAGCTAAGAACCTTTCTACCTCTACCATTAAAGGTTACAGAACTATGTTGGGTTTAGTATTTTGTGACAGGAGATTGTATTTGTCTTCCAATTCAGACTTGTCAGATCTTATTAAGTCCTTCAACACCTCCCAACGTAAAGATTTCCATACTTTATCTTGGAATCTTGATGTGGTGTTTTTAAGTGGTTGTCTGGGCCTCGCTTTGAACCCATGCACTCCATTTCATTGAGAGACTTAACTTGAAAGACCCTCTTTCTAGTTACACTAGCGATGGCAAAACGAGTTAGCGAAGTGGATGCTTTGGACAAAAGAGTAGGTTTCTCCAAAGGAAATGCAATTTGTTTTCATTCTCTTTTTGGATTTCTGGCCAAGAATGAATCCCCTGCTAATCCATGGCCTCGTCCTTAATCAATTGGCAGTCTGACAGAGATCGTGGAACCAGATAACAGGGAAGGGACATTTGTGCTGTAAGATCTTTAAAGTATTATCTTCATAGAATGAAAGATATTTTTGGCGATTCTTGCAATCAGTGGTGCTCTGTTAAGAATCCCTCCAGACTCCTCTGTAAGAATGCTCTAGCATTCTTCCTAGGGACGTCATTCGGGACTCTCACTCCTCGATTCAGGAAGACATATTCCCTGTGTGCAAGGTAAAAGCTCACAAAATTAGAGTAGTAGCCACTTCATTGGCTTTCAAAAGGAATTTATCTCAGATGGCAGTATCACAACCTACATTCTGGAAATGTAAGTTTTTTTTTGCCTCCCGTTATCTAAGTGACATTGAAACCGTAAATGATAAATGCAGTGCCCTAGGTCCATTTTTGTCAGCTGGCGTGGTGTTGGGAAAGGAATTGTAGGAAGCAAACCTTCCTAAATTTAGTCTTTTCCTTGACATAAGGTGTTAAAGTTGTTGGGAAACCTGGAGTTACGAAGTACCGGGAGTACCTTCTAGTACTTTGGTAGGGTGATGGTTATTTTATGGATATGGATGTACGCATATGTTTTTTGAGTATAGGTAACAGTTTTTTATTTTTGGTTATTTGTTTGAACTAGGCCCTGGGCAGGGGCAATTTGCTTATCTTTGTTAGCCATCAGAATTCTCCTATGCTACAAAATTTCTCACTGAAGTACGTAGTAGGTGCGCCACGGCTATACCACTATGCCACTGAATAAGATGAGTGACAAAGTTAAGTATATCATAGTACGTATAACCAGACCACTGTGCTAATTAACAGCTCTCCTAGGGCTGGCCCAAAGGGTTAGGTTCTTAACGTGGGTAGGAACCAGTTGGTTGTTTAGCAATAGGGCCTACAGCTTATTGCGGGCTCTGAACCACATTATATAGAGAAATGAATTTCTAATAATCAGCAATAAATTCCTCTGATTCCACACTGGCAGCAGCTGGGAGCAAACATGGGCTACCAGATTGATAGGTGAGTATGCAACCCACTCGTCAAGTGAGGAATTATGAGTGACAACCAGAGGCAGTTTCTTTTTGCAGCAACTCTCTTATCAGGTAAGGAAACAGCAAATATGGTACTGATGTTGGCAAAGCTCTCTATTTGCAAATTTATTACATTACAAATGTACATATAGGGGTACAACTATCCATGCATCCCACTTCTCTTAATGTGGGAATCAGCTATATGTAATTACTGGGTAAGTTACTTAATTAGAAATTACGTTTTCATAATAAAACTGATTTAATTATACTCACCCAGTACTAATTGCATGATTAGAGCCCACCCTCCGTCCCCTAGCATGGATTTTAAGGGGCATAAAACAAACTGATCTCTTTGCCAAGTTGTTCCTCTCACTCCCCAAAAGTGGGCAGGGCATTGCTACCTACCCAAAACAAAACAAAATTAGCGTGATGCACGAATTTCAGAATTTTAACTGCCAAGCAAGTGAAACTCTTAGCTATGTAATTACTGGATGAGTATGATTAAAACTTTGATTTATTATATAGTGTCGTTTTTGTGATACAACTACAGGCAGTCTCCAGTAGTCTACAGCAGTTCTATTCCGGCTTGATGATCAGCAAAAATCGCCGATAAACAAAAATTGGCAATATATAGCTCTTTTGGCACTGATAACTGTTTAATGGTGCTTCTGTTATGTATATACTGGTAACTGGAAATTGGTGTATTATGATGCCAAAAATTGCCAATTTTTCAGCACTAGACACGTGCCATAAAAATGGATTGCCAATAACTGAGTATGCCGATAACCGGGGACTGCCTTCAATAAAATGCTCGGGTATAATCATTTTTACAGAGGTTATTTTGCTCTTTGAACCATCAAAATAGGCAATTACAATGGTCCCCACTTGTTTGCGGGGGGATGGGTACCAGACCTCCCCGTGAATAGTTAGAACCCGCGAATGTTTTGAACCCCTATGAAAATGCTAAAAACAGCCTATTTTGTTAGTTAAAACTCAAGAAAAACCCACTAAAAATTTTTATACTTGGTTTTTTTTAAAGTTTTATCACAAAAAGTGCATTTTATGATGAAACTGATAAAAAAAACCCAGAATTTGTGGATATTTCTCATAGAAAAATACAGCAAATGTGCGAATTTTCTGCGAACAATGCGGGGAAATGTTCCTGAGAGTAATCCGCGAATGTGTGAGTCCGCGAATCCGGAGAACGCGAATACAGGGGGTCCACTGTAAAAGCATTTTGTTCATGAAACTTACCTGTCAGATATATATATAGCTGTATTCTCCGACGTCCGACAGAATTTCAAAACTCCCGGCACACGCAGTGGGCGGCCAGGTGGTTAGTACCCATTCCCGCCGCTGGGAGGCGGATATCAGGAATCATTCCCATTTTCTATTCAGATTTTTCTCTGTCGCCGGTCGGTAAACAACTGTTTACAGACCTCCGCCTAGGATTTTGAAACTTCTTGTGCTAACTTGAGTATTCTGATTGACTTTTGGTTTTGATTTGGCTTGTTGGCTTGGCATACGTGATAGTGGATTTGATTTGGATTTGGCTTTGACTTTTCTTTGATTACGATGTCTGGATCTAGCTCTGCTAGCTTCAGGGTGTGTAAGGTACATGAATGTAAGGTGAGGTTGCCGAAAGCTTCGGTAGACCCTCATTCAGTGTGTTCGAAATGTCGTAGTCATGTATGTATGTTGAATGATAGATGCATCGAGTGTGAGCAATTGACTGAAATTGAATGGAAGGCATATGATTCTTACGTGAGAAAGCTTGAGCGTGATAGAATCAGGAGGTCTTCCTCTAGGAGTGCTTCTGTGAATAGAAGTCAAGGTAGAATTGTATCTCCATTAAATCCTCCTGTAGATGTGATTCAACCTAATCCTGTTGTATTGCCTCCGAACAATCAGGAAGTGTCTGCAGAAGGAAGCATATTATTTACGATAATGGAGTCGATTCGCGCCTTGGAATCTAAAGTGATTGCTCTACAGTCAAATGTGAATTGCGATAAAAGTGTTAGTACATCTAGTGTTGTGGAAGGGGGTTCAGATCGGTCCCATAATGCCTCTAGGCCTAGGCCCCTGCCGGACTCCCAGGCCTTAGGGAGAGGGCAAGCCGAAAGCCGAAGGAGGGTTACGGGAACTAATGACCGGTCTGACGTCCCTTCGGCAGAAACTGAGGACGAATCTCAGGCTGCCGGTGTTCGTGCACGGGCACGGATACTTAAAGAGTGCTTCTCTTCTTCCGAGACTTCCTCTCCTCGCCGAGGTTGGGATGCTCGGAAGACCTCTCAGGGGGAGAGCGGAAGGGGCGCAAGGTGTTGCACAGGCGTCCGTCGCCCTTGTCGCCCTCTTAAGAGAGGTTTCAGAGAAGAGGACGCTTCACGTCCTTCTGATCATTACGTAGATTCATCACCTGAAGATTTTGAAGCTTTTCCGCCACAGAAAAGGAACAAGACTTCATCAGGGGAGGACTCTTTCGAGCGTCCAAGTCGCTCTAAGCATGTTCCTGAGTTGAAGGAAAGGGCATCCCCTCGCCCATCTTCCTCGCACAGGATGAGTCCTTCTCCTGATCGAGAACTTTCCCCATCAAGGAAAATGCTTTGGGAAATGCAGAGACAGTTAGCTTCCTATTTTGAGAGAAAGGAGGCAGAAACTAGTCATCGAAGGAAGGATAGGTGGCTGCCTGTTAAGAGGACTAGGCAGTCCCCGGCTCCTCCTCCGCGTTTTTCGGCCTTTGAGTCTCCTCCTAGTAGCCGACGCATTAGAGAACGTGATTACGTTCCTCATGAAAGGGCGTCTAGGAGAGACGAATTTGACAGAGACGTGAGTTGTCGCACAGGCGGCCGGCGTCTTTGTCAAAAGGCCGAGAACGCTCAAGGATCCATATCGGAAGTTCAAGCTTGGCATGTTGATGATCACGCTCGGCGTCTTAAACAACGAAGCGCTTACCAGGACGCTCGAGAAGACGCTTTTCAAGACGCGCGGAACGCTCGCCAAGACGCTCCAGCTGATGCTGTTCAGGACGCACGGCGTCCTACACATCAGGACGCTCAGCAAGACGCTCGAGCTGACGCTGTTCAGGACGCACGGCGTCCTACACATCAGGATGCTCTGCAGGACGCTTCTCAGAACGCGCGGCGCCTTACATATCGGGACGCTTGCCAGGACGATCAACAGTTGAGTCCGAAGCGTCAGGATGTTTCTCAGGTTAAAGTGTCGAAGTCATCGCGATCTTTGAAGGGCGCTGATGACCGAGAGAAGGATTCGTCTAGTGATCTCTGCCCTACGGATGATGACGAACCAAATGCGTCAGCGTCGTAAGACTATAAGACGTTGACGGATTTACTTAAGAAATTGTTCCCAGATAATTTTCAAGCGCCCGTTCCTTGCTCTCCACCTTCACAATTTGCCTCATCGAAGGCCAGGAAGGCTCCTGGCTTCGTTAAGATGGTCACTTCGCTCTCTGCGAAGAGAGCGTTTAAAAGAGTCCAGGATTGGATGGATTCAAGGAAGGTTAAAGGGAAGACTTTCGTTTGCACTTCCTCCATCTAGACTGAAAGGGAGCGTGGGATCTGGTACGAAACAGGAGAAGAAGCAGGATTGAAAGCACCGTCTTCTTCTCAAGGAGATTTCGCCAATTTGGTGGACGCTCCAAGGAGGTCTTATTTGTCATCGGCTAAGGTTTCCTGGACAATGACGGAGACAGATCATCACCTCAAGGGGTTATTTAAGACGCTAGAGGTGTTTAACTTTTTAGATTGGTGCCTCGGGGCTTTGGATGTACAATCGAGGAGTCAAGACTCGATTTCGCTGGAAGAGCTTTCGAGTGTATTAGCTTGTATGGATAGAGCAGTAAGGGATGGCTCTGATGAGTTAGCATCTCATTTTGCTACAGGTCTGCTAAAAGAAGAGAGCTCTCTATTGTAGCTTTGCGGCGAAAGCAGTTTCTCCCGCTCAGAAAGCGGAGTTATTATTCGCCCCTTCTCTACGCACCTATTTCCGCAGTCCATGATTAAGGATCTGTCGGTAAACTTGCAAGAAAAAGCAACAAGGGACCTCTTGACTCAATCTTCCAGACGACCTACTCCTCAGGCTTCTACTTCAACAGCTCCAGCACCCAAGAAGAAATTTAAGCCCTTTCGTGGAGCACCTTCCTCTAGAGGTTCTTCGAGAGGAAGGGGGTCCTTCAGAGGATTAAGATCTCTTCTATCAAGAAGGGAAAAAAAATTGACGTTTCTGCCTTCAGGCACCTGTAGGTGCGAGACTCACCTTATTTGCTCAGGCATGGAGGACGATAGGGGCGGACACCTGGACCCTAGATGTGATCGAGAGAGGATACAAGATCCCTTTCCTCTCTGCGCCTCCTTTGAGCACGAAGCCGATAGACCTGTCGCCCGCATACCAGTCAGAGAAGCAACAGATCTTACTCGACCTTCTAGATCAAATGTTGGAAAAGAAGGCCATAGAGGAAGTCCTGATGCTGGATTCCCCAGGCTTCTACAACAGGTTATTCCTGGTTCCGAAGCAGTCTGGGGGATGGAGACCTGTCCTAGACGTCAGCAGACTGAACATTTTTGTAAAGAAAGAAAAATTGAGGATGGAAACTTCTCAGTCTGTGCTAGGGGCCTTGAGACCAGGGGATTGGATGGTGTCTTTGGACCTTCAAGACGCTTATTTTCACGTCCCGATCCATCCCCAATCAAGGAAGTTCCTGAGGTTCGTCTTAAAAGGGCAGGTCTTCCAGTTCAGGGCTCTGTGCTTCAGTCTGAGTACGGCGCCGATGGTTTTTACTTTCCTCATGCGGAATGTGGCGAAATGGCTTCACCTATCGAAGATAAGAGTCTCGCTCTACCTGGACGACTGGCTAATCAAGTCGTCTTCGAAGTCAAGGTGCCTGGAGGACCTTCAGACGACATTACAGCTGACGAAGGCCCTGGGCCTTATAGTAAATTACGAGAAGTCCCATCTGATCCCCACGCAGTCCATCGTGTATCTGGGGATTCAGATGGATTCAGCGGCTTTTCAAGCTTTTCCATCAAAGGAATGTCAGCAGAGATGCTTAGAGAAAGTGTCAGCCTTCTTAGGGAAAGAAACATGCTCGGCGAAGGAATGGATGAGTCTGCTGGGAACCATTTCTTTCGCTTGGAGAAGAAGTTTGGTTTCCCTGGGGAGGTTATGCCACCTCAGGCCACTCCAGTTTTTTTATGGCAGAAAACTGGAAAGACAAAAAGAATCTAGACTCGACTTTGATTATCTCAAAAGCGGTCAAGGATCAACTGAAGTGGTAGCAAGATCCGATCAAACTCTCGGAAGGAATGTCCCTCAAGCTTTTGAGCCCCGACCTAGTGTTGTTCTCAGACGCCTCCATGGTGGGCTGGGGAGCAACACTAGGAAAGGAGGAAGTGTCAGGCCTCTGGAGAGGGGAACAGAGGTCCTGGCACATAAACTTAAAAGAGTTGGAGGCTATTTGGTTGGCTCTTCAGTTCTTCGAAGAACGATTGGTGGGCCGAGTTGTCCAGATCAACTCGGACAACACTACGGCTCTCACTTACATCAAAAAGCAGGGGGGGACACACATTCGATCACTGTTCATGATAGCGAGAGACATCCTTCTATGGGCGAAAGCTCGAAACATAGTGATCCTAACAAGGTTCATTTCAGGAATTCTAAATGTTCGAGCGGATCTTTTAAGCCGTCAACATCAGATGCTTCCCACAGAATGGACCCTACATCTAGAAGTTTGTCAAGAGCTATGGAAGTTGTGGGGACGGCCGCTAGTCGACCTCTTCGCAACCTCGAAAACGAAGAGGCTTCCGATTTATTGCTCTCCAGTTCTCGATCCGGAAGCAATAGCGGTAGATGCCATCCTATGGGACTGGACGGGGATGGATGGTGTACGCCTTTCCCCCGTTCAAACTCTTAGGAGAGGTAACAAGGAAGTTTGCGGCGTCGCCAGGAGCGAGAATGACTCTGATTGCCCCCTTTTGGCCCTCAAGCGATTGGTTCACGGAGGTCATGTCTCTTCTGGTAGACTTCCCGAGAACCCTGCCAGAGAGAGTCGATCTTCTCAAACAGCCCCACTTCGAGAGGTACCACGGAAACCTCTCCGCTCTGAGTCTGACTGCGTTCAGACTATCAAGAAGTTGGCCAGAGCGAGAGGTTTTTCAAGATCAGTGGCAGAGGCTATTGCCAATGCGAGAAGAGCTTCCTCTCGAGCAGTTTATCAGTCGAAGTGGGCTGTCTTCAGGAGATGGTGTAGGAAGAAAGGTATTTCCTCCTCCACGACCTCTGTGAACCAAATCGCTGAGTTTCTCCTGCATTTGAGAAATGTGGACAAACTAGCAGTGCCCACAATAAAAGGATACAAGAGTATGCTGTCAGCTGTCTTCCGTCACAGAGGATTAGACCTGACAAATGATAAAGATCTTCACGATCTTTTGAGATCGTTTGAGACAACCAAAGTACTACAACCGAAGGTTCCATCATGGAACCTTGATGTAGTTCTAAGGTTCTTGATGTCGGCTCCCTTTGAACCTCTGCATGCTGCCTCATTGAGAGACACTACTAGAAAGGCAATTTTCCTAACTGCTCTTGCCACGGCAAAGAGGGTTAGTGAAATTCAGGCAATTAGTAAAGATGTGGGTTTCAGAGGACACAGTGCAGTGTGCTCCTTGGATCCTAATTTCTTAGCGAAGAATGAGAACCCATCTAACCCCTGGCCAAAAACCTTTGAAATCAAAGGGTTAGCAGAGTTCATCGGACAAGAGCCAGAGAGAGTCCTGTGCCCTGTCAGGGCTCTCCAAATTTTACATGCAAAAGACCAAAGATTGTCGGGGTCCTTCTGAGAATTTATGGTGTTCTGTTAAGAGACCCGACTTTCCTATGTCGAAGAATGCACTGGCATTCTTTTTACGAAGCACCATCAGGGAGGCCCATGCGTCCTGCTCGGATGGTGATATGAAGCTTTTGAAAATAAAAGCCCATGAAGTGAGAGCTGTTGCAACTTCAATGGCATTTCGAAAGAATATGGCACTTAATGATATCATTAGCGCTACTTTTTGGCGAAGCAACTCTGTTTGCTTCACATTACCTGCGGGATGTGAAGACGGCATATGAGAACTGCGAGTCGCTTGGACCATACATATCCGCAGAAATGGTGTTGGGGGCAGGGAGCAGCACAAATACTATCCTATAGAAAAGGGGTAGGTGTGCTTTTTAATTTTGGTGTTGGTTTATGGTTGAAGGGTTAGTAGCTTGAGGCGCTTTCCCTTTCTTTAGCCTAGAAGTTATGGGACTAACTTCGATAGGTTAGGTCAGGTGGTGGTTTTTAGCTTCGTTGCCCTCACAGTATGGTCAATATGGTCTAGTCACATTGTGGTCACGCCCCCTCCGTTGACAATATCCATCTAGAGCGCACCAACTACACAGGTCACTACCTTGTTGGCAACTCTAGTAAAGCAAAAGCAGACTTCGGTGACAGTAATCAAGAAGTCAGCTATGCTAACAGGTAAGGAATCAAGATGTCAATCATCTGCACTTGAGGTGTTTCCTAATCCTTCTATTCTGTCCCTTCCCACCTCCAATGGTGGGATTCAGCTATATATATATCTGACAGGTAAGTTTCATGAACAAAATGTTGTTGTTATGATACAATAAAGTTTGTTCATACTTACCTGGCAGATATGTATAATTAAAGTACCCACCCACCTCCCCTCAGGGGACAGTGGTATGAAAAAATCTGAATAGAAAATGGGAATGATTCCTGATATCCGCCTCCCAGCGGCGGGAATGGGTACTAACCACCTGGCCACCCACTGCGTGTGCCGGGAGTTTTGAAATTCTGTCGGACGTCGGAGAATACAGCTATACGTATATATATCTGCCAGGTAAGTATGAACAAACTTTATTGTATCATAACAATAACATTTTTACAAGAGTTCCAATAAGTATTCCTGAATTGTAGCTATTCGCGGAATGTTGTACACTTCCCTCGCGAATATCAAGGGTTGACAGTAGTGTATTTTTACAAGATGGGTTTCCCATTTGCAAAGTTAGAGCACTTTTCAAGGATGATACTCCTGCAGAAAGTGTTTAATTTTTTAAGTACGCACATTAATACACTATAAATTTTCATGCTTTTAATTGTAAAATTGGTATGAAAAATTTGTATTAATATTTTTGTACATAAATATGATACAAAGGCAGTACAGTTAATGAATTAAGCCCATTCGCAATGTCTTTGTCACCAGGACCACACATGACCTGAGGTGAGGTAATTCAGTTGTGCTTGTCTTAATAAAATGAATGTGTTAATGTACTAATACACGTACAAGAGACATAAAGTTGTATTAGTGTTATGTGAAAATTACATTGTTAACCTCGGAGAATAGTGCTGGTGTAATCTGTACAACATTTAATTACACCGTACAGTTAGTGTACTTTACAAGATGTGATACCCATTTGCAAATACTAGTATACTGCACTTTTCAAAGATGTGATACCCCAGCTAAGTTACTGCACTTTTCCAAGACGTGGTACCCCTGCAGAATGTGTTTGTTTAATTTTTGGAGTATTTTATAAATTTTTGTGCTTTTAAGTGTAAAATTAATGTTCATATGTATTTCTCTCTCTCTCTCAATTGTGGTTAGTGTTCACATATTTTTACAATTTTTTTTTCTCTGTACATCTTTACCTGTACATTTCATAATTTTCAATTTATTGAATTTTACCTTTACCCTCTCTGAACATTATTGAATTGTGTGCCTTCATTATGACTGGAACTTATGAGGTTTACTTGGTGATGCAAAGAAAACATCTTTTACTGTGTGAGTGAAAAACAAAATGGCATCCCAAGAATCAGGGAATTACATTAGTGTACATATATGCCTACCGTAAATGTGCTAGTGTGGCAAATACAGTACCCATTATGATACTCTATTTTTACGTCAACCATCTAGTATTCCTTACTATTTTTAGGTCAACCATGTACTTCTTTTTTATGGGTAATGTATTAAGCTAACTTTGAAATAAAATTACAGTAACTTTGATTTCATTTGAAAGTTAGCTTAATACTTTGGGACAATGATTAGGGTCATATTTAAGGTTTAAGCTCTAGAAATAAGCTTTTATTAGCATTTTTAGTGACTGTACACCAAACTTACGTGACTTCTTGCATTCCTATAGGGGTTCTGGAACCTGACCTTGTGTAAGTTTGAGGTATTACTGTACTCGTAATCCATAAGAGATGGTAACTTCATGTTTTTGATAGGTCTGAAGGACAATTGCCTTCAGAACTTTGAAGTACTTTTGCTTTGTTTGCAGAGCGATTGTGTATCAGTTCAAAGCACTAAGCTTTTGCGTGTCAACACCCGTCTACCTTTGTTTTAGCTTAGGCTCACATGCTGGGTATATGCTTGCTGCATTACCTAGACAATTGGTTAGTCCTGGCATTCTTTGAGACGACGTTGCTCCATAACAGACTGCCTTCTCTCATTTTGCCACAAGTTAGGCATTGTGATAAACCGGGAGCATTCAGATCTCACACCCAACTGGCAGACATGGTAACTTGGCATGCTCATCAACTTGGCACCAGTGAAACTCTTACTATCAGACTGTAGCATGAGCAGGCTCAGGGAAGTATGCAACTCAGCCTTGGAAAGTAGTCTTTGGCCAGAGGAGGAACCACCTGCGCTCACTTCAGTGACTTCTGAAGCAACACTGATCACCTGCTCACGGTTTGCCCTCTTGACTTATGCATTTGAATTGAGACACCTGATAAGATCTGGCTTGGTGGTTAAATGACAGAAACCCATTGGAGCAAGTTTTTATGGAATCTTGTTTCAAAATGTACTTGTTCACTAATGCATCAAAAGAAGGTTGGGACATACACCTGAAAGGTTCATTAGTTTTGGTTATGTGGCAGAAAACATACATCATCTATGTATGTATCAGCATTCTGGGAATGAATGCAGTGTTGCTAGCCCTGCACCCATTCTGGGGACAAAGGAGGGACAGTCTCTTCTTCTTTTCCAGTTGGTGTTACAGATGTATTCATGCAAATTTTCTGGCTGACTCAGTTGTCAGGGTCAGGTTTTAGGGATAGAGTGGTCCCTACATCCTCAGATATCCAGAGTCTTTTTGAGTTATGGGGATCTCCAGTGCTTGGCATGTTTTCCACGTATTTAAACATTAAGCCTTTGGTTTTCTGTTCTGTGCCAGAACAACTTGGCAGTAATGAAAAATGCTTTCCAATACCCTTGGGAAAATCAGGACTTACACCCTCCTGCCAGTTTTGTCAAATGCTTTCCAATACCCTTGGGAAAATCAGGACTTACACCCTCCTGCCAGTTTTGTCAGTTGATTAACAAGGTCTTGATCATCTTGGATTTCAGGATGACCCTGATTGCTCCTCATTGCCTCAAGCCAACTGGTATCTAGATGGGCTAACTCGCCTGGACAACGCACCAAGAGAAATTCCCCCATACCCACTCTCTTTTGTCAGCCACACTTTCAGAGGTACCACCAGACTATTTACTCCCTTCAGCCCAACATTCAGGTAACTACACTCCAAGCAATCAGTGTTAAGAGCTCTGTCTTAGGGTTCATCTCATGCTGCTCTTCCCCTTAACAAAGGGGGCTAGGTTAGTGGTGTTTCTGAACCCATCAGTTGTATGAGTATTACAGGGATCACATGGTTCCCTGAACCTTTCATTACTAGAGTGAAGCTTGTATCCCTCACTTTGGCCCTCAGTCCCACTGCTCTGTCATTCTTATGACGGACTAAGTAAGAGGTTATGGGAATCATTGTATTCTTTGCTCATGATCATGACTGGGATTGTGGCATTTCTAGGTAAATTCTTATACTTCCACTCAGTTTACAGAGACAACCTTCCACCCAAGGAGCAAGTTTATGTAAAAGGTGATGGTTTGTAATTCCATAGGGACAATATAAAATTTATAAGTACCCTGACATACGAGTCTAATTTGTTCCACGACCGAGCTCATGATTCAATTTACTCGTAGATCAAATTAACTTTCCCCATTTTCCAGCTTCCAAAAAAACTCACCAATTTTATTTTGTTTTTTAAACAAGAAAAATGTACTTATAAATAACAAATACTAATGTATACAAAAATAATAATACACATACATTATAAATAACAAATAATGTATGAAAAGTAATACAAAATATAAGTGAATATCAAGAAATAAACTGGTTTTATTAAATGTTCTTGACCTTGAAGATCACACAAAGACACTGGCAGTGGTGGGAGGCAGGAGATTTGTGGAGGAGGTTTTTTACATCATGCTCTATTGCTAGCTTATTTTACTTGCTACATGCTTAATGCTATGTTGCTAAATTGAACTTATACTCTGTGCCACACTTATCACTAAACTTAATTAATACTTGTTTCATTTATTTTTAATCTTCACTGACTTTTGCCTTTTTCGCTACACTTTCCTTGCTTTCCTAAAAACCTCTTTAACCCCTTCAGCACTGGGACGTACACATGTACGTCTTTTACGGTACAGTAATAAAAGACCGGGACGTACGCGTGTACGTCTTTCATCCCTCCTCGAAAAGCAAAGCGTTTTCTTTAGCTTGGATGGTTTCCAGACACAGTATTGTGTACGAGAGAGGTGCTGAAGCTCCACCCACAATTCATTCTAACCAATGAGCGTCCGATGGACGTCGTGACGTCATTTTCATATGGGATATTAGGAGGGGTACTGGCCAACATATACCAGTGCGCCTCAGGCTATTATCTGAGAAGGATGATTATGATTTTGTCCGTAAACCATGTAGATTTGAATTCCAAATCTTTTTCCCCTTTTGATTGCAGTTATTTTAAGTTTTTTTTTTTTTCAGTATCATGTCAGATGATAGTGTTTCAGAGTCAGGGTCTGAGTACCTGCCAAATCTATCAGATGATGATTATAGTGATAATTTTTTAGAGGTTGACAGTGACAACGAGTGTTTGGAAGACATTGAACCTCTTGTCGATGAAGGCTGGCAGTTCATAACTGATCCATCTTGTGACTTGCGCCCAGACCCACCCCCCCCTGATTCACGGAGGGTGGCAATGGGATTCCTGCTTATACACCAGATTTCATCTGCTTACGTGATGCATTTTTTTTCCTTTTTTGTGGTGATGTAATTGACAAATTGTGTGAATGGATGAATGCTCGGGCAGAGTAGTACTTTCATTCAAGAGGAAAGCGTAAGGTGAAAGGACTTCTATGGAGGCCTGTTACTTGTGATGAGATGTGTTTTTTATAGCTTGCAGATGATAATGGGGGTGAATAAACTGCCCCATATGTATATACGCATTGGTCACGAGATGCTGTTGCTTTTTTTATCATTATTATTATTATTATTACTATTTATTACTGTTTTATTATTATTATTATTATTACCGCTGCCTAAACATTCATTGATGTATATGCTGTTTCTGTATGAAACCTAGGAATAACTGTTTCAGTAAGAAAACTAGTACTGCTATTACCACTACTACTATTTTACTACTACTTTACTACTTTTTCTGCTACTTTATTTCTATTACTTTACTGCTATTTCTACTACTTTATAACAGTTCCTACTTCTGCAATTACTTTTTCTACTAAATATTCCTATTTTTTCCGATATTCTTACTATATTTTTTGTAATTTTTTTGACAATGGGGTAAAAAATATTCATTGATATCCATACACACAATGTTTTCACATAAGAATATGAAGGAAAAATATGAATAACATAAAATTTAGTGGGAGCAAGTAATGATTGATACTCGCGGTCGACAGGGGGTCTCATGCGGTATGCAAGCATTAGCAGCAATGTAGCAGGCCAGTGGCGAAGGGGTTAATGAAGTTTGTTTGTTTCTTGTCTTTTAAAATGTTTCAAAAATGGGCTAGGTAAGTGTTGTTAAACAGCTCTGACGCATGAATTGTCACAACTTTTTCAGGGTGTTTCTTTTCAATAAACACTACATTTTCTCCCATATTCCCAACACCTCCATAATCTTACTTGAAGCAACCTCCTCTGACACTTGCTCCTCCTCCAAAATCTGCAAAGACCCTGTACGCTGCTGCTGCTATAGCTCCTTTGATTCCTCCATTGTCAGTTCCTCATTGTGCACCTCAGTGAGGTTGTCAGTGTCTTCTTTATCCACTTTCAGGCCCTTGGACTTTCCAAGGGACACAATATTCTCCGCCAGTAGCTAGTAGCTCTTCAGGTTCAAATCCTTCGAAGCCCCATTCAGACAACTTCAGGCCACAGCTTCTTCCATGCAGAGTTTAAGTCCTTCTTGTAACACCTTGCCAGGCCATGTCAATAATTTTGTGGCAGGTCACAATATTGTAGTGATCCTCCCAGAACTCAAACGGTGAGATTTGTGGCATCCTTAACCTCAATGCAGCACTTGGACAGGTGCTTGGTGAAGAGCTTTTTGAAATTTGAAATCACTTGCTGGTTCATCGGCTGTTGGATAGGGATAGTGTTGGGTAGGTGGAAGAGGACCTCAATAAACTTGAGTTCTTAGTAGATATCACCTGGGAGGGTTGGTGTGTGCACAGGAGCATTGTTGAGGATGCAAAAGACTTTCATGGTCAGGTTTATTGTGGTGAGTAATTCATAATGGTAGGACGAACGACCACTTTTACATACTGGATGAAGATATGCCTGGTGACCTATGCCTTTGAGTTTGCCCTCCACATAACCTGTAGATTTTCTTTGGTTATCTTAACAGACTTAAGGTGTCTGGTCTCTGGAGTTTTCAGATTGATATACAAGTAGCGGCTTAGCAGTCGGCGCATTCACGTTTAGCACAAGGGTTAGCCTATCCATCATACGTTTGTGGTCTGGCAACCTCTTCTCCTCTGCCATCCTTTTCCAGAAGAACCCTGTCTCTTCACAGTTGAAGACTTGTTGGATGCCGTATCCTTCGGCTTATACTAGTTCGGCGAAAGTTTGAACAAACTCCTCAGCTGCCTTCTCATCAGAGCTTGCTGCCTCACCATGCCTTACGACAGGGTGAATGTCAGTCCTCTTTTTAAAATGATCAAACCAGCCCCAGCTGTTTTATGACTTCTGATGCCTTGTCCATTGTAGTTCCCCGCTTCCTCCACAACAAGTCCGTGTTGATGTCTTGTGCCTTCTCACAGATGATGTTCTCTTGTACTTTCTCACAGATGATGTTCTCTTGTCACAGTATATCCTGCAGGCTGCTTTTCATTCAACCACACCAACAACAACTTCTCCATCTTGTGATGGGCAGAGGTCCGGAGCTTTGAAATAATCTTAATGCCTTTGGCTGGCACTATAGCCTTTATCGATTACTCCTGTTTCAAAATAGTGCAGATTGTAGTAGTAGTCCATTCGTACTGCCTCGCCAAGTCCATAACATGCACACTTCGATTATTCACTTTCTTAGGACCCATGGTGGCAGTGGCGGACACATTGGGAGATAGCGTCTCCCAGTCTCATTGCTCAAATTGTGGCTCGCTTCTTAAAACAAAAGATTGCGATTGCACCATTTTGTATCTAAGACAGCATGTATCTTGGTTCACTCATAAGTCAAGGTTTGAACATCCCCAGGACAGTCTCATAGTTTATATCTCTGCTATTTAGACTTATCATCTGGTGATCAACAGATTTAATATTACCCTGTATCTCGAAATTACCAGTGAAACTCCATGTTGGCCAGAGGCCAAATGGTTCCGTGATCTGCTGTCTCTCTTGGTTGAGGCACTGAGAGATTCCCCCATGGTCCACATTTATTTGTTAGCCACACATTCAAAGGTACCATCATGCATTGTAATCTCTTTATCTTCATGCATGGAGACTATCCAGCATATCCTGTGAGAGCAAGTCTTCATGCAGGATTACAAGGGAGATGTCTGGGTCCCTCTGCTGTTCCTCTGTGAACTTCTACCAAGGGCAGTGGGCTATCTGTGATAGGTTTGTAGAAGGAACCTCTGTCTGGTCAGCACTTTAGCTCAGTGGATTGAAGACTTTCATGTTCATCTTCACTAAGACAAACTCATTCTAGTCAATGTGGTGAAAGGCTATATTGAAGGGTTTGGACCTCTATACATTCGACCCCTGCTATTTGGGGACTCCGGATTCACAGACTCACATATTTGTGGATTTCCCTATGGACCTTATGTACCCATTATTTGTGGGAAATTCACAATTTTTTTATATGAGAGATATCCACAAATTACTGAAGTTTCATATCAATTTTATCATTATGTGCACTTTTTGTGAAAAACCTATTAAAAACCCAGGTATAAGCATTTTTAGTGTTTTTTTTCTTGAGTTTGAACTAACAAAATGGGTAGTTTTAAGCATTTTTATAGGGGTTCTAAATATGTATTCACAGATTCTTAGCTATTCGGGGCGGGGGAGGGGGTGGCGGCAGGTGTCTAGTATGCATACCCCATGAATATGCAGGGGCCATGGTACTGTTATAGGTGTCCATGCTAATGAAGAGTTTTGAACAGTCTTGTTCTCCTCAGGAGGGTCGTCTTCCTAAGCAAGATGTGACTTAGTCCTCAGTAGCCCAACTCAAACATTAGACACCCTTGGGTGAGGCCTCAGACTGAGACCAAAATGTATTGAGGAATATTGTGGTTACATGGAGAATTATGTGGGGGATGGGGTTCTCTCGCATTCCTGTAAACCCATGACTTGAAGGCAAAAACTCAAAATCTGCCAGTTTCTGACTTAAAATGCAAAGATTATTTGACGTTTTCTTTCCAAGGCTGTTGATACATATTGAAATTAAGTACTATTTGAAAAGAACTTGTCCTCTGAGGCCAGAGTGCCAGGGGATTTCCAGTAGCACTGGCAGGTGCAAGAAGGAAATGTCTCATTCTTGCTTAGCAAGGTGATCAAACAAACCTTAGAACCCTATAGTGAGAGCATCAGTCATGTAGGCTGTGTGAGAACCTGTGAAGTCAGAGGTGTGGGACTGTCACATCCTTTTGGAGAAACTTATTGGTTTTCCAGGAAACCTGAGTGTTAACCTTTCTTTAGTCTTGCTGTCCAGTCTCATTTAACTATTACTTCTTAGGCAACTGTTGGGGTTTGCTTTGAGTTCCACTAGATCATAGTTTTTCATCTCATTTGTTTTATTTTTGGGGAGGGATCTCTATATCTTGCTATGCAACAATCTCAGCTCCCTCTTTTCACTGCCTCGATCATTGAAAGGGCGAAAATGCCCCATTGCTTGGCTTGACAATGTACATTTCATCAGATCAAATGAAACCATTTTCCTTTGCCTCAGTCCTTCATCCAGTAATAGATGAGTCTCGTTTCCTCTTGATTTAACCTCCAATACACTGTAACTAGTTTTTATGGACCTTGGCAGTTGTTACAGCCAAAGGTAAAATCCATTTGAACATACAGGCTTCTTACCTTTTAATGTCTGAAGTACTTTTTGGTGGGGTCAGGAGGTACATAGCTTTCCTTGTGATTTTTTTCTGGAATTGGATTTGTTTGTTGAGGATTACCTAGGAGTTCAAAGGCGAATTAGAGTGAGAATACTAAGCACAGTTCTAATTAAAGTTACGACCAGACCTTTTTTTTTTTAATGGGAAGGAAAAAAGTGCATGGCTTACACAAAAGAAGACAATATAGAACGAGTACTGTACATATTACAAGAGTGCAGGCTAAAAGAATTTTGGAAAACTAAGAAAAGCAAAAATGTCAAAGAGTTCGACATTGGGCCCGTTAGAAGGCAGTTGTCCTGTGAAATACAAAACTTAGACATAGGTTTGTTATTGGAAATTGCCAGGATGTGGTGAAGTGTAGTTAGCCTGAAAGGAAGTCAATTTATAACTACCTCATAGGTTAACGAGTTTAATTCATTATCATCAAGGAATTGATGGTATGAAAAAGTATTTCTTCTTAAGTAGATCCCTCCAGCCCAAGATATTGAAGAACTGCAGTTTTAGAATTTTGGTTATGAAGTTCCGCTGTAAGCTGAAAAAATTTATTATGTATATGTCATATAGGGGCATTTTTGTATAGAGTATTTAGGAGAGAGAGAGAGAGAGAGAGTTGTGTGATCAATTTTTCCTCTGTTAAGGGCGAGGGGAGGTGAGGTGAGGGTAGCAAAGAGAGACAGAGAGGGGAGGAAAAGGGAGGGAGTGAAGGCGGGGTGACGGAGGGTAACCTGAAGGCCTGAGAGAGAGAGAGAGAGAGAGAGAGAGAGAGAGATAGAGAGATGAGAGAGAGAGAGAGAGGAAAAGTGTCTTGTGTGGTCCCCACCCCGCAGCATATCGATCGGAGGAGAGCAGTCATGAATGGCGGTTCAGCTCTTTGTGGTCTCCCCCTTCCCCCCTCCCTCCCTCCCTCGATTTTCTACTTTCCCTCACTCCCGTCACCTCTCCCTTTTTCCCTCTTTCTTTTTCCATTTAATCACAACAACTGGTATTTTCCCCATGATTTGCTGTTCCCTGCTACGTAATGTTATGTTTGACAGCCCAACAGCCCTTATACAGTCTCTCTCTCTCTCTCTCTCTCTCTTCTCTCTCTCCTCTCTCTCTCTCTCTCTCTCTCTCACTTACGGGAGTCGAATTGTCGTGCAGTGAAACTGCACTGGAGGAATCTCTCTAGTGAATCGAATTCCCAAATCATTATTATAATGGAGGAATCTCTCTCTCTCTCTCTCTCTCTCTCTCTCTCTCTCTCTCTCTCTCTCTCTCTCTCGTTTTTAAAATTGAAGTTTCATAAGCGACGTTACTAGTCCCCTATGACTATTGTTATATAATAATAATAATAATAATAATAATAATAATAATAATGACTCGAAACGCAACAGATCGTACAGTCTAGATAACTCCCCAAAGCACCTTACTTGACATCACTTTAACAGCCATGTGCACGCGCGCGCGCATTAACGTTCACCACCTGTTAGACTGTTCTTAATCGTCTTTCATGAGGTGTCGTTGATGGTCTTGATATAAGAATGCAATCTTTCGTTGCATATGACTTGTATGGGTCCCAACTTGTGTGTATTTTGTTCCTTCTTTTTTAGTTCTGTTTGTTCACCCATTAAAAGCTGTGTGCGTAATATTTTCATATTTTCATGAATAGGCATTGTAAATGCTTTCGAATTCCTAGTCAAGTTATTGTACAGGCAGGTTGTCGTACATCAAGTGCCTGATAATGAGTTAATCTTTGTGTGGTTTTTTTTTTTTTTTTTTTTTTTTTTTTTTTTTTTTTTTTTTTTTTGTGAATGGGTGGTAAAGCCTCATGTACTGGTACTTTTGGATTTGCTATCAGCCGGTATATTTTGTGTTTATTTTTAAGAGAAAGCGGTGACCACTGTGTTATTTATATGGAGGAACTGTAACAGTGGGTTCCTCCATTGAAATAACAACACATTGGCCACTGTTGATTTATACTTTCAATTGCGGAGTTATGGATGAAGTGTTTTTGCAGAAAACTCCAACAACTTTAGCTGGTTCATACACTTGCACAGAAGGCTCAACAGCAGCACATCTAGCATCCCCTAATTACTTTTGGTCGTTTACCTCTCGCTTGCACTAGTGCTTAGTGGGTAGTGCTAAAGCCCTTTGTTTCCAGTACGAGTACCTATTTTGTGCCATCTTTTGTGAGCCTTTTGTAGGTCTTCTTCTCCCTCTTACTCTGAACACTGTCCTTCCATATGACCAAACTGTCTAAAAACACAGATCAGTCTTTTTAAATTTTGTTACACCACATATACTACGTATGAATTTTTATCACATCACTGTGATTTTTTTAATTTAATAATTACGTCCTCTCATGAATTCCGTTAAGCTGAGTTAAGCCTTTGTGCATTCCAGCCATGGATCTCATACAATCTAAGTTTCTTCACTGTTAACTTTATTTCACCTAACCAATGACCTTAATCTTTCCTCCTCCAACCATGATAACTTACTGTATTTACTCTTCATTAGTAGTCCAAATTACCTGCTTCCATTCTTTCACCATCCATGTTAACGTACTTGTTCTGCTTCGGGTTCACTTGGAGGGCTGTGAACCCCTTGGGAAAGGGAAGGGTCCCAAAAGAGCAGGTGGCTCTTATCCTCAGAGGTTGCAGCCCTAGACCCTATTCTTGAAGTGGATTAAAAAAATAATAATAATAAAAAACTTTGAGACAAGGCAGTGGCCTGTGTAGAATAATCTGGAAACTGCACATTCTCTTTTCAATTAGTTTCTGCTTTTCTTGTATCATTGATTTTTTTTTTTTTTTTTTTTTTTTTTTTTTTTTTTTTTTTTTTTTTTTTTTTTTTTTTTTGAAGGGTTCATCTTTATTCCTCTGAATGGACGAAAGTCGAAAATCGTGGGCTCAAAAGGTCAGTCTTTTTGTACCTTGCTCGTGGATTTCTTTTGCGACTCCTTTTCCATAATTCATGTTTCGATGTCCCCGTTTGCATACGTGTCCGATGTCCCCTAAATACTCTTAGAAAACAAAAGGGACGTTGCAACTGTTGGTTGGTAATGACCCAAGTAACTTTGGTATAATTAAAACATGTTTAAATCAGGACACTTTTTCTTGAAAATAGTTTCTATTGAATGATGCACATATGACTTTCACTATTTTTGGACAATTCTTCTATAATTTTCTGAATTTCTAATCCGCAAGGCTAAAACTCGCTAGTGGGGTGCCAAATGTGTTTCAGCATTTAATAGAAATGACACACACACACACACACACACACACACACACACACACACACACACACACACACACACACACAACGGCAGGTGGCAAGAGATTGATGGACGAAGAAAAATGTGGGTTCAGACAATGGTGGCGGTATGTGAATTAGTTGTTAGTTGTGAAACAAATGAGAAGTTTGAGTCAAAGGGAAACCGCTATTTGTGGTATGAATACATAACCGAGAATTAGTTTATGATCAAGTCAGTTATGAGGTGGTTTGTAGTTTTTGAGGTTGTAGCCGCGTTGTAGAAGAAAAGTCGTAGTGAGCAATCCTATCTGCGGAAGAAATGAAGCGTGTGCAGGAATGTGTAGATGGGAGAGAGGCTGGGTTGGTGTGCAGATGATCCACTTGATTGGAAGTATTGAAGAGAGATTGACGAAGCTCCTAATAAAGTGTGATGGAAATGTTTGCAAAAAGATGAATTTAAGTGAATGAAGAACAAAAGTAAGGTGTATAAAGGTTAATAAATGCAAACCAGGCATCTGAAATAATGGAGATTTATTTTTGGTGGTCGAAGAGTGAAAGTGGTTGATTCACGTAGTAGGCATTTTGCCGTAAATATAAAAAGGGCGCACAATGAGAGAGAGCTAAATCCCCGAACAGGGGAAGCAAGGAAGGTGGCATGGCAGTGTCTATGCAAAAGATTGGGAAGAGATGTTATTGGTTACTGTTGAGTGTGGAAGCCAGGGTGGGAAAGTATAACATTCGCAAATCAACTCTCCTTGGCAGAAGTGGCATGTGGACATATATCGGTTGCTGATAAAAGTAGAAAAGCTGACTTTCTTGAGCGTAACTGTTAAAGTATACTATTTGGGGTGAATCTTACATACTGTTAATTAAAGGTAGCCTATATCTCCGTGCCGATTAGGCGAGGAGACATAAGACCACTTTTAGAGTAGGTAAGTATAAAAAAATAATAGATTTTATTATGAAAATTACATTAAACAGGGCATGAGGACAACTGTGAAAGAGTGAGAAATGTAGATACATAGGAGTGGTTTGTAGTACTAAGGTTAAGGTAGGTGAACGGAAGGGGTAGTGTACTTTGAAATGATTCAGTCATGTGGGAAGGATGGAGGAATTAAGTTCTTTTAAAAGAGTTTGCATTTGGAAGTGTCAGGAGGGAGGGAAAGGAAGACTGAACCGTGGTGGATGCTCAGAGTGGATACTGAGGTCTTAGTATCCACAAAGCATGAGAATGTTTGCAAGACAGATTTTATAATGGAAGGGAACATCAGAATAACATTGTTTGAGCTTATTGGCCATACCTCAGCCTCTGCCATCGCATTTCATAAACCTGGGTTTTCAGTTCCCCTTGCCTCAAGCAAGCACACTTTCCTTTTGTTTCCTTGTTTCATTTTTAGCGTTTATTGATTTATTTGTTTTCAGCAACATTTACTATTCTTCACGCGGGATTTCCTTCGCTTTTCACTAATAGACATTATTTATTATTGGAAGTTTTCAAGTCTTTTGGTTTGTTCCATAATAAAAATCTTAATAATAATGAAATATGTTTGTTTCGAACGACCGTCCTCCGTACCCCGTGCCACATTGGAATATGCGCGACTTTTGCGTATTTGATTTGACTAGTTCTTTGTTTTCCTTGGTCCCGTAAACTTTGGATGCAAGGTCGTTTCACGATGTCGATAGCCCGTCTCTCTTGTACTCTTGTATTTTTATATATAGTAACGCATCGATAGTTGAAATAGTCAGTTTCCAAGGCCTTGATGAAAGAGGTAGGACCAAGCTCAAGACGAGAATGTGAAACGGAGACGAAAGGAATCGGACGCGGTCTTACTACGCGCTTACTCCCCCATTAACTCTAAAGGGGTCCCTCCCCTCCATCCACCCTCCCTCCCTCACTTACTCCCTCGCGCACATCCACCCCTTCCTTCTCCCTGAGTTGTGGTGTCCCTGTCCCTTTACGTACGATCTCTCTCTCTCTCTCTCTCTCTCTCTCTCTCTCTCTCTGTCTCTCTATGAGAATATTTCACTTGTTTCCTCCACCCCTTCAATCACTCTCCCTCCCCCCATGGAATCTATCTCCCTTGCTTTTTCTCCTCACA
Source organism: Macrobrachium nipponense (assembly GCF_015104395.2). Taxonomy (NCBI): domain Eukaryota; kingdom Metazoa; phylum Arthropoda; class Malacostraca; order Decapoda; family Palaemonidae; genus Macrobrachium; species Macrobrachium nipponense. Next base: position 40,761,416 of record NC_061100.1, read on the forward strand.
GTTCTCGTTTTTCCATAGTCCCTACGTTTGTTCATTTACCTCCCTCCCACTCTAGCACCATTTGTGAAATGGTCGAATGTTCGTTAGAATGTTAATTCTTGTATTTAAGATAATCAACGATACATGAACTCTACCAGACATTTTGCTGCAGTAGGTAAAGGCTCTCTCTCTCTCTCTCTCTCTCTCTCTCTCTCTCTCTCTCTCTCTCTCTCTCTCTACACACACACACACACACTGCCATTTCAGTCGTGTGTGTACTCCGTACCTCATTAGTTTGAGATACTATTTTATGATCTCATCCATTGAGACAGACAGGGTTGGGTCTAAAGACTCCTCATGATATAATTTCTCTCTCTCTCTCTCTCTCTCTCTCTCTCTCTCTCTCTCTCTCTCTCTCTCTCTCTCTCTCTCTCTCTCTCATCGCGGCGTAAAACTGTTAATGTTACGTTATTAGTAAGCGTGACAGCCATCGTTTAGTGTAGTGTTGCCACCCATGTATATTGGCACTAAAGGTGCTGCTTGTCGGTTGGGGCTGGATGAACCAATGGAACCCTCGGAATATTAAAGTGGTCTTAGTGTTGGGAGAGCGTGGAAGCCTGGAGAGAGAGAGAGAGAGAGAGAGAGAGAGAGAGAGAGAGAGAGAGAGAGAGAGGAGTAGGAGGAGGAGGGGGAGGAGTAGGAGGAGGGTGCAAGGGAGATTGCCGAGTGCCGCTGTCTGCTAGGTGTCTCCACTAGACTGATGTGTGTATGTGCGTGTTCCTTCTTCCGTGGTTAGAGGGGCCCTGTGCCGTTCCTTCTTCGTCTGTTTTCGTTGTAAGTCGAGAAGGTTCAGTGTCATAGCGTCTATCTGACGAAGTAAATGACGCCGTAAATGAAACGAGGAAGAGGCGGTCTTTGTTTGGTTGGGGCTGTTGATGCTGGATGGCATTGAATCAACCACCGGTACCGTAGTACACTCGCGCTCCCGCCCGCTCGCTCTGCTTCCACTGATGCAACCCCTCACCAGGCATCGTAGTAGTAGTAGTAATAGTAGTAGTAGTTGTAGTAATAATAGTAGTGGATAATGTAGTGCTGCTACGAGTATTATGGTGTTTCTAAAATGCGTCCTTTAGCCAGCTAACGACTTAGTGTCACGAAATGGACAGAATGACTTTAATGATTGAAGAGAAACGCGATTGCTGTTCTGAAACTGCGGACTGAGAGATTCGTGTATTACGCGACTGCAGTTCAACGTGAGATGTTGATCTCTTTATAATGATTTCGTGATGGCAAAGCTTGGGCTTGGATGACGAGGATCTTGGAGGAAAGTGGTACTTCAATGTGCAAACAAATTATGTGTCGCCAAGTGATGTGGTTTATATATGATGCCTCAGTTATTGCATCCAAGAGTAACTAACTAATCTGAATGTGACAACACAGTCATCAAAATTTGCTCGTCTACGTTATGTTTTCTTATTATTTCAGTCAGTGGCATTGAAAATCTCGATTCGTTTTGACGTTATTTCGAGACTTGTAGCAAAACGATAAACTCGAATCTTTTCTCACCGAACGTCACGAAACGATGAACATTTGTCAGTGAGTAATAATCGTAACGTTCAGTTATCAGATGATGGTAAAGTGGCACTTTGTTGTTAGTTGTTAGCCGTAAGTCCTATTGATTTTCTGGCCTGCCAGTAGTAAATGAAACTCGGGAGCCACTGGAATTAATGTGGGAGTGAACAATAAACGATGAGACTAAAGCACCTTCTATTACTTATAAAGATTATGGGGACTTTATTTATTAGTAGGAGAAGGGGCCAGTTATAGTGTTGTAATCCGTTGGTGTAAGGCTAAAAAAAGTTAGCCTCGATCAACCTATCCTGCTCTCTTAATTTGGATGGATGGAATTAGAAGACATCTGTCCTAACGTTAGCGGATGGAAAGGAAGAAAGAAAAAAAGACCGAGGGATGGTTTGATTATCCGTGTGAATAACTGCGGTAGCTGCACTGTTAAGAGCATTCTCGTGAACTCTGCTAATTGACGCCTACTCCCATTCACCATCATTAGCATCATGGAGTGTAGTGGTCATGTGTGTATTCATTGGACCAGCAGCTTCTCTCATTTCTGCCATAGTGAGTACTGGTGTAGTGCAGTGTATTTGCTTAGTGTTTGTGTATGTGTGTGTGTGTGTGTATATATTATATATATATATATATATATATATATATATATATATATACTGTATATATATATATGTGTGTGTGTGTGTGTGTGTGTGTATATCTATATATATATATTATATATATATATATATATATATATATATATATCTCTCATCTATATCTTCTCTCTCTTATCATATATATATAATATATGTATTGTAGAATGTATGTCTATATATATATATATCTCTCTTATATATATATATATATATTATATAATTCATCTATATATATTATGTATTTTGTAGTATGTATGTATGTACATATGTAGGGTATGATGTATGTATATATATATATATATATATATATATATATATATATTATATATATATATTATTATATATATATATATATATATATATATATATATATATATATATATATATATATATATAATATATATATATATATATAATATGTATCACTTTTTTCATAACACAGTGACATCTTTTACAATGACAGATTTAAAGACAGAAATGTTGTTTAATATTGTCTAGTTCACTCTACCTCAGGAATATTTTAAAGCCAAGGGGAATTAATAATTGATGAGTGCTAGCCATCAGTGGGATCGGATCCTTACTGCCGCCCTGGTTGGCAGCGATGCCACACAGGAACCATTGACCACTGAGCTCTCTCTTAATAGTTCAATGGTCAGAGGTCACTGTGCTTTGTCGTTTACCAGACCAGACGGCAGTTCGAATCCCACTGGTGTTTGTGAAGCACTTATCAATTATAATTCCCCTTGGGTGTAAGTGATTTCCAAGAATTAGTGAATTGGCTATCAAACAACATTTCTGGTTTTATATATATATATATAATATGGTATAGATACTATATATATATGATATGTATAATATACATATATATAAATGTTCATTTGTTCAAAATCTTAAATCTCCAAAAGTTCTTCACAGATTGCTTTGAAATTTTGGTACAACATTGCATTCAAATACAAGCATGTTTTTATAATGGGATGTCATCCTCCCTCACCCCCTCCGAAGGGGGTGGGGGTGAGAAGCGATTCCCTCAAACAGGGCTGGTTATGGCCGTAGACTTGGTTACTTTACAAATTTATCGTACATAATTTCTGTATAAATATAACTTATCATTTGGAAAAGAATACTATAAGGTAAACTTTAATGACATCAAAGAGGGTGGAGTTTGAGAAGGTTGACAGAGAGAGAATGAGAGGGAGAAGAAGTGAGAGAGAGTAGACGGGGTGTTAGGGAGAAGAAAGAGGAAAAAAAAGACAGGAAGGATTAGAGAGAGAGAGAGAAGAGTGGGTGTTTGGGAGGAGAGAGAGAGAGAGAGAGAGAGAGAGAGAGTGGTATTAGTGCGAAGAAAGAAGGAAAGAGACAGTGATGGTTGGAGAGAGTAAAAGAAAGGAGCTTTCTCTTTTCTTTCTTTTTTTCATTCAACCAGACTGAACCACAGCAACGCTCTGAAAGTTCTTCACTGATTGCGTTGAAATTTTGACACAACTTTGTATTCGAATAAGCGCATGTTTTTATAATGGGGTTTCATCCTACCTTCCCCCCTCTGAAGGGGGTGGGGTGAGAAGGGATTCCCTGAAAGGGATCTGGTTCTGCCTGTGAAATGGGGCTGGTTATACCCTTAGACTTAGTTACTTTTGAATTTATCATACATAATTTCTGTATACATATGACTTATTATTTGGAAAAGAATAGTATAGGGTAAACACCAATGTCATCAAAGAGGGTTGAGTGGGGATTGACAGAGAGAGAATGAGAGGGAGAGGAAGTGAGAGAGTAGACAGAGCGTTAGGGAGAAGAGGAAAAAAGACAGGGAGGATTAGAGAGAGAGAGAGAGAGAGAGTATTAGTAAGAAGAAAGAGGGAAAGAGAGTGATTGTTGGAGAGAGTAAGAGGAGCTTTCTCTTCATTCTTTTCCATTTAACCAGACTGAGCCACAGCAACACTTGCTTGGTATATAGCTAGTATATATATATATAGTATATATATATATCTATATATATATATTATATATATATAATATAGATATATATATAATTAATATATATTATATATATATATAGATATATATATATATACATATAATATATATATATATATATATATAATATTAGATATAATATATATATATATATATATAGTATATATATAATGCCACGGATGAAAATGAAAACATGAGAACTGCCAAGATCTTTCAGTCTTAATGACTTTACTTAAGGCAAGATTGATCAGAGCAGAGAAAAATACACTACAAGTAGGTATAGTATACAAACAAACATTACAAGATTAACATAAGGTCTCCAATTCACTTTAAAGAAACAGAAAAAATGCCTGTGGGCCACTTTAAAAGAAACAGAAAAAATGCCTGTGGGCTAGAGCTTATTTAAATGTTAATCCTGTAATGTCTGTTTGTATACTATACCTACTTGTACTGTTTTTTTCTCTGTTCTGATCAGTTTTGCCTTAGATCTCAGAAGATTCTCGTGTTTCCATTTTCTCTGTGGCATTACGTTTATTTATACATAGCATCATGTTTTATATATATTTTGTGATCAGTTACACTCACATATATATATATATATATATATATATATATATATATATATATATATATATATATATATATACATATGTGTGTGTCGTGTGTGTGTGTGTGTATGTATGTATATATATATATATATATATATATATATATATATATATATATATATATATATATATTATTATTATTATTATTATTATTATTATTAATAAAAGGAGCCTATAAAAACACCAAATTATAGAAAGTAAGTACTATATTTCAGAGACTGCTGTGTCTCTCTTCATGTAAGTAATGAATGAGAAAAGTTACAGAAAGGGCAGTATTTATACCAAGAGATCCTTTTCTGTAACCTCTCATTCATTACCTACTTGGAGAGAGACAGCAGACTCTGAAACGTATTACTTACTTTCTATATTTTGGCATTTTTATGGGCTTCTATTATTAGACGGAATTCTGAAGTAACAACATTTTTACCAGTCATATAGCAGTATATACACACACACACACACACACACACGTGCACACACACACATATGCAGGCAGTCCCTGGTTATCAGTGGGGGTTCTGTTCTTGGTGGGGTGATGATAAACAAAAACCGCCATTAACTGAAACTGTGATTTACTGTGCTGATAACCAGTTAATGGCGCCTCTGTTAGGTAAGTTATATTGCCGTAACTCAATTATTGTCACCTTGTGGCACTGATGACTGGAAGTTGATGCTTTATGGCGCCATAAATTGCCAACTTTATGGCAATAGACAAGTGCCTTAAGACCAGATTGCCATAACCCGAGAAAATATTTATACATATAGTGGTACCTTGGTTTTCGTACGTAATCCATTCCGGGACCTCCTATGATATCCGAAACATACACAAACTAAAACAATAATTCCCCTAAGGACTACGATCGTGGAGATGCTTGTTAGTGAGAAACAAAGCCAGAATGGGTCACAAGAGAAAACAGGATGCATTGTTTTGGCGCTGCATATGGGGCCCAGTTATGCACTGGGCCCGGATGGAGCATTACCGAGTGTATGAAAACCAAGGAAATTTATGATAACCGAGACAAAATTTCAGACAAAAAAGTCTACAAAAACTGAAACATACGAAATGAGAGGTGTACAAAAATCCAAGTAACATTGTACTTGAAAAAGAGGAAACCGGTAGGGAAAGAGTCTGCCCTAATATCTGGTAGTACTGTACAGTGTTTATTGAAGATCAAGTTAATGAGTGTAGTGGTAGTGGATTGTGTACCTTGTCATTAGTATTTAGTTGAAGGAAAACTTTTGTTACATTAGAGTTGGAGTTGAAGGGGTGACATTGTGGTTGTGAATGTAGTTAAAAATGAAGCGAGTTGAATGACAAAGAAGTGAATAGGTCAAACACGGAGAATTCAGTGAACATTGGGCAAGGGGTAAATTGATGTAAATGTGGAAAGAGTAGCGGAGGAGTATGTGAAAAAACTGAGGGCCAGGTCATTATAACAGCAGGGAATGTTGGTATGCATAGTAGGAAGAGGTACTGCACTAAAAATGATGAGCAATGAGATGAACAAATAAAAGGTTTAGTTCAGATTAAGTAAGATTATTTGAGGTGCAGTTTTTTTGACATCAGAAAAGATCCTTTACAGGCATACAGGAGAAGAGTTAGAGTAATCAAGAATAAAGTAAAAATAAAACTGATGATGAAAATAGAAGTGAACGGATGAATAGGAACTTTAAGGGGAATTAATGTGTTTTTACACTTTTTATATGATGTCCAGTGTCTTACCAAATTATATTTCATGGCACACAATAGTTAGTTCATGTATTTTGAATAGTTCATGAATGCAGAGGATTGAAGACAAGGTAATATGAATGATAGATAGATTCTTTGGGCTGAATGGATATTTGAGAATGCATGTGGAAATGAATGTTGCAGATAAAAGGTCAAATTTAAAAGCTGAGAAATGAAAAAGTGCAAGTTGACTGAAGTACATATGATAATATGAAGTATGCAGTGATATGTGTTCTACTTGTTTGAAAGAAATGGAAAGAGGAAAATTTTCCTTTGCATTAATAATGAGAATGGTAAGAGGGATAGTTAGATTTTTTTAAAGTAAAGATCACTTAGAGAAGGCTTCATAGGGAAAGAGCATTGTAGGAAAAGTTTGTTGGCCATGTGTTTGTTGCAAAACAATCTGTGTGAGAAGTTAGACAGTGAAAGGAAAATAAAACTGCATGTGGTTTACATAGACTTGGAGAGAACTTATGATAGAATTAAGATGCAGTCTGAAGGCTGTTTAGTTTAAGTGGTAAATTATTGAGTGATTAGGAACTTTTATGATAAAAATGAAACTTTTGTTTTAGGAGGAGTGGCTCAATTGTTGTAGTAAGAAGGCCACAGACAGGCTGTCTTGCCTCAATAAATGCTTAAAATATTTATTGATGGATAGTAATATATTAAGTGAAATAGGTAAGGGGTCATAATTGGAACAATGTGGTGACTATTGATAAAAGTGCTTATGTATAATACTGGAGAGAGGCTTAGAGACTGAGGACATGTAGTTTTAATATGTTTGTACTCTGAGAAATTTAAAAGTGAAAGCAACCAGGTATAAAGTAATGAGTAAATGGGACCCAATATAATTTAGTATTGAATGGCAGTGGTTTTGAATTGTATACTATAATGAATAGCATTAAAATAAGGAAAGAAGTGGATCACAGAACAAATGAAGTAAGTCAAGTACTGTGATCTCAGCCCAAGTCAGGAGAGAAAATGAGAACTAAAGCTACAGAGACATGATGAAGATATGGTGAAAAGTTAGCTGTAGGATAAAATGGATCAGAGTTTTGAGGTGCTTTAGCCACAAGCAGAGAGTGGAGGACAACAGTGGTCAAAAATATGTATTACTATATAATTTAGGAGTCTTGAAAAGAAGAATGGGACAGGGAAAAAGAGAGGGTTGGAGAGGTGGTGTGGGAGATGTTTGGAACAGATGGGCCCTGAAAGTCGTGGAGCTCAAAAGTGCTTTACATGATACAGATGAGCGAAACAGAGTATATATGGAGTTTTGCATGTTGTTGATAATTGTATGTGTATGGTGATGCTGTGGATGTTTCCTGTACTTTATTGTGCTCATTTCTGAATCGGCAGTTAAAGGATAAATGTGACTGTGGATTTTATATTTTCCCACATTATGTGGTACTATATGGGTGAGACAATAGCACTCGCAGGTAATGAGTAGGGTAATTGAAAAATTATACTACTGTTTGTATACCTACAGCATAAGACTATGCAATCATGGTGTTGTGTAGCATCAGTAATCAGTTTTACTTGAATATGTATTCAGTTTGATACTAATATTTTTCCTTCTTTTTCCAGATGTTGATGATGTAACATGTAGACGGCTCCATCAACTTCCTGATTTGTAAGTACTGTGTGCAAATGTATTTTGTGATATAAGCTTCATTTTTTGGGGCCCAAAATTGCTTTGTTTCATTCACACTCATATCTCATATAATGCTGTATTTTTTTGTCTTGAAAATCAGAGCCTCATCAGACAGACTTAATTGAAATCTACATAGAGGAGTGTTTTCCATTGTGCAGGCAATAATTGTGCCAATGGTTCTTGATGTTTGTGGAGCTCACTGTTTCATGTGCCTTAGTATACTTATAGGTAACATTCATTGGCTTTAGGATTGTTTTAGTATTGCTAGTACATTCATCTTAACATTAATTCATCTCATTAGCTCTACCATTACAGTATTTAATTTTTTGCATAGTACTGTAATTAAATTTGCCTTTTGAGCTTATCATATTCATTTATGTTTTATGTTATGCCTGGGGTTTGGCAGTGCTGCCATGATAAATAGGTTTCTGTTAAGTACATCATCTTTTGTTTTCCTTTTCTTTGTTGTTTTGAGTTTATTGTTTGCTTCCATTTAGCCATAGTACAGTATGTATTGATTTTTGTCCCTGAAAGTTTAGTGCTAGGTCGTCCTTCAGTATACTTGTTCAGTTGTTCCAGTGGGAATACAAACCTACACTTTCATGGATGGATAGTTCTCAGTGCAAAGTGTGTTGCATCTGTCTACTGACTTAAATAGAAAATAAAAGCCTACAAGTAGGCCTGCGAGTCACCCATGAACTGAGTTGGGTTAGCTTTCCTATTTGTTCTCAGCTATCTTACTGTGCAGTTGTCACTTAACCTTGTTTTTGCTAGTTGAGATTTGCTAATGTGTATGTCACGTTTGTGCGGTTTGTTTGTTTTCACCACAGCATCTTGCCCTTATAATGCTTTAACCACTCCCAGTAGCCCTGTGCTTTAGAGCTGTGTAATGTATAGTTGTTTTTGTGCTGAAGGGACGCATTTCAGTGGTGTGTGTGTGTGTGTGTGTGTGTGTTTGTGTTTGTGTGTGTGATCCAGCCACATGGGCAACCTTTGTGTGACCTTGTATGTTGTGTAGCAACCATGTGTGTTTCATCAGCCCCTTCTGTGTTTTTCTGATGACTGCAATGGAGTGGAGGTTTTGAGACCAAATTTCCATATTTATGTGGGCAAGGGCAAGCCCTGTAGTAATATACTTATATCTCGGTAGACCCACATTTTGTGTGTTTTGTTATGTTGGAGAGAAGAGCATGTGATGAATATGTGAGGTTCATCTTATGGGGTCTCTAGGAGAAGAGATGCTGTAACAAGGGCACTTCCTCTAGGGAACCAACCCTTAACCCTTCTCTATGTGCTTCAGTTTTCCTTGCCTTTGCCACCTTTGACAGGCAGCCAGAGAAAGTACAACAGTGTAGGGAGGCTACACCATTCAGTAACATTTGAGATTCCAGTATGGCAACCCAAATGCGTTTCCTGTGGGTTTCCCACCCACCTTTCCCCAACTTCAATGAGTAGGGGGCAGCGGTCAAGGTCCTTTGCTGATTCCCCTAAACCCCTTCCAGCCAAGTCCCAGAAGACAGACAGACAGACTCATTGACACCAGAGAGTCAGGGAGGTGGGAGAGCTTCCTCGCCAGCAGGAGGAAAGCCAACCGAGACGATTTGCTCTCGATCTTGACACCGCCAAGCGTTTTAACCCCACTGCCCCTTATTTCTCTCCTTCAGTGGGTTGCACCTCTTCTGCAGCAGATAAATTACAGGACTAATGCCAGAGGTGTCCCTCCCTCCCTCCTCCAGAGGGGGGAACACTATAAAGTAAAACTGATTACTGAGGAGGAAGCATCCATTGGAATGAGTCGAGGAGCTGCTGGAGTTAGAGGCCCCTTCCTTGGAGAAGAGACCCTGAGACCAGAGGAACTGTATTTGGAGAGGGAACAGTTTTTAAGATTTGACTAGGATTTTCTAGGATTTTCCTTAACAGGTATGAATACCTCTGCATAAGGGATATGGAACTCATTTTTATTGAGGTGTACTTGAGGAAATTACGCAAAGTTTTTCACTTCCATATATAGATACTTGTGTAAACGGTATTACTCCTCGTCAGTTAACAAATACTTTGAGGAAACCCAGCTAGAATTTTCTTAGGCGTAAATAAGTCTATGCTTAAAGATATCAAATGCTTCAAGTAAAATTAGGCATTGAAATTGGTACAGAATTGGAACACAATGAAGGTGGGTTTTTTAGATTGGTATCTAGTTTTCATCTACTTTTCCTGTGAATACAGTACTATTTTGTTATTCATCTACTTTTTCTGTGAATAAATTACTATTTTGTTAATAGACGCTGAACTGTAATACATTGTTTCTTTAACAGTAGTATTTGGACAACTTGTAGCAAATTACACAACTTCCGTTTACATATGATCATTCTCAGTGGGGCAGTTAACAAATGCTGACAAATTAGCATGTTGCATCATAGTACAAAACAGACTTAAGAATGTAATAATAATTTAAAAACAATTACAAGCTAACACAAAAATGAGGCATTCAAATCTGTACTGAATTTGAACAAACTGAGGAGCATAATATATTCCGTAGGTTCACAGTGATAGAATTGTAGCTGCAATAAATCTGTTCTTAATAAAAATGAAAAGTACTATAAACAAAAGAACAGATGTTGAAAAACAAGAACACTACCTATAGTGTCTGGAGTTCCATAGGGTAGTGTTCTTGGTCCACCGTTGTTCTTAGTGTATAGAAGTGATATGGTGGTTGGCCTGGAAAATTAAGATTGCTTAGTATGCGGGTGAAGCAACACTTGGTTTAGTGAAGTCTCCACTTGAGAAATGAAGCTACTCTTAGCCTAAATCAGAACATGGACGGGATGAGTGAATGGTGTAGTCGGTTGGGCAGGAGGCTGAACTCCAATAAAACGAAAGCAATTGTTGATTAGCAGATCTCATACAGATTTCCCACCCCATCCTCCCCTTCAGGTGGATAGAAATTTGCTGAATGAGTCTGAGGCTTGAATTATTCTAGGTGCAGCTTGTGACTTACATCTAACTTTTGAGAAAAATAGAATGAAAGTTTCAGCAAATGATGCATGAAAGTTAGGTATTGTTCATACGGCCTCAATTATTTATAACTGATAAAATCAGTGCAACCTGTTTTTTGTCATTTGTGCCTACTTTATGAGAACACTGTTCTCTGCTGTGGATATCTGCATCTGTTAGAGATGTGTATCTTTTAGAAAATGGTTCATGATGGTAGGTTTCTGTTTCCTAATAGAAGAAGTTATGACTTGAACCGTCGATGGATGGTCTCTTGTTTGTCACTTTTTCGTAGGTTGTATTTCAACAAAGATCTTTCACATTCACAAGTGATCTCTGATTTCCCTTGCTGGTCGAGAGCAACCGGATTCGCTGAGTAGCAGCACCAATATGCAGCAAATGTGCCTCACAGTCAAACTTCTCAGTTCCAGAGGTCCGTTATTCCTCACACCTTTGGACTGTGGAACAGACTTATAGAGGATGTTATGTGACTGGAGCTTCATGAGTTCAACCAAAGATGGAATGCATTACTACCCTAATAATACTGTTCTCCTTACTTTTAATACATTTTTATCTGTTAACCCCTTCACCACCAGCCTGCTGCATTGCTGCTAATGCTTGCATACTGCATGAGACCCCCTGTCGATTGCAAGTATCAATCATTACTTGCTCCCACTAAATTTTGTTATTCATATTTTTCCTTTATATTCTTATGTGAAATCATTGTGTATATGTTTATCAATGAATATTTTTTGCCCTATTGTCAAAAAATAAAAAAATATATAGTAAGGATATCGGAAAAAATAGGAATATTTAGTGGAAAAGTAATTGTAGAAGTAGGAACAGTTATAAAGTAGTAGAAATAGTAGTAAAGTAGTAGAAATAAAGTAGCAGAAAAAGTAGTAAATCATTAGTAAAATAGTAGTAGTGGTAATAGCAGTACTAGTTTTCTGACTGAAACAGTTATTTCTAGGTTTCATACAGAAACAGCGTATACATCAATGAATGTTTACGGCACTGGTCATAATAATAATAATAATAATAATATGATGATAAAAGCAACAGCATCTCGTGACCAATACATATATACAGTTTATTCACCCCCATTATCATCAGCAAGCTATAAAAAACATACATCTCATCACGAGTAACAGTCCTCCATAGACGTCCTTTCACCTTACGCTTTCCTGTTGAATGAAAGTACTACTCTGCCCGAGCATTCATCCATTCACACAATTTGTCAATTACATCACCACAAAAAAAAAAAAAAAAAAAAAAAAAATGCATCACGTTAGTAGGTGAAATCTGTGTGTAAGCAGGAATCCCATTGTCACCCTCTGTGAATCGGGGTGGCTGGGTCTGGGCGCACATCACATGATGGATCAGTTATGAACCGCCAACCTTCAACAATAGGTTCAATGTCTTCCAAACACTCGATGTCACTGTCAACCTCTTAAGAAATTATCACTATAATCATCATCTGATAAATTTGGCAGGTACTCAGACCCTGAATCTGAAACACTTTCATCTGACATGATACTGAAAAAAAAAAAACGTATAAAAATAATTGCAATCAAAAGGGAAAAAGTTTTAGAATTCAAATCTACATGGTTTACGGACAAAATCGTGATCATCCTTCTCAGATAATAGCCTGAGGCGCACTGGCATGTGTTGGCCAGTACCCCTCCTAATATCCCAATTGAAAATGATGTTACGACGTCCATTGGACGCTCATTGGTTAGAATGAATTGTGGGTGGAGCTTCCGCACCTCCCTCATACACAATACTGTCTGGAAACCATCCAAGCTGAAGAAAACAGTTTTGCTTTTCGAGGAGGAATGAAAGACGTATAAGCGTACGTCGCGGGCTTTTATTACTGGACCGTTACTACCTCATACTTCTTCCTGTTGAAAACTATACTCTTTGGAAGCTTGAATTTAAAGTCAATGACCCCTGTGGGCTTGTTCCATATGAATATGTTTCATCTTCTGAACAATAATATGTATTATCCTACCTAAAACATTTTTTTTCTAGTCTATGGATATGCAAATCTTTTCATAGCATTTTCTGTGTCTATGTTCTTTACAAGAAAATTTTCTATTGATAAAATTGCCAATGAATTTAATTTGAGTCATGGGTGACCCTATGTATGTCTTCATAAGCTTTAGTTTACTAAAGATTCTTTTTCCAGTGGCCACAGTATAGGTATCATAAGCATTACGCATTCTTAATGCAACCCCCATATTTGGCATGACATCCTGTAACTTGGTGTTCATGAACAAAACAGCTTCTATTGGAATCTTTATATCCACAGGAAATATTCTTTTCAGTATCAAGTTCAGTGAAGAGATTACATCCATTAATGTCATTTTTAAATATTTAGTATAATTCAAAGGTCACTTTTAAAATATGGTTAATCATTACAAATACCTTTACAGAATTGCAGTCTTATACACAAAGATACTCTTTATGCCCATGTCCTGAGCTGCCCACAGCCTACATTAGCCCTCTTACGCCGACTGGACGTATTTTACGTCGACATTTTTTGTCTCCCGTGTGCCGACTGGACGTATTTTACGTCGACTTACAAAAGTTTTTTTTTAAATTCGCGGAAAAATACTTATAGGCCTACCAGCCTAAAACTTTTGAATCACGCGCCTTGGGGGATGCTGGGAGTTCACGGATCAAGGTGTTGTTTTGTTTACAATCGTTACGCAGGCGCGCAAGCGCGAATTTCTTTCTTGCCGCACTATAAAGTATTTGTGACACATCTCGGAAATTATTTCGTCACTTTGACATAATTTTTGTACCATTGTAAATTAGCCGTTACATGAAGTATTATATATGAAAATGTGCACATTTTTATGTAGAATACAACAATAAAATACTCATGATTGTAGCTTTTATCAGTTTTGAGATATTTTCATATAAATAACGATAATTGCCAAAATTTCAACCTTTGGTCAACTTTGACTCTACCGAAATGGTCGAAAAATGCAATTGTAAGCTAAAACGCTTATATTCTAGTAATATTCAATCATTCACCTTAATTTTGCAACTAATTGGAAGTCTCTAGCACAATATTTCGATTTATGGTGAATTTATGAAAAAACTTTTTCCTTACGTCCGCGCGGCAACTCTTCCGAAAAAAATCATACATGCGATTGTGGTAATGTTTGCACCATTTTAAAATTAGCCGTTATATAAAGTTTTATATATGGAAATGTGCGCAATTTCATGCACAATACAACTAAAAACAACCCATGGTTGTAGCTTTTATCAGTTTTGAGATATTTTTATATAAATAACGATAATTGCCAAAATTTCAACCTTCGGTCAACTTTGACTCTACCGAAATGGTCGAAATACGCAATTGTAAGCTAAAACGCTTATATTCTAGTAATATTCAAGCATTTACCTTCATTTTGCAACAAATTGGAAGTCTCTAGCACAATATTTCGATTTATGGTGAATTTATGAAAAAAATAACATTTTCATTATGTCCGCGAGGTAACTCTTCCGAAAAAATCATACGTGCGATTGTGGTAATGTTTGCACCATTTTAAATTAGCCGTTACATAAAGTTTTATATGTAAAAATTTGCGCAATTTCATGTAGAATACAACAAAAAATAATTGAAGGTTGTAGCTTTTCTTATTTCCGAAATAATTGCATATAAAAAAACCACGTTCGGTCAACTTTGACTCTACCGAAATGGTCGAAAAACGCAATTGTAAGCTAAAATTCTTACTACAGTCTAGTAATATTCAGTCATTTATCTTCATCTTGAAACAAATTCGAAGTCTTTAGCAAAATATTTAGATTATGGTGAATTTTAAAAAAAATCTTTCCTACCCTCCGCGCGCGGATTCTCCGCCACAAATCTCCGAAATACGTACGTCCCATTCTCGGAATATTTGCTCCGTTTCATATTAGGCATTTCATAGATTTTTATATATGAAAATGTGCGCAATTTCATGTAGAATAAAACTAAAAATATTTGAAGGTTGTAGCTTTTCTTATTTCCGAAATAATTGCATATAAAAATATATATATAAAAAAATTCGACATTCAGTCAACTTTAACTCGTCAGATATGGTCAAAAACTGCAATTGTAAGCTAATACTCTTACAGTATAGTAATATTCAATCATTTGTCTTCATTTTGAAAGAAATTGGAAGTCTCTAGGACAATATTTAGATTTATGGTGAATTTTTGAAAAAATATTTGTTTACGTCCGCGCGTTACGAATTCATGCATTATTTTGTGATAATATTTTCTGTGTGCTTTTATCGTTTTACAATGTGTTATATACCAAAATGATCGCAATTTAGTGTACATTACAACGAAAAAAAGTAACTTGTTACCTTTAACCGTTTTGCGCACAGCGCGATTTGAATACAATTATATATGAAATTTTGTTTTTGCGCTATCATATATCGCATTATTTATATATGATGATGATAATTTTTTTCATTTCTGATGGTTGCATACTAAACTTCAGGCAATGACAAAAAAAGGAGCCAAAAAGGAACTCTTAATCTTGAAAACTAAGCGCGCTGTGATTTTTTGAAAAAAATATTTTTTCCGCTTCCGCACTCACTCCGAAACCCCTCCGGCACACGGGAGACAATTTTTTATTTACTGCTCCGGCGTAAGAGGGTTAGGTGATGTGTAGCAGCTGATGGTTGTGAAAATTTCCTTGTCTTCATCAGTTGTTTGTCTTTGATCACCATAGCAGAAAGAACCAGTGCTAATCAGTTTCTCAAAAATTTTACTGCACTCAAGACAGTTAGCTGGTTTTTATTTGATTTTCACATTTTTTCCTAGTTATTTGGAAGATCCCTCCTGGATGGCGCCTGTAGCCCATGGCACTCCGGGCAACTGCCCTAGTTGCTGTTACCATGAGTCAGCTCTGCCCTTACTGTGTCCCCTTAGTATATACTGTGCTGTTTATAATAAGGGGGTCCTGGGGTTACTGCGGGGCTTCCGTTCCAGCAGTGTGATAAGTCTGAAAATGCTGTAACTTTGGTACATCATTATAAAAGTTTATAAAGATAAAAAAAATAAAGTAGTGAAAGCCTCATGTTTACAGTAATCGTTTTGGTATCTTGCAAACTACATAGGTGTAATTTACCTTCATTCGGATGAGTTGTGCATCCAAACACCTCCAAAATGTATATACATAATGACTTGATACTGTAGCAGTGTGAGATCGTAATGCTGTAAGTTTGAGCCGCCGTAACCCATGGGCTTATGTACTACTATAGTACTATGTATCAGTCCTTCATTAATGTCTTGGAAATAAAAGTAAAAATTGGTCTTCAATTTTTTCACCTGTGGGGATGTGTGTAAGTTTTGTTTTACTGTATTTAGTACAGTGGTCCCCCCGTATTCGCGGGGGATGCGTACCAGGACGCCCCCCCGCAAATAGTTAGAACCCGCGAATAGTTGGAACCCCTATAAAAGTGCTAAAAACAGCTTATTTTATTAGTTAAAACTGAACAAAAACCCACTAAAAATTTTTATACTTGGTTTTTTTAATAGTTTTATCACAAAAAGTTAATTTTATGATGAAATTGATAAAAAAAATCAGGAATTTGTGGATATTTCTCAGAAAAATACTGCGCATGTGCAAATTTTCTGCGAATAATGTTGGGAAATGTTCCACAGAGAAATCCACAAATGTGCGAGTCCGCGAATCTGGAGAACACGAATTTGGGGGGGTCTACTGTATAATCGTACTGGATGATATTCACATTTCTGATGCATATATGTATGGCTCACTTGTATTTTTAATGTAAAGACTGTACTGTGGAGGTGAAATTTTTTTAAAGTCCATTACTATAACCAATGAGTTTAGATGTAAGCTCCAATGGAATGACTGTCCGTATGTAAAAGAGAAGTGTTCTTGGGAGAAGATGAGACCTAGGGCAAGAAGGTCCAGCTGACTTTGACACTGCTTGATGAAGTAGCCTGTTGTTATTGTCTGCGTGACGTCTATCAACTGCTATGTTTAGTTGCTTTCTAGGGATGAGAGAAGGGGAGTTCAAAATATCCTCATTCCTCAAGGCCAGCAAAGAGTCCTTGCTGATATATCTGTAAAAGTTAAATATGAGCAGCACTGTCTTTTGAATCACCTAATGTAGAAGAAGATATTTTTGCCACCACTGTCGACCATAAGTCTAACCAAGATATACAGTCATGATGTTAGGGGTTGAACAAAGCTGTGTATGTCGAGGGTAGATGTTTAAATGATATATACTAGACCAAAGTGAATTATCATGCCCAGAGACCAGAAAATCCACATGGCTTAAGACAGAATCAGCATGATTTGAGCACAGTAACTCTTATCAAAGTCTCTTAATCCTTCTTAGAGCCAAGTAAAGAACTTCTAAACATGTAAGGAAATCCAAAGTTGTCACTGCTTAATGAGAAAGATTATTTTACTCATGAATAAGTTCAATAACCTTAGCATATATAGTAATAAATTCTTGGTTCTTGACATCATCTGTCTCCTTGTTGCGGGGATCTAGTACTCTATCTATCGGGTCAGACGAACAAGGGATATCTTTATTTACAACTAGGGTGTAGTAAGCCCTTTCGGATCCTAAAACCCTCTTTGGAGCCTGGATGCCTGATGATGATGAAGGTAATCTATCGTGAGGGTTGTCTCATTTGCATGAGTGAGAGAGTGAATATCTAACTTTGTGAGATGGCTGTGTGTCGATATACAGCTGTGCGTCAATTACATCATGTCCACGTTGGAGCAAACTTGAACTGTGATCACAATTTCTTCTAGGAGATTGTGAACGTGAGAAATGTCAAGATGATGAGTGAGGGTGAACAGCCAAAATATTAGGGGCCCTCCTGGAACAACAGAGTCTGTCAGCATGGATGTGTAAGCAAGAGTGAGACGCATCATCCCTCATCGGGAACTGAATGAGGAGATTGATGAGGGGACAACGGCTGACTGAGTACTCGTATGCATACTTGTAGAACCCCTCACATCCGTCTTAAAACTGTGGGACCAAAAAGGTAAAGGCTGATCTTCAGAAAACTTCTCCACACGAGATTTCTTAATGGGCTTTATCCTTTCCTCTGAATACAAACAGGGGGATTGGGGTAAGACAACGATGCTGTAGATTTTCCTTTGGTAGACTTATGCTGGAAGAGATCTATTGAGGGACGAGAAGCGGCTAGATGTGACACCCACATCAGAGACACGGCAGTGAGTAGAAGTATCACGTATTTACTAGGTCAGATGGTCATGGAGAAAAAGAGATAGAGATGGTCTTCTTAAGAGAGGAGCAGCAGCGAAGTCTCTAATCCTCTAATCCTTCATTGTCTGATAGGGGAAGACTGGATAGGAGAAGAAGACAATGGAGAAGCCGAAGATGTATAAGACAATAATGGAGAAGGCAGACAAGAGACCTGCGCCGCAGCATCTTCATAACACATCTGTACATCTTTTGGATAAAATTGTCAACTGTGTCGATCACTGCTTGAATGAGAGCATCAGAAGACAGAGAAGGAATAGATGTTGCCACTGTGGGAGAAGGCGTGAAACTGAGAATAGTACACTGCTGACAGATGAGAAGACACAGGGGACTGTAGGTCTGTGTAGAGGAGTGAGTAAGCTACTGAACTGGGAATTGTCATGGCGGACGAGCTGGGGACGCGTGAGCTGGAGTCGTCCCTGCAGACGCCAACCCAAAACGTTTGGCAGAGTACATCAGTAACCAATGTGGCAACACAGGAACTGAAATTTCTGGCACAGCAAAGGGGAGAGCTGCAAGGCTGGAAAGCATCTTGGCAGTCAACACTGAAACTCAAGATGCAGGGGTGACATGGGGCTCACCAAACAACGGGGGGACATCTCCACCATCCCCCCCCCCCCACAAGAGAGGGGGGGGCAGCAAAAGTGAGTTCTCCTAACCCCCTTCCTGAAGCTATGGAAGAGTGGAAAGGAGTAAAATCGTCCTCTTATGCTGCCTATTCTTGACAGACATCCTCCACTGCTCAGGAGTCCAGGAACGACATTCAGGACAGGTATTTCATAGTGTTATTACAAACATTAGATCTGCATTTGCAAGTAGAATGTGGATCAGTCTCAACAAAAGCAAGGGTAGCCACCAGCCCCAGGACATTTTCTCTGAGGCTTACTCTTGGAAGGCTAAGATGAGTTATGGGTTTGCATGATCAAACACAAAACAAATAACACAAAAAACCACAAATGCACAGAATAGCACTAATTCATGACACAAAAGGCAAATCAAAGAAGGCATACAGGCAAGGAAAACACCGGCTCTGGAAGTAAGGGCAGCAGCATGTCCTCCTAGCAAGGTGGTAAAGAAAAAACTTGATGCATCACGGCGTTCTCGGGTGAAGGGAGGTCAGCTGATGCCTCTCTCTCATCCGATTGGCTGAGCTCCATTGTTACTAATACAGGCAGTCCCCGGTTATCACGGGGGAGGGGGTTTCTGTTCTCAGCAGGGTGCTGATAAGCGAAAACCACCATTTACCGAAACTCAGTGTTTCATGATACTTATGGCGCCAAGTTTCAGTTAATGGTGCTGATAACTGGTTAATGGTGCCTCTGTTAGGTATGTTATGGCGCCATAACTCTATTACATATTGGTACCTTATGGTGCCAATAACCAAAACTAGGCCTGTTATGGTGCCATAAATTGCCAATTTTTCGTAGACAACCGCCATAAAACAGGATCGCCATTAACCAAGTCTGCTGGTAACTGGGTACTGCCTGTGCCTTGTTCTACAATTTTATATGTTTTATACCTGTTTCCAGTTGGTGCTAGAATAGTATTTATCCTTATGGAAAGACCATAGGTTTGTTAGATATGAAAATACAAATTAATTAAAAATTTTGTCATATTTAAAGTTGACTCATTAGTATAGGAACAAATATTGGGTATACGTTCAGCAGATAATAAAATCACTGTCCTAGTTATGGTAAAATTACATTATTAGATATTAGAAAAATAGTAAATTTCTGCTAAAACACTTTTAATATGATCATATGGGTACGTACTACTATTGGTGAAATGTTAAAGAGGTTTGATTACAGATACAGGACCTTATACATATATAATAAGTATACTACTTATACTGTATTCTGGCCTTTGGGCCGCAAGTGATATGGTATATATATATGAAAATCAGTTAATATTAACCACTTCTAATTATTAAAAATTTGTGTTACAACAGGTGGGTGAGGTGCCGAGCAGCGGAGGCCAAGATGGAGGGTCCAAACAGCCGGCCCCCCCAACCATACCCATCCTTCATCCCACCAGCCATAGCAACAGATTCCCAACAGACTCCACCGCCAGACCCTCCCATCAAGCCCCCAACAGACCCTCCTCCTATGCTGCAATCACCTAGTTCCCCAGGACAGTCCCATTTACATACGCCACCTCCTCATACCCCACATTCACCTTTGCTACCACATACCCCAATTACCCCTTTGCCCCACACTCCGATGACTCCTCATAGCCCTCTCACCCCACTAACATCACAGAGTACTTTAGCATCTGAAGCATCTGTGGATTCAGGAGTAGCTTCTGCACATTCATTGGACTTGCTACACAATAGCAGCAATGTAGAAACTCATGCTCTGCGTAGACGGGTAAGTACTGAAACAGCACTTACTGTACTTGGTTTTATGGAAAAGTTAGTCCTTACTTGGTATATTGAACTTGAATATATAATTTCTAAGAATTTAAACATAAAGACTTGTCAGTTTTATCAAGTGGTTGTCTCAACTTAGCAGATTTTGTTATAAAGCCGATTTGCTTGGGTCCAATAAAAGTAATAAAATGAAGTATAATACTTTTAGACAGCGGACCAAAGGCTTTCCTGTTTGTGCCAGAACAATGAACAAACAAACAAATGCACTCATATTGTCTGATTTTTTATTAGATGTTCATATGATGGTAGATGGTGTACAAACAAGCATATGTGACCAGTGCTTCCATCTGTGCATCATGTTAGGAAACAATATTTATTTTCTCTCTCCCTCTTTAGTGTCTTATTGACATTATGTAATGCAGTACAGTACTACTGTAATACAATATAATGTAGCGTGTATAGGATATGTGTATTCCATTAAGATAATATGTACACTTAAAATGTATTTGCATGCCTTTCTCTTACTTTTTTTTTTATGGTGCTTTTTATACAGTTTTTTTTTTATATATCTTGTAAGCATAAGTAGGCTTTTTTTTATGTTTTTTTATAGTTTTTTTTTTATATATCTTGTAAGCATAAGTAGGCTCAGATATGTACTCATATTTATAAAATCAATTTATTTAGCAGATATTTCTCTGAATATGAATAAGTAAATCAATACTGTACTATTTGGCACTGGGATACTCTTATCATGAAGGTTATATGGATTTCATTACTTAGGAGAAGGGGCAGACCCCTGAGTTGTTCTTTAAGGTAACACTGTACGGTACAGTAAGTTGGATATTTTTACTAAGTTGGTGTTGCTGAGAAAATATTACTGGTTTAGGTTGTACATTAATCTTGTGTTTAGCAAACCAATTGTCACAACTACACCTTTTTCAGTTTTTTTGTAATTTCAAGTGTTGCCATTTTGGTTGTTTTGCATAATGAGGATTTTTTAATTATAGTAAACCCCCTGTATTCGCTGGGATGGGTTCTGTACCCTCCCACAAATAGCTAAAATCCACAGATATTTAAAACCCCCATAAAAAAATGCTTAGAACTGCATATTTTGATAGTTTTAAACACAAAAACCCCTCTAAAAATGCTTATACCTGAGTTTTTTCATAGTTTTATCACAAAATTGCATTTAGTCACGGAAATGATATGAAAATACAGTAGAGGCAGTTCCCGGTTATCAGCGATCCGGTTTTATGGGGCTTGTCTAGCGTCATAAAATCTGCGATCTACGGCGCCATAATTGGCCAAGTTCTGGTTATCGGCACCATAAGGGTTCTTATGGCACACCATAAGGGTACTTATAGCGCACCATAAGCCCCATTGTGGTGCCATAAATCTGCAATTTTCGGTTAATGGTGATTTTCGCTTATTGTCACATCCCTGGGAATGGAACCCCATCCAATAACCGGGGACTGCCTGTAATTTGTGAGTATTTCGTGATGACAAATACCACGAATAGGCGAGAGAGTCTGCGAATCGAGTCCCAGAATATTGGGGGTTGACTGTAGTTCTCTTATTGAGTTGTCTGTTGTGGCTCTCGCTGTGATATCATGGTGTACTTTGTTTTACTTCATCTTTTAATTACATACCATCTTGTTCTTTTTTTATGTTTAAGTGATGCATAGACTCATTCAGTGACCAAGGGAGATGGCACGTACTTTAGTAGGTTCAGGTATATCTGGGATATTGACATTACGTATGTATTATTTCGTGTTGGGACTGGAAGTCACATACACCTACAGAGGAATATCTAGCATTTTTAATGGCTTGAATTACGTATTGGCTTTATGTATATGGGAAAAACTGAAAAAGACATTTTCTTCGGAAATTTAGTTTCCATTATTTTCTTTTTCAATTTAGTTAGGATTTTGTTTTGTAATCCTCTTTGTGTAAAGAATTCCTTTTCTTATGTCATTGGGCATGGTTAATCTTCCAGAACATTTTGGTCAGAGGATGTAGCACTCTTGGACAGAGAGAAACTGATGCCATAACAGCCATAACAGTCTTTGAATTATGAGCAGTAACATAATGACCCATAAGTTTTGTTGAATACTGCTTTCATTGTAAAGCATGTGTAGCGCCAGGCAATGCTGTTTTTCTACAGACTTAATTGGTAGTGGATGAAACTGAAGTTTACCTTCATCTGAACTTTATCTATCATTCTGAAGGCGGCATAAAGTTGGAGGCAGGTCATGGGTGTCATCCTCCTTAGCAAGATCCTTTGTCTGATGTCTCTCAAAAAGGAGTTGCAGAATTGATGAGGAGGTCCATCAGGAAAGGGGATTTCCTGGTGTGTCTGGACCTTCAGAATGCATACTTTAGCCAGGCTAAATAAAAACATATGCAGCACCCCAGGCCAGGGAAACTTTGAGGTCAGCCATTTTAAGAAAAAAAAAAAAAAAAAAAACATCAGTGGAAAGAGGAATAGTATATGCAATTGCACATGGTGTGAGAAAAAGTCTCAAAAATTCTATTTACAACCCCTTGTGGGGCCTCTTTTACAAGACAATCATAAATTTTACTAGTTATACATATTTTTTCTAATAATTTTATTTTGTAAAATTATAATCACAGCTCACAAGATATCATAACAGATAAGAACTAAAATCAGTAACAAATTCTGAGTGTATTTATTATAAAATATATATGTAAATTTACTGAGATTGAAGATGCAGTAACTGTTTTGGATTATACATGTTTTTTTTTAATACTATTCCTTTGCACTTTTCTTTGCAAAACAATTATAACTGACATACTATCATAAAAGATAAGAAATAAAACCAACAGCAACCCTTGGGTACCTTTATGAGCAAATAAATAAAAAAACATCATGGGAGGAAGAGAATCATGCCCCCTTTGGAGTCAAGATCACAACTTACTCATGAGCTGCCTACTTTGTTAATCCGAGCCAGTCTAAAAGTTCCCCTAAATCAATGGTGCGTAATATTGATGCTGACCATGATTGAATCTATCCACCACCTGTTATTGCTACTCATGTGAGGGTATCTGTCCATTAAGGGTTAATGTTTCAATCTACCCAGCAGCAAATGAGTACCTTCAGTTGTTCTTACACAATATACAAACTCTTGAACAAGGTGGTTAGGCAGTAACTCCTGTCTGGTAGGCATGTCGCCTTAGTGTAAAGTCTCACTTTCTTCACAGCACAAACACACAAATTAAAAACGAGTGAAGTGGCATCTTTGTCATAAGGGAGGGAAGTGAAGCAGAGTGGCTTCCAAGTTTTGAGTGACTTCCGCCACTGCCAGACTTCCAGACAAGAAGCAGTGGTGACAACTGAAGAGCCTGTAAAGAAACATAATATGCTCTCTCCCTCATGAAAGATTTCTATCGTGAGAGAGGGTAAAAGAATCATATTTATGTAAGGATGGAGGGAAAGACACGAGTTAGCCGTACTGAGTCGTACAACCCACGCCCCACTCCCACCAAAATTACTAAGTTCCCAGAAAATGTGCAAGAAGAAGAAAGATACATAAAAACATTGTCAATACAAATATTTTCAAATTATCTTCAACGTAACAAAAGTAAAATACTAAAGAACAAAAAGTAGCTGGGCCCTTTCTCCCAGAAGGAGCAATATCCCCTTGGGAGACGGACCAGCATACTCATAACACAAGCGATGACAAAGCAGAAGAAAATGGCTCATCTACTGCAATTTGCATCTGTCCCAAGGCAGGTCAACACAGAAAACAAAGAAGGTTGATTAAATGTGAAACAGAGTAGTACAGGGTTCGATCAATAAACCTGCTTGGGGGAAGGAGAGCAAAGCAACACATGACTATCCAAGGTGGTTGAAGAAAGACTGGTGCATCACGAGGTTCCAAGCCTGGTCAATGACCAACATCCACCTCGTATAAGCATGAGTTGTCAGATGCCACAGATTCCTTGCTTTACAATCTTTGATGGTTTTTAACCGGTTTCCAGCTGGCACTAGAAGATTATCCTGTCGTTAAGACCGAAGGGTGGTTAGCTTTAAAAAATACAAATTGAATAAAAAAATTTGTCATTTTGTTTTCGGCTATCATGCGATGCAGAAAAGTTTTCATGAGCTCTTGCCTGACTGTCGTTAAACTTGTTTATCCAAGTGGAATCTTTTCTTTTATTTTTATATTATTGAATATACTGTGTTGATGTTTATTATTATATAAACCCAAGATTTGCGATAGCCTTGCAGCCCCCCCCCCACATATGTGTCTTGGGGTTGGTGGCCAAGGGCGGAACATTCACCTGTATCACATCCGCACACCTTTTGACTAAGGTCGTGGCAGTATGTGTTGACTCTATCTTCCTCTTGCCGCTTTGCTCTGTCGGAAGTTTGTCGGGAGGAAAACTTTGGAGCATTCACCCTTAGTTTTTCTCTCCTAATATTCTTTCTTTATGGCATTTTCTCCTTAGCGAGATATATCTCCGTAACCCTCTTCGCTTGCTTGTCAGGCAAGGAGGAGGGGGGTTAGTGTGTGTTGGCGATTGGGTGACTTATTCTCAGGGTGGGGTCTCCTTTCATGTCATAGAGCAGTGCCCTTTGGAATGAGAGGAATTCCATTTTATTAATTATCTTTTCTCTTTTCTTCAGATAGATAGTAAGCAGTCGTAGGACACAGCAGTAGATGGTTGGATATCTCACTGAGTTGGTTGTCCTGACCTTTGGGAGCGTACCTATGAGACACTACTATGCCTCAGTGACGTGGTTGGTCTGGTGTTGGCGTTCCACCTCGGTGGTCGCGAGTTTGATTCTTGGCCATTCCATTGAGGAGTGAGAGATGTGTATTTCTGGTGATAGAAGTTCACTCTCGACATGGTTCGGAAGTCATGTAAAGCCGTTGGTCCCTTTGCTGAATAATCACTGGTTCCATGCAACGTAAAAACACCATACCAGCAAACTATGCTGTGGCACTGCCTCTATATGTGTGTAGTTACCCTGCTGTGCCTTCTTTTAGATTGATACTGTTGCTCTAACGACCAGTCACTGGGCAGCGTCTACTGTGCCTCTCGCCTCAACTGCCTTGTGACTCCTGATTCCTAATCGCCATCCCATAGAAGAAGTTCTCTGAAAGAAACATCATCCTCCACTGCCCTTCCCTTCTTTTTCTGAGGCTCGAGGAGGTCATGGGAAACTGGATTGGCCTCCTTCAGCCAAAGAAGAAGAAGAAGAAGCCCCCCCCCTCCATGCAGAAGTCCTGCAGGATTTCTAAGGGGAGGAAGTAGTGGGATCTCTCGTCAGCTCTTCCTAACCTTCGAGTTCAGGAACCAGTTTGCATGCCCCCTGGGTTTTGTGTTTCAGGAGCTGTGGCAGCACAAGCTTTGTTTTGCATTCCTGTCACCAGTCTAGGTCTAGGGTTTCTGCCTCTTAGATGGGTGCTGTTGGGTGCTCATTCATAAGTTGCTCTGAGTGTTTGTGTTTCTAACGAATTGCAGGCATCCCTAGCTGCTGATGGAGAGACCTCTCATAGTCCCAGTTCAGGCACAGGCCGAGAGAAAAGGCGAAACATTCACGTGTTTCGTCTCTTCCTGCCAGCACTACCGCTATCACTCGCTGAGTGCTTGCCAGTGCTTGGCCGGTTCCCACTTGGTGTCTCGCTTCTGAGGATTCAAACATCTGGAGAATGGGGAGGAGGTTCCCTTTGAAAGTTATATGGAACTTTTAAGGGAGTGCCTCTATCTGAGGAGGCTTTGGTTCTCTCTCTGGCTCTTCCAATTTGCTTTCCCCTATGGGGTCACACTGTTGATCCAGGTCTTAGATGCCTGCATCTAAGACTGGTTCTGTGCCTGTTCCTCCTTGATTTCTAAGGAAGTTGAGAGAGGACCACTCTCAATGATCATTCTTATGAAATTTGGGAGTCTCACCGAGTGCTCAGATTCTTTGGGATCACAAGCACTCAACATGCGAGAAGAGATCTCCCCATGATTTTTATTACAATATTAGGGAGTCACTGAGCGCTTGAATTCGTAAGAATTTCTGGCACTTGCCAAGCACTTGGATTCTTTGGAATTGAGATTCGGGAGTCTTGCCAAAATCTTGAATTCCTTGGAATTTCTGGTGCCTGTTAGGCCCTCGGGTTCTTTGGAACACCAAGTACTCAGGCAATAGGAGACACTCCCAGTGATTTTTCTTACAAGATTTGGGAGTCTCACAGAGCACCTGAATTCCTTGGAATTTCTGGCGCTCTCTGAGCACTCAGATTCCTTTGAATTGCGAGTGCTCAGAAGTTGATGTAAGACCGCTCTCGACGATCATTTTTATGAGACTTGGGGTTTTCTCCGAGCACTCAAATTCCTTGGAACTTCGAGAGCTCACTGAGCACTCAGATTATTTAGAATCATGAGTGCTCAGCTGGTGTTATATCAACTGCCTGGGATTTTATGGAATCTTGGGCATTTCTTAACCAGTATGGGGGAGTTTGCTCTCCAGTCCGGTTGGGAACACAGTGGGAGAAGTGTCAAGACACTTACATGTTTCAACACTGGCTGCCAGCACTTTTAAGTGCTTAGTCAGGCTCCATCCTTGTGTCTTGGACTTTGAACTTTCTTCTCAAAGGGCTTCAGCCTCAAAGGAGACTAGTGCATGTGTATTGGAGGAGAGCGATAGTTCTTAGCAGATGAGTATACTGTTCTTAGTCACGTTACATGACCTGGTCAACTCACTTGGTTCAACTGAATCAAGCACTCAGCCCTGGCCAGGAGAACTTTTGCTCTTCTCAGTTTGGTGCTTTGCCATGGCATAAGCATCCTCCTTCCCCGTGATGCAGTCATCACGAGTTGATGATCAACCATGAACTACCCCTCCTGCTGGTTTTTCTAACAGGACAGGTAGGAATGCACTTTCTCCTTACCTGTTCTCTTGACCTCTTTGGTTGTTCTGAGAATTCGGCTACAAAAGTTAGTATTTTGAGATCGATCCATGTCTCATCTCGTCATACACTCGATTAGTCAAGGAAATTTTCATTGGGTCCTGTTGAATCACCCTTTAAGGAGAGGAAATTGAGTTTCACACCTTGGGAAAACTCACAGGTTTTCTTTAGATGAGAATACCCTCGATTTTCACTCGGCATAGATCTTTGCATTGATTCGTCGGCACGTTGACCTCGGGAATAGGACCGTCGCTCCCCCTCTGAATAATCTTGTGATGGCATTCTCAACTAGATGAATACCTTTTCTCTGGACAAGGAGTTCATTTCAAATTTCAAGACGCCCAATCAAGCTCTCTTCCCCTCTGTTGCTGTGACAGGAGCAATTCTTCTTTACCAATCTTGGGTCTCATGCTGTTTCTCATTGCCACGAAGGGTATTCCCTCTCACAACAAGAGACTACAAGCTTGTAGGACACTTGTTATGGTTTTCAATCACACAGTCCCCTATGAGATTTCATTCCTACCCAGCACCAGTCAGCAACCTGTGGGCATTTCTGGTACTAAGAAAAGGGACGTTGTCCTAATTCGGATCTCCAGTTTCTTAAGTCCGAAGTCGTCTCAACCCTTAGGAACAAACCTATATTTGGTTCTGCCTTGTCCTTCAGACAAGCCCTAGTCTCAGGCTGCAAAGGATGAATGTAAAGTAGCCAGCCTTCTTCTTTCTCTTCTGAGAGAGTGCACATATGTGTTTCTCTTCCAACCTTCTTTCTAATGGGGAAGAAGGAAAAACATAGAAGAACACTCTTACAGGCATTCTCCTACTGCTGATACTTGAAAGAAGAGTTGTCTGTCAAGTCTCTGGACTTGATGCGACATAACCGAGACCCGGTAGCAGGTATCCTTCAGGAGAAATACACAGTGCCTGCTTTCTTCCAGGTCTCAGCCATTTTCCATAGAACTTCTGCCCCTCCTGTTTTTTCGTTTCAGGAACAGCCAATTTGACTAAGAGCTAGTTGTCTTTGTTACCCTGTTATCGCCGTAGAAGCCTCCCTTCGAGACAGTTTCGCCTTTAATCTCTTTACTAAAGAACGAAAGAGGTCTGCTTACAGTCCTTAATCCTTTTCCTCTCAAATTATGAAGGAATTAGGCTGGTGCTTGATCAACAGGAGCATTTGAATATACTTGTATATTCTCTTTGCGGCGTGTCTGTTATTGTATGCACTGACCGAGCAATAGGTTCATACCTGTAGGACCATTGTCTTAACATGTGTGACCAAGACAATAAGTACCTTCTCATCAATATCCTGAAACTCAAGGCAGCCTTGTGGGCCTCCCAAGAGTTTCACGATTTTATTTTTAGGCACCACACCACAGTAGTGGCATTTATCACCAAACAAGAGGGTTTCATTTCCCTCCTGTTGCAGTTGACATGCAGGTGCTCAAGGGTAACTGTTTTGCACTTAATAGTTCTATCAGCCAAACACATTTCAAGATGAAATGTACTAGCAAGCAACTCAGTCTCCAGAGTCGAGTGAGGGCAGGGTACTGCTTTTTCATAGAGAGATTGTTCGTCTTAGTATTGTTTCTCCTCAGTCGAGGATTAACTATGAATGAGGAACCTCTTTGTTTGGCCATCGCAAATCCCTAAGGCCTCTAGGGGCAGTATTTGACTCTCATTTAGGGTTACTATCTCTTGCTCCACGCACGCTCTTGAGAGACTCCTCAAGATGAGATAAGTCTCAGTAGACTCCTTATCATCTTTCTGTTTACCCCCAATACAAGAGAAGTCTGTAGGTCTTCAGCTCTATTGCACCTGACCCATGGGCCACTGCAATGACTCAGAATGATTTTTTCAGACAAACTCGACAGTTTTTGTCTTCTCTACATTTTTCTAATTCATAAGGTGTTTAACTAACATTGTTCATCCTGAGTTGAAAATTAATGATGGAAGTCTTCGCCTGTCACCCAACTTGCCAACTCTGCTTCCAAGGCAGTGTGAGGAGTTCTTTCTTGACCCAACCTTCAGTGTCTTTCCTTGCAAACATAGGCTATCTTGCCAGCAGCAATGGAAATAGCTGGATACTCTCTTTCAGTCCTCTGTAACATTCCAGAGACTGGAGTAGTCTTTACTGGTTGGTGTCATTGATAGGACTTTTTCTCTGGTCAGAATTGCAAGAGTTACTTCTCTCTGATCTAGTTGTGAAAGACGTAGGTCCACATTCTCTCTAGTCTTTCTTATAAGTAGTATTGTTTCTCCTCAGTCGAGATTCAACTACTGATGAGAAACTTATCTGTCTTGACATCACAGGGACCTCAGACCTCTGGACGACATTTAACTCTTGCTCTTGCAAGAATCATCAGACAGTTTTATTTTTCAAGAATGCATCTTGTCTCTCTCCAGCATTGGTGAAGAGGATAGATGATTTGCAGGGATCTTCTTCAGTATCACCTTCAAAAGGCAGGTATCAATGTCTCGGATGTAGTAATGAACTCTGAATCATTCGGCATCTGTTGACATGTTTGAGTCCTTCATGATCCTCTGCGCCTTGGACTTTGTAATTGATGATCCAGATCAATCATTACTTTATCATTTTAGTGTGTTGCTGTACCTTCGGAAGACTCAACATCCTTAACATGGATGTTGATAACCTTTCTCCAGTACTGACTCGTCAAGGGAGAAGCGTCTAAGGACACGTCTTTCTCCTGGTTTTGCGAGAAGATCAGGAGGAAGTTCTCTGCAACTGGCAACGACATCAACTGTACACTTTCCCTGAGAGTGCACAGTATCAGTGGCTTAGTCCTTTCCTTGCATATGAAGAATATGTCGGAATGGAAGATAGATGTGGTCTCATCAAGACCACATTTATGTTTTTCTACCTTTGGGTCTCTACCCACAAGTCCTTGGAACCTTTTTTCCTTGGACATGTCGTGGCTGCTCAACAAGTTGTGTTTTCTTACCTGACTCCTTTAAGAGGATAAGTTGCACCTCGCATAAGATGTGTGGTTCTAGAGGTGAGAAGGATTTGAGAGTGACTGGCCTTTCCTCCTCCTCCTACTTTTCTTCCTTCAGGCTGAGAATAGGACTCAAACCTACAATTGCTGGACTGGCTTCTGATGCTGTAAGTCTACATATTGAGCTTCCCTTCTATTTTTCTTGTTAAAATCATGGATGCAATCCTGTTCCTTCCTCTAGCAAGGGAAGGAAGGAGAGACTGGCAATAAGGCAACCCTTTTCAGATCTTTGTCTTAATGCCTCCTACTCTTAATATTCTTCCTAGCTTTTTTCATATGAATTACATTTCCTCACTCGTTCATAAAGGCCCAGCGGTATGACTCTTGATCCTGCAGTTCTTATACTCCAATCAAATTGTCAGGGGCAGGGCGCTCCTCCCGCCCTTTTGACCAGGAGTAGCAGCTCCAATAAGTGAGTCTTCCTATTGTAAAGGACCAAGGGTTTGTATATTGTGTAGGAACAAGAGTCATATAATAGTGCTCTAAAGTTTTTTCCCCGTAAGAAACCCATTCATCTTATTGGGGGTCCCGATCTCCGTTCCTCAGATTTGCTTCCTTTTCATGTTATAAAAAAGTGAGGAGTGAAGATGGCATCAATAGATAAAATGGAGCATGTGCAGTGGTATTCCTCCAATTCCTGACTAATATGAGTTATGCAATTGGGATTTCTGCAATAGTAACAATAAGGCATATTTAAATTTTACATTGTAAAGGCTTTGTATGGAAAAACCTGTTTTGTATCATATAAACAAGAGTATACAACTGTTTTGTAGTTGTGTGGAAACTGATAATTTTTAAAACAATTGATCGTGAAAAGTGTGTATTTTTTTCAGTAAAGCATTTATTTGTTACATTGCAACAGTAGTAGTAGTATTGTTGTGTGATGCCAAAATTTTACAAAAATATAAAGTACTATGTGTTGTGTGGAGCCACTTACCAAGTATCATTATTAGTCTTTTCATCCATCATAAATTTATTTGACCTTATCTGTTTTTTGAAGATGTGATGCAATTGATGACAACAATAAACTATCTTTTATCGTTATACTAATTTAAATGATGTCTACTTGTACAGTTGTGTCAGTGGTTTAGTTGAAGTAGTTAATTATGATAATGTTATAGTTAACAATAGCCAAAAAAATATCCAATGATCAAGTATAATCAGATTAAACAGTCCTAAGATTACCATCACAAAGGGCAACAAGATGGGAAATGTAATAAACATCTTATTTGTTTTTTCTTGTTGTATTACAGGCTGGAAGTAGCATAAGCAGTGGCACAAGTGAGGTATGGCTTGGCTCTTTAGATGGTGATCCAGCTGGCCTGGAAGTTTTGCCAGAACTTTGGCCCCACAGTGAGAGCCCTACCACTTCCCAAGGTGCATCCACATCTCATCACAGCCCTTCTTCCCCACAGAATAGCCCAAGAGTGCTACTGTTTAATTCGTCTTCTTCCAATCATAGTCCCTCTTCTCCAGGACAGAGTCCAACTCCAAGTCATCAGAGCCCTCCAATGTCCTTGTGCCATAATAGCTCCTCAGTTCACTCAATACATGACCAGCATAGTCCCACCCAGCAGCACCACCACATCTTGCCGCCTACTGAAACAAGTGTAGGCATTATGACATCCCCTGCAATAGAAATGGAGTGTGTTTGGCAAACCTCCTCCTCTCCAAGAGACAGCAGCAACCACCACAAGGAAGCTTTTTCATCTGTGATACCGTTTCACCCTAGTGCCCTAAAATCTAAACCAGGCCCTTTCTGGCCGAATAGTGAGAAAGATGGAAAGAATGAACTGACTAATACACTGAAAGAGTACTCTTTAAGCAGTCAGTGTGTATTGCATAGTGACGAGTCTCTTACAGATTTTAGTGTAAATGGTGATGTATTGTATGATAAGAAAAAAAGTATAAAAGATTGTCAGTCTGTGTTACCTGGTAATTTTGATAAGAAATGTGAATCGAAGAAGACCAAAAAATTGAGTGGTTTAGATACCAATAGCAGTGATGTTGATAGAATGGCAAGGGAGGGATGTGTTTGGATTGATAAGTTTGCCTCCCTTTTTGTCAAACAAATATTAGAAGAGGCACTGGCTGTAAGCTGTTCTCTTGGGTGGTCAATCAAATGTTCAGGTCAGTGTCAGAGGGAGCAGTGCCGAGAGGAATATCAGAAAAAAGAAAGTAGTTGGTGGGTGGGAGGGAGTGGAAAAACTAACCGCAAGTCTAGTATTCCACTTCTTGGATTATCTTGTGGAAGCCCTGGATTATGTTGGACACCAGAGTTGCCATACAGTCCTTCACATAGACCCCATTCAAGATCATCTTTAGGATCCAGCCTATCTTTCTCTCATGACTCTCTTGTTAGTTCTGGTCCCCGCATGGATGATTCCCACCTGATCACCGGTGCAGTTTCCCATGACGCCTTGCTTTTTCCTACTTCCAAGACACCACATAGTGACGTTAGCGACATATATAATGTTCCCCTTGATGGGGATATCTATGCAGTTCCAGTAGATGTAGTCAAGCCAAATGAAGGACAGATATTGCACCCGAAAGCAGTGATGCTTCAACCCAAGAAGAGGCATCACAGAAGACATGCAAAGCACAGTGCTGCTGTGAATGCTGCAAACATTTTGAATGTAGGAGGAGGTTTGAAGAAGGTTTCCAATAGTCATGATCAAGGGAGTAGTAGTAGTTCCAAACAGCTCAAGGAAAGTGGTATTAGTCGAAGTAGACAGCATTCTGGTCAGTCAACTGGATCAGTCAGCGGTGGTGAGATTCTGAGGGTAAGCAAGCGGCATAGTGTTCCCAGTAATATTGGCTGTGCTCTTAGCATGACTCCAAAGCATGGATCTAATAAAGAAGAAAGAGAACCTATTCATATGACTTTAGAAGAAGTTAGAAAATCTTTTCATGAGTCTGATGATACCATAAATTGTAATAAAAACCACAGAATCCAACAGGAGGTGAAAGTTGCACCTGAGCAGTCTAAAATATGCAGAATAATTCCATTTACGTCAATGAAGTCGTGCAAGAGAAAAGACAATTCGTACATGCGTATAGAAGATAATCGAAAGAAAGGAAGGAGCATATCGAGTAATATACGCAATACACTCATTACTATATTTGGTCTCAAAAAAGGAACGAAATCCAGCAGCACTAGGTTAAAAAATGGGAGCTGTGTAGAGACTGCAACTCAGGGATTTTCAGATATTGCAGGCAATGGGGTTATGCCTCCTGCCAGCTGCCCCACCTCAAGTTCATTACCTAACCATGCTGCTTCTACAACCATAACCAAAATCCACCATAACCAACACAGTAATCATCGTACATCCAATGGCATTAATACAGGGCTCCTTTCATGCCTTGGTAATCATCGAACTGAACCCGATGATCCACAAATCATACCAGCTCAGGCCCCGGTGGTTAACAACATCACTTCACGTTCTCCAGCTATTGTTACCAACCGGGCTCTTCCTCCTTTGCCCCTTCAGCCTAGTAGTGATGAGAAGAGTCAGTCAGAAGTATCCAACACAACGGCATCAGGAACAGCCACAAACCATAGTGGAAGTGGATCAGAACGTAGAGAGGAAGAGGGATGTGACTTTGCTTCAATCATTGAAAAAGTGAAGGATGTAAGTAGTACATAATGCATTATTGTTTATTTTTTAGAATCAAGTTAAACTCTCATAAATCTTGACTGCTGTGACTTATTTTGAATTAATGTATTTTAATCTTGAAATTTGCACAAAATGACACTTAATATTAATAAATTCATGATTGCGATGTGTAGAAATTAAATACTTGTATTAAAAATTTGTATTGCCAAGATTTAACCTGTGAAGGTTCTGCACAAATATCCCCCAATCTGGTCCAGGTCTTCATTTATGCCCTTGGATGTTTTTAATGATGTAGGCATGTTATTTCCATATCCACTAATTCCCTAAGTGAATGCTCATTGCTCCATCTCATCTGTGTTGTATAGACTCAGAATGCATTTCTTACCAACCTTTGGACACTACTTCTCCATTTGTATTACGTACAGTTCTCTGCCCTTCAGCCATGACTTTACATATTTTATAACCACATCTTTTTAGAATCCCTAATTTCTAAGAAATCACATTTTAACTTTTTTAAAAACTGTTCTTGTGCAATGTCATAAATTTTAGCTCTAACAATAGAATACTCAGAGAAATGTTGTTCTTGTTAATGTCATAAATTTTAGTTCTCACAATGGAATACTGAGAAAAATGTCGTAAATTTTAACTCTAACAATAGAATACTCAGATTTATCAATAGTGTACGTTGTCTCTTATATCTCTTTCTTCATACAAATACCCGGTTTGAAATCACATTATTTTATGTATATAT
Source organism: Macrobrachium nipponense (assembly GCF_015104395.2). Taxonomy (NCBI): domain Eukaryota; kingdom Metazoa; phylum Arthropoda; class Malacostraca; order Decapoda; family Palaemonidae; genus Macrobrachium; species Macrobrachium nipponense. The sequence goes on from NC_061100.1 coordinate 40,796,523, forward strand.
GGGCATTAAAAATCCCTTACTCCATTCACCATAGTAATTGTTAGCATGTTAAGTATGATACAAAGAATTGCATTCATGCCTATAGACTCCACCAACATCATCCATATAGCCACTTTCAAGACTGGACTGTTGTCATTTCTTCCTCTCTGTCACTGGCATTTTGAAATTGATAATGCCACCAAATGCAAATTTCATCGCTGTAGATTCTGATGGTATCAAGTGATGACATTCACAGAAAATAAAAAAAATATTCATCAAACATTTTCATGCGAGATAAAATTTGGATGATGTTTGAAGGGTACTGGGCAGTGCTTAACTCATCTACTCAGGAAAGGAGAGGCCATCCAAACATAATCATTGAACCAGGTATAATTACAGAAAAAGTAAAACATATACAGTGGTCCCCCCGTATTCGCGGGGATGCGTACCAGACCCCCCTGTGAATAGTTAGAACCCGCAAATAGTTGGAATCCCTATAAAAATCCTTAAAACCTCCTTTTTCGTTAGTTAAAACTCTAGAAAAAACCGCTAAAAATTTTTATAGCTGGTTTTTTTAAGTTTTATCACAAAAAGTGCATTTTATGATAAAATTGATAAAAAAAACCCCTAAAATTTGTAGATATTTCTGATTGAAAAATACAGCGAATAGACGAATTTTCCGCGAATAATGCAGGGAAATCTTCCCAAGAGAAATCCGCGAATGTGAGAGTCCGCCAATCCGGAGAACGCGAATACGGGGGTCCACTGTACATAATTTTACTTGCGTTTTATAACGGAACAAGAGGCTTCAACACGAATAAAGGAGAAAAAATTTATCATGCTTTATTATCATCTTGGAAATAGAATTCATACTTCATTGTTACATTTTTTTATAGATATTAATTTACTTTGAATTGATAATTTTGTTTTTCATTTTTAAGTAAACCTAAGAAAAGTAATCCTATTTGTCAAAATCTTCATAGAGAGTAAAAGATTATTATCTCCTAAGCTCTTGAGCAGTAAGCCATAATTTGAGTTTGTTTTATTATTGGTGGGTTAATAGATCCCAAATATCTATGGTACTGTCACCTGTTTAGAAAGTCTTTCTGGCATTTTCATGGTACCCATTTAATTGCTCATCTTTTACAATTGAGTAAAAAATATTTGGGGACCAAATCTGTACCATTTTATATAAACATATTAACTAGCAGCTGAGGCATCTTTGTTTTCTTATTAATAAAGAAAGTGCAATATACTCTGTCAGAAAGGTTATATGAATCATTGTCAGTTTTATAATTCATGTCAAACAGGAAGAAATCTTGGTGTCTATATGCAAGATTTTTTACTGTTGAGGGTAATTTTTGTCAACCTAATTGAATAAGAAACTAATCCTAATTGAATAAGAAGCTAACAGGTATAATTAATTGATTTGTATCCGACAAGAAGTAAATTTCCTAATACTGTTAAGTACATTTTTGTTTTATGCAAGATAAAAACGTTTGTACAAGTGACAGGACCATCAAATGTTCAGGCATCATTTTTTGGGTCATGCTTGTTTGTATTAAAAAGTCTGTATGAAAAAATGTTATTCCTCTTTCTATTACTTATAGTTTTAAAGATGTTTTAAAAATTAGATATTTTTATCCAGTGAGCAGAGCTTCAATGAGTGGAGGTTTGTATGTTCAGTTAGCCCTTAATGTTGTTTGCATAATATGTTTGTTTATGGCATGCAGGGTAGTTCCACATGTCTCAGCATACTTGTCAGGATTGTCCTGGACATATATAGAGCTCTTTCACATCGTCTTTGGACAAAAGCCTAAGACTCCTGTGTTCTTGTCATGGGCAGCACTGCTTTGCGCTGTTTATGAGATGTGGCAGGACTGGTTGCTGGATTATTAGTTCTTTTCACTCCAAATGTTCTACAAGCTTTTTACAGCAACGCCTTCTACAGATGCTTCCTTGTATTCTTTTGTACCAAGTGTACTATCTTGTATGCCCTCTGTTAAGCATATCTCATCTGATATCTCCTCCTCTGCCATGATGCTCCCCAGTGAAATCATAGTTATCATAACGTGTTTTGCACAAGAGTAAGAATATAGATTGGGGGGTCTTTGACTGATATAGGTATGACTGGAATTTCATGTCCACAGATTTAAAGAAAAATATAACACAGATTTAAAGAAAAATATAATTACTAATGATTTTGTATGAAAAAATAGTTTGTGTCATAAAAACATTGTATTTTTGTTGCACTTAAGTTTGGCTTTATTAATTTTCATTTTATTATAATGATTATAAAAACTTACTTATGTGAGACCTAATGCTTGACAAATATAAAAAAATCTATGCTTTTACTATCCAGACTGTTTCTTCTTCCTAGCTTAAACCTATTTTTTATATGGGGTTGCCATTGAGAATGAGTCGTCTCCATCGATTTCTGTCCTGTGCCTTGTTCTCATTTATACCTTTCAATTCCATATCTTCCCCTACACAATCACGCCATCTCTTTCTTGGTCTTCCCTTCTTCCTTCTACCCTGCACTTCCATTTCCATCGTATGTCTTCCAACATGACGTTCCTCCCTTTGTAACAGGTGTCCATACCATTGAAGCCTTCCTTCCTGTATTTTCTTCGATATTTCAGCTACCTTTGTCGATCCTCTTATATACTCATTTCTAATCCTATCTTCCCTTGTTACTCCCGACATCCATCTCAACATTCTCATTTCTGCTACATCCATCTTCTTCTCTGTTTTCCTCATACTTGCTGTTTCTGTTCCATATAACATTGCTGGTCTGACCACCGTCCTATGGAACTTTCCTTTCAATTTCAGAGGGACCTTCTTGTCACAGAGGACCCCTGATGCAGACCTCCAGTTATTCCATCCTGCTTGAATTCGGTGTCTCACCTCTTGGTCCATACTTCCACTATCCTCTAATACGGACCCTAAGTACTTGAACTTCTGTACTTTATATCTTCCCCACCTAATCTTATGCTACTTCCACCGTCCTCAGTAATACTGGAACACATATATTCGGTATTTGATCTGCTTATTCTCATTCCTCTCTCCTCAAGTGCTGCTCTCCACCTCTCCAACCTCCCCTCCAACTCCTCCCTCCCCTCTGAACACAACACAATGTCATCCGCGTATAATATGCACCATGGCACTGCTTCTCTAACATCCCTGGTCATTACATCCATCACGATGTTGAAGATGAATGGGCTAAGTGCTGACCCCTGGTGTAATCCAACTCCTATCTCAAATCCATCCATCTCTCCAACACTACTCCTCACTCTAGTATACACATTCCTGTACATCTCCCGGCACCATCTTCTCCCTCAAACATCTCCATATTTCTTGCCTCGGCACTCTGTCATAGGCCTTTCCAAGGTCTATGAATACTAGATGCAGGTCTCGTTGTTTTTCTCTGAATTTCTCCATTAGCTGCCTTATGCAAAATATTCCATCCGTTGTGCCGCTTCCCTTCATAAATCCTAACTGTTCCTTCCCTATTCTAACTTCCTCTCTCAGCCTGCTATCTATTATTCTTTCCAAAATCTTCAACGTGTGAGACATTAGTCTTATACCTCTATAATTACTGCATTCCTGGACATCACCTTTACCTTTAAATATAGGTATCAATATGCTTTCCCGCCATTCTTCTGGTATCTTTTCCTGTTCGAATATTTTTTACCATCAGATCATAAAAGATGTCTACCCCTTCCTCTCCTAAGGCTTTCCAAACTTCGACTGGGATTAAGTCAGGTCCTGTTGCCTTCCCATTCCTCATTCTTTTTAAGGCTCGTATCACTTCATCCCTAGATATCCCCATTACCATTCCCATGTTTACTTGTCCATCCTCTCTTACAAGTCTTTCATTTTCTTCATTTAGCAGTTGTTCGAAATACTCTTTCCATCTTTTCAGGATGTCTTCTTCCTTTTTTATGACCATACTATTCCTATCTTTCATTTGCTTAATATGGGTGATGTCCTTTGTTCTTTTATTTCTTACTTTTGACAGTTTGAGCATCCTAGTCAACCCTTCCTTGGTTTCCAGTTCATTATAAACCTCTTCATATGCCCTTGCCTTAGCTTGGGCTACCACCCTTTTTACTTCTTTGTTTCTTTCTCTTAATCTTTCTCTGTCCTCCTCCAGGTGTGACTCTTCAAATCTCTTCTTTGCCTCCCTTTTACCCTTCACCACTTCCCCCACCTCTTCTCCCCACCACCAGCTCTCCTTTTCCTCCCATACTATTCCAGATGTTTCCCCTAGTATCTCCTTTCCATGTCTTTTAATCACTGATGCGTTATGCCTCCACCAATCTCCCACATCTTCAATTCCCAGATCAACCTCTCCCAGCACTCTTCTCCTGAACTCTCTCTTCTTATCATTATCCCTCTCTAACAATTTATACCACTTGATTTTTTTTACCCCATTCGTTTTCTTTTCTCTTTTCATCTTTAAATCCATACAAAGGAGCCTATGTTGGGGGGCCACGTGGTCACCTGGGATAACTTTACAATTCCTAACTTCCGCCAGCCTTGGTCTATTGTAAAGGAGGTAATCTATTTGTGTGCATCTAACGCCAGTCCTGTATGTTATCAAGTGCTCCCTCTTCTTATTGAAGAATGTGTTCACTATTGCCATATCAAAGGACACGGCAAAGTCTACTATACTCTCTCCTTCTGGGTTTCTCTCCCCAATCCCATGTCCTCCATGCACACGTTCAATTACATCCTTTTCATTTCCGACATGTCTATTAAAGTCTGCCCCCACTACAGTCCTCTCCTGCTCTTCCAGTTCTTGCGTTACCTCACTCATTTCGTTCCAAAAACGGCTCTTTTCTTCCTCTGTGCAGCCCACATGTGGAGCATAAGCGCTAATGATGTTCGTTGTTTCCCCGCCATAACATATCTTCACTCTCATAATGCGGTCATTCTTTCTACTCACTTCCATCACTGCATTCTTCATTTCCCCCAACAACACTTCACCAACGCCATTCCTACCCTGCTCATTTGCTCCACTATAGATTAGCTTGTAGCCATCCCCCAGTTCTTTAGCGTTATTACCCTTCCATCGAGTTTCCTGCACACACAAAATATCCACTCTCTTTATCCTCATCAACTCCGCCAACTCTCTTCCTCTTCCTGTCATAGACCCAATATTGAGCTGGCCTATTCTGATAATATTTAGAGCTCGCTTCTTCCGCTCATGATGCAGTAGCCCTCGCCTTGTCACAGAGTTAGGGCGATGTGTCTGTGCGTCGTTTACGGAGTATGCCCTAGCACTATTCTCATCAATATCACGACTCATTTAATTGGTTCTGGCGTGGGTTTTTACAGTCGGATGCCCTTCCTGACACCAACCCTCCCTATTTATCTGCGCTTGGGACCGGCACCCATTGAGGCTGGCTTGCCCCCACAGGTAGCTAGATTCTATCCAGACTGTTTAGTGGATAGATTTGAACCTCTCAAGGTTGCTTTAGCATTTTCTAGAATTAGCAGGTTGTCAAAGTAGGCTCTAAGATTACTAACAAGGTATATTACAAAAAATATTCTTTTTAGTAATGTTGAAAGGTTATCCTGTTATCTGGTGTGTGACCAAATGCTATTTTTCTTTTTATAACAGTGTGGATGGTACTGGGGTCCAATAAGTGGAGAGGCAGCTGAGAAAGTTTTAGCTAACGAGCCTGATGGGTCGTTTATTGTGCGTGATTCATCCGACCACCATTACATATTCTCATTAACTTTTAAGCTCAATGGCTTCATCCGTCATGTCAGAATAGAACATGACCAAGGCAAGTACTATGATGCATAATAGTAGTTATTAGAATAATGTTCCATAAATATTACAGGTACTAGAAAAATTTCTACAGGTATTACATGCAGTTAAGACTTTTACCTTTTTGTGTACTTTTTTTTTTCCATGAAATGTCTCAAAGGAGAGAAAACAGTTTTAATAACATCAGGAAAATGAATGTGGTGAACCAAATGTCAATTTTGTATGCAAAGGCTGTTAAAATAGGTTTTTATTTTATTTGATTTTATAGATTTTAGGGATAATACCAAGCATTGGGGCAACTAAGGCCATTCAGCACTGAAACAGAAACTGACAGTGAAAAGGTTTGAAAGATGCAACAGAAGGAAAGCCTCACAGTTGCATTATGAATCAGTTGTTAGGAAAGGGTGGATGGAAGAAAGATAATATGAAAGGAGGTACAGTAAATGGAATGAAAGGAGTTGCAGCTATGGCCCGAGGGGAGGCTGCAAAGAACCTTAAGTAATGTGTACATTGCACCTCATGAGGTGCATTGACAGCACTACCCCCCTACGGGGCTGTTAAAATGGGAAACATCATACTATCCCTGTTTAATACAGGTCTCAGAAAAGTGAGGGATCAGAGGAAATAAAAATATCTAATGGTTCAGAATGTAATCAAAATTTGGTGTGAAGAAATACTGCATTTTTTGTCATAGATAAGGGTTTTCAATTAACCAAGAGAAATGTTACTTATGTTTGTGTGGGGCAGACGTGTTGAAGGTCTCTCGCGTTTCTTTACAAAAAAGAAGGGTTTTTCACCCTTGGTGATTATACCTCTTATAATAGGCAATGTGTTAGTAGTGTGTGTATGTAATACCCGGTGTGTAATTGCAGATATATTAATATACATTCTGCTCCAATCAGTGCCTTTGAAATCTTTCAAATTACAGCTACTTGAGGCCTATTGGTCATGGGAAATGAGTAAAAGAGTGCAGTTTATGTGCTAATGCTTGGCGCTCATTTCATCACAGAAATGTCATCTGACCAACCTCCAACTGTTGCATAAGTAACCCTGACACCTAATGTTGCGTATGCCCCACACACAAATACCATACTCGCGAACAATTGTCTTTACTTTGTACGATACCAATCAAACCATTCCGACGTCAAGTGCTATGCAATCTATCAGTGATGTCTTCTCTGATGAGGAAATTAACATTGCATATACAAAATGCAAAGATCTGATACCAGAAAACATCCTCAAGGAGCAATCTGCAAAAAACCTGTCTTCTCACAAGAAAATATCATATATCTCTTAAGTGGCTAAGGACCTGCTCGGTGGAAATCTAGACCGATGACCCTTACAATCTGCCTCCAAAGGGGCCTGCTGATCTAAGCCTACCTGTGGTGTACCACACGGCAGAAAATGCCTTCCAAACTGCAAAATCCCTCTCAGAATTAATTGGAAAAAACTCGGAAAAATTGAGGAAACAAATCAAATTTTAAAGAATCTGGGATGTTATCAAAGGATTACAGAAATCCCTAGACAGTCTTAAAACCATGGAAACAGATAACAATTTTGCCTGGATCTGAGATGCAATCAAAGTAGTGCAGTAAAATTTAGAGACGTATAGAAAGCCACCAGACACTTTTGAATTCGGCATCCATTATTTCCTCACCTCCCAGCAACACGGGAGAAGGGAGAGTGCAACATGAAGTCAAGATGGCCATACCCACCCAGGTGTCAACTGGCCTCTCTCCCTCAGTTGAAGTTCCCCCCTTTACGTATAGACCATTCTGAGGGGACCATTGGACTCCCAACCTCTCCTCCCTCCCCATTGCCTCTGGCAGAAGATATATCTTCAGTGAAAATCACTGGCCCTCGTGAATCTCCCAACCCTATCTCTCCCCCAAATCCCCCATTGTGGATGTGGATGAGATTGATCATGAGGGGTCTGGTGGCTGGCAGACACAAACAAGTAGAAAAAAGAGAAGAACCTCTCGTTTGCCCACTGAACTGAATCCCAACAATCATGGTTCACCTTGCCTGAAACCCGAGAAGAGATGTCACGTAGTAATTCACAATCTGTGTTCATCGATGACGCTAGACACCATAGTGGAGGGAATCAAGTTTCTCGTGGACTCTAACCCCCTCATCTCCCACAAACTTCCATGCAAAATTAAACATAAAGTGGCTTACAGGATTACCTGCCTATTTCAACATCTTGATGTTTTTAAAGGTGAAAATTTTGGTCCTTATATGTCTCAAGAAGGTCCAAGGGAGGTCAGGGGGTTACATACAGGTAGTTGCTTCCTCAGTCGAACCTGTTGCTTGTTGGTCGCAAGTATCGACAGACAGCCACTAGAAAGGGGTCTTTCTGGATGTGTGTTAGAGGAGGTGACTATCTGGTCCCTCGGATCTCCTAGACTTGAAGTCACTGTCCTGCTCCTTCTCACAGCCAAGATCAGCAAAGGAGAGGACATACTGGTAGTCGAAGGGAGTCCAAGGGGTTGCCCCCAGTAGTTGCCCCCTGGGTCGAACCTGTAGCTATTCCTAGGTATCGGCAGACAGCCACTGAAAAGGTGTCTTGTGATGTTTTTATGGGTTTTGACTTAACATAGCTGGATTAGTTTTAATTTTGAGCGTCCTGTACTAGCGCCTAGGTGTTCAATCTCGTAAGTGACCTCTTGCTTTCGATAGCCAGTAGTCTCCCAGGCTTTCATGCCAGGGGTGTGGACTTGCTCCACTCTCATATACGCTCTTAAAGGTGGAAGTACCAACGTGTCCATTGAAGAGGAAGTGGCTCGGATCTCTCTAGTATCTGGTGTATTTTTGGTCGAGCACCAATCTCCATCCCTGCGCTTTGCACCTTCTGAGGAGCTACACTTCCATGCTCCAGTGCACCCGGAGTTTTCCACGCCTTCCCTGACACCAGCTGTTGGTAGTTTGGCGCTGGCTGTTAGATGGTCGATGACAGCCTTCTTGTTGGTCTTCATTGACACTACAGGATCTTGTGTTTGCTCCTGTCCTACCACTTTATTAGGATATCACTTGAGTCATGCAGTATACTAGTCCTCTTCGTGAGGTTTTCGATCACGGAGAAGACATGTGTGTGGCGAGACGTGGCAAGTTCTCGCCATCTTTTGGAGCATTCAACTCCACTCAACTATTGTGTTCCCGCGATCTAACCAATTGTAGGAAGAGAAGGCTCCGTTTGGTCTGTGAGAGCCCATACTCTCCCTTCTGGAAGCATTTTTCGCTGAGGCGTATAAGTTTTCCCAAGTCCGTACTTTACTATCATCACTGCAAGTTGATGACCACACTTGTTATCACCCTCTCCTGCTAGTTCCGAGAAGAGTAGGTTAGAACTTTTTTTTTTTTTTTTTTTTTTTTTTTTTTTTTTTTTTTTTGTTTTTTTTTTTTCCCCTCACCCTCCTGGGTTACACCGTGATGGAAGAGGAAATAATAGGAATTCTACAGTGTACTCCCCAGAGTTTGGATTCGAGTGCCTATGTTCCTGGTTCTATCTTAGGATATCACCAGACGTATGTTCATTTGTTTGTGGGAACTGCCAGTTCAGCATGGACTAGTCGTCTTCGGTGTCCTGTTATCGCTGTATAATCTATCGGGCTAGCATCTCGTTCGTTCTCTTCATTAAAGAATAAAGGTTATCTGCCTCCAGTCATTCTTTTTCTCTTTCTAAGTGAAGAATGTGGTGGGCGTTCGATCTGCAGTAGCCTACGAATGTACTTGTATATTCTTGTGGCAGGCATCTGTTATCAGTTACACCGTCTGAGTGATAGACGCACACTGACAAGTTAGCCCTAGTGTGTGACCAAAACAAATAGTACCCTATTCCAATCAGAGTTGCTCGTAATAACATGAAAAGTTTCTGATTGGGACTTTGAGACATCTAGTGGTTTTGCTTGACGACAACGCCACAGGTTGGACATTATCACTAAACAAGAGGGTGGCTGTGTCTCGTGTTTCAATTACGTAACTTGCAGTTGTGCACTCAATAGCTGCAGTTGCATGGGTGTATCTGTTGTGCACTCAATGTACTACCTGGCAACACAGCCCACGGAATTGAGTTGAGTGGCTGGCTGCTCACTGAGATCTTGTTCGTCCTAGTTTGTTTTTCCTCTATCGACTGTTAACACCTAACTCGAACATCTGCCCAACCATTACGGACATATGTCTCTGGTTGGCTTTAGATTCTCGCTTATGGTTCCTGTTTAGTCTTCAGCTTCGTCACAATTAACACATAGACCACTGCGATGATTCAGAATGATTGGTCTGGCAAATACAGCCGTTTTTTATCTTATATTTCCTCTTGATTCATAAGTGTTCAACTACTATTTGTTAACCACGATTTGGAGTGAAAATTAGAAGACTTCGCCTGCCCTGATAGCTCAAACAGAAGAGTTACTCCCTGCACCAACCTTTTCAGCGACAAGAAGCGGTTCGTCAAGAAGTACATTCCTGTTTGTTTACACGGCTAAGGACTTCCAGCCTTCATTGCAACAGGAATCCGAGGACCATTCATACCCTAGGAAGTTACAGTAAGAGCTTGTCTTTTCCTCTGTCTAAACGTGGGGTCTTCCATTTTATGTGGGTTTCATGTGTGAGAGAGAGACAGTGTTGTGGAGTGTCTTTTGGGCCTTGTTGGGAGCAAAGCTAAGGATATAAGAACAGCCTCTTCCACCTTAGATTTCAGTCATTTGTTGCTCTCTTAAGCCCATTCTGCTATCGATCTACCGGAGGCATAAATGATCTTTGCTTATCATATCTGAGTTTGGAGAGCCAGGAGATACAGTGCACCTGGAGCCACCCACCACTCTCAGTGGATGTGTCATGACGTTTTTTTTAAGTGTAGGTGTCAGGGTGTCAGTGTTTTCTGGTTGTTTTATTTTAGTGCTGTACCCAGGGCAAGGGTTGGCACCTATCATACATTGCTAGCCATAGGACCATTCCCCTCGCTGCAAAGTTCCCCTTAAGTAGGAGGCGACCCTTGGCTTTACTGCCATGCCACTATGAGTTAAAGACAACACCAACCAGAGGCAGTATTCATCTGCATAGCTCTCTTAATTCATAGGAACAACAAGCATTGTTTTTCCAATGCTAAGAACTTTTCTGTTTCAAATTTATTGCATGATTTAATGCTTTGGAGTATAATATATCCATGATCCCACCTCCATTGAATGTGGAATCAGCAACATAATTACTGTGTAAGTCACATGTACAAAATGATATTTTTATAATGAATTTAGATTTTGTATATACTTACCCAGTAATCATATGATCAGAGCCCACCTGCCTCCCATCTGATGGACATTATGCATAAAACAGAATGATGGGATTAGCAAAGTCGTTCCTGTTATGGCCGTAGGGGGATGGCACTGTGTACCTACACTGAGCCATCGAAGCACTACCTGCGAAATTTGAATTTAGGCTGCTGTCAAGTAGAAAACTTAAGTGATATAATTACTGGGTAAGTACAGGCAGTCCCCAGGTTACGGCGGGGGTTCTATTCTTGAGACACGTTGTAAGCCGAAAATCGTCCTAAGCCGGAACACCATCAAAATTCCTAAGAGAACCTTATTTTTAATGCTTTGGGCAGATTAAAAACTATGTAAACTGCATTCTTATTGCATTTCTCATAAAAAAAACCTTCAAATATTGATTATTTTGCATTTTTGGAGTCATATTTCTTCTGCCAGATCAGCGTTGTAAGCGATGTAACCCTGGAGCATGTGTCGTAAACCTGGAAATCATTTCTGATAAATATAATTGAAAAGCGTTTTAACCTCGAACTTCATAAGGCGGGGACTGCCTGTATATACAAAATCAGTGCGTTCATAATTCACCAGTTTCCTCCAGACTCCCTACTCTTAGTTCACTTGATACTATTAATCAAAAACAAGCTAAAAGATGCAGGTGACCCTGACAATTACCAGCTAATAGTAATCATAATCACAACAATCACGTTCAAGATACTTGAGTCGGTTCTTCTAGTGAGACTTCTCCCCTTACTACACACCTCTGACAACCAGTTTGGATTTAAAGCAAACCACTCAACCGACACCTGCATCTACATACTGAAAGAATTGCTGAACTATTACCTATTATTGTTCTCAATGACATTTTGAGACGCCTCACAAACACTCCTCTCTACCACTCTGCCACACAGATGTTCACAGAAAATCACCTGGACAATTTAAAAATAATTGCAAGGTGACAAATGTCCAGTCTGATCACCTGACTGCGAAACAGCAGCAATTCACTCATACAAAGCATCCTAAGCAGTGAGGCAATATGATCTAAATTGTGGGGAAGATGGGAAAGTGAGGCGGTTGTTCCCTAAATGACTTAATCTCTGTTTTTGCAAAAATGTCATCTGCAGAATCTGTCATTATTATTATATACTATTGTTATTACCGGTATTTTCCATTATTACTGTGATTATTATCAGTATAGTTTTGCTACATTCAATTTTCGTACTTAGCCTTTTGGGCCTGACTACTGTAACCACTTAAGGTCTCTAGTTAGAATTTATTATGGCCTTGAGCTGAAAATAAAATTTATTATTATGATTATTAACATTTTAGAACTAATCTCTCATCTCCTAGCTGATTTTTATAACATCATTACTTTTACAAGGTAGGACTATTATTTTTACAAGATCAGGTGGCATTCTTTTTGGTCCATCCCTTTTCTAAGACCTTTATTAAAAAGAATGGAGCCTGGTCTTCTAGAAATTATAGTCCCACCTTGTAAAAGCAACAAGGTTTACAAATCAATCAGGAGACGAGAGATTAGATCTAAAAAGTAATCTTCAGATTAATTTGGTATGTGACTGTCTGTGACTGTTTGACAGTAACATTTCTCTTAACAAATGGAAATACCCTTATCTATGATAAGAAATATATACTACTAGTAGTTCTTCTTACCCTTGTCTATAATAAAAAAAATAGATAGTGCTTCACACCAAATTTTGATTACATTGTGAACTGTTATGTATTTTTCTATCCTCTCACCTATATTATGTCCAGGTGTGTGCAACTGGTAAGATGTTAACCATCAGTCATTTTGTTTAATTTAAATTATCAGTTTTTTATTGTTATTAAAATTTTTAGAAATATAGTCTATATTGTTTTTCATGTGAGATGGCCAAATTACATGAATTTACAGGAATATTTGCAGATTTTGAATTGATAATGTTTAGGGTGATTAAAATATAATCAATTATCCTCCTTCAGGTAACTTCAGTTTTGGTGGGTTCACAAAGTTCAAGAGCCAGACCATTGTAGAATTTATTGAAAATGCTGTGGAGCATTCTCGTAGTGGCCGATATTTATTTTTCCTTCACCGCCGACCTGTCTTGGGTCCCATGCGGGTACAGCTTCTTCATCCTGTGTCTCGGTTCAAGCACATTCAAAGTCTTCAGCACTTATGCCGGTAAGTTTTTGGTAGTTGTTTTGCACAGGTAAAAGAGTAATTCATGGAAGTTTTTTCTTTTATTGTTACATGTTTTGACTCTGGAATCAGACTTGTTTTAACAGTGAAAAAGGATATACTATCCTGATACCGCTAATGCTAACACTATTAGAAAACTAAGTAGAGGGACACAATGACTGAATATAGATTAAAAGCAGAGCTGGGAAGTGTCATGATTAACACGATATGTATAGTTGATATGGAGGTGAAGTACGGTAGTTAGGTAAACTTATAAAATCAAGAATGAATTAGTTTTGTGTACTAAGAACCGTGAAATTCTGATGGCATTGCATTGGACAGGGTGTATTAAATATGACAAGATATAGATGTAGACCAACATCTTAGATTCCTGGGGATCCGGTTTTATGGGGCTTTTCTAGCTAGCGATGACAATAACTGGATTTTCGGCACCGACCTGGTCTGATATCCGGTTATTGGTGCTGATCCCCACTTAACAGCAGCGCTGATCCCCAGTTATCGCCGCCAATACCAGATACTGGTGCTATTATTGCTTAATTTCGGTTATCGTCATGCTGTCGGGGACTGCCTGTATAGGTTGTTACCTTAAGTTGTACACATGCCTGATGAACCCGTGGTAATAATAGTACAGCGGACCCCCATATTCATAGGAATGGGTAACCCCCGTGAATAGCTAAAATCCAAGAATACTTAAAACCCCTCTAATAATGCTTAGAAGTGCGTATTTTGATGGCTTAAACACAAAAACAATCCTCTAAAAATGAGCATTTTAATAATGTAGTTTTATCACAAAAAGTTTATCTAGTCACAAAAATATGAAAATACAATAATTTGTGAATATTTCTTGGTGAAAAAAAACTGCGAATAGGCGAATTTTTCACAAATAATTGATATACGTGGTCCATAGGAAAATCTGCAAATAGGCGAGTCCGCGAATAGCGAGGGTCGACTGTACTTAGTTTTGCTCTCTTCGTTCTACAAATTTCAAAATACATTAGGGGTTTTCGTGGATGGTTACAATCTCGGTTTTAAGTGGTTATTATGTACAACTTAAATGGGAGGGTCTTTATTCAAATTTTTAGGAGATAGAAATGGAAAATATAGAATCTAATTTTGGTTACATCTGGTGTAAATGCAGCTTATTTTAAAATTGAAAGTGATATCCCTGACTTGCATTATTCAAAATACTGCTTGTCAAGGTGACTGTCATATTGAACTGTAATCCAAAGAAAAATGAATATAAAGTTCCTCTTACCATTGGTGTCCACTTTTACACATACTTGGCGTTGTTCTTTTGCACCTTGTAAACATAATTTTTATGTATCATTTCACTTACTTTTACTTTGTCTTTGCACCTCATACACCTTTTGTTAGTCTTCTTAAGTTTATAGTGTTTTGCTTTTTACCTTGTGATTCCATATACATCCTGACAACAGTTGTATTTCTATTTTAATTGACTTCATGCTATGCATGCACAGATTTGTTCCTTGCTTGGTTTATGGTATGCATGGAGAGTTTGATACATTGTTTTATCTACGTAGTTATACATTTAGTTACCAAGCATATTGTAGAATATTCAGATGACCTTCATATAACACAATCTTCCCTTGAATTTACCATAGAATATAACCGCAGAAGTTTGTAATCTACTATATGTATAAAGTTTGTAATTTATTTGAATCAAAAATGATTTTATAAATATTGAAAACTATACACAATGAAAAGGTAAGTACAACAGATGGATGGAGCATTTTACACACTCCGGTTGCACTTTAATGTAATATATGTTCAGTTGTGCTTAGTACCTACTTTTACAGTATTACACATTAATGGTAGAATATTAATTGACTTTAATAAAACCATTAATTTTGAAGAAGGGCATTTTGAAGGAAATATAAGGAAGCTGATTGATTAGTATCAACCTAGTTTTGCATTTATTAATCACCATTACTATGTAAAATAGGACAGTTGATATGAGGAAGTCAAGTATAAGATATCTCACTATACAAAATCCATTGTTTTGTAAAATGTGTGTGATACAGTCTTTACTGTTTCTGTCAAACTTTTTTGTTCTGGATTTCCTTTATTGCTCCCACTCTTGGACTGTGGAACAATCTCCCTGTGGGTGTTGTGCAATTGGAACTTGAAAAGTTCAAGCAAAGATCCAATTACGTATAGGATTTGTCCCCTAACTCGGCAAGGTTATGGAGGATGGCTTAGATGAAACTACCTAAGTTCATTGGTACATCTTTTACTCTTTAAGACTCCTGCTTCTCTCGCTACAGCTCCCACAACAAAAACAAAAAGGTGGCAACAAGTGAAATGTTCCCAAGAGTTACGGATACAGCATATTATAGAAAACTGTTCCTTTTAAATAACACAAAGGAACACATACACTACGTACAGTGAACCCCCTATATTTGCATTCTCAAGATTTGCACACTCATTTTCTGACTGGGGAATCTAATCCATTTCAAGCAAAATAGTGTTTCATACAAAATTGAAAAATACTGTATGTGCTATCTTGTAATTCCACCTTTATCGAGCCCTTTGTGCCTATTGATTTAACTCCCTGGTTATCATTGAACTATTTCACTTTTAGATGACACAGCAAATGTCCTAATGACAATAACACTGTACACAGCACCAATTCCCTCCAAGCAGAGGATTTTGTACTTTCCTCTCTAGACCAAACACGATGGGAAACCCCATTTATTTATTGTATTAACTTCGTGTCCCGCATAACCCACATCACTAGCATTGGAATGTACTATCTTAGTGCATATGCTTGATTGCTCAAATCATTTTTTGTTCATTCAATATAGATTATGATACCAATACAACAGCTAGCGCCTCAGTGGCATTGTTGGTTTGGTGTTGGCGTCCCACTTCGTTGGCCGCGAGTTCGATTGTCGGGGATTCCATTGAGGTGTGAGAGATATGTATTTCTGGTGATAGGGACGAAAACAACCTCACCCCCTCCAACTGGAAAAGGTTGTTGCATGGAGAAGCGGCATTCGACAGCCTCAGGAGTCTTACTCTTTTAAGCACATTTCTTCTTAAGAGCTCTACCCTCAGCCTTATGTATTCACGTTTCATCATCGCTGTCACTTGCGACTGGGTTGGTTTCATACTGTCTAACTGTTCCCCAGCTTCCTTCCGACCATCAGCTTTCCGAATCGGCTTATTTCTTTTTTGCAGTTTCACCGACAATTCTTTCAACTGGTCCCCACAATAGTAAATTTTCCCGTTAGCTAGTGCCCAGCTTGTTTGCTTTACGATATCCATCAGCTCACTGTTTAAACTAAACTTAATTTCATTCCTTTAAATCTCTATTTTATATCATTGTCCAACTTCAATTTTTTTCAATTTGACAAAACTGACCCTATGTTGCTGTGTTCTTTGCTCTTTAAATTCGGTAATTCCGATAATATGAGTTTGTTGTGTGTGCATAGATTTCGGATCCTCACAATTGCTACTGCCTTTACTTTGCGAGTGCATTTTCAAAACCAAGTGACCAAGAATGAACTGTAAAAAAATTTGGCCTCATCTGTTCAGTCCAACTGTCCAAAGCTGCATGACCATCAGAACCAAACTTCACAATTTCCTTGACTAACTCATAACGCCACCTAGCATTCATTACAGCGCATAACCGCCTCAGTGGCAGTGTCGGTAAGGTGTTGGCGTGCCACCTCAGTGGCCGTGAGTTCAATCCTTGGGCATTCCACTGAGGGTTGAGAGATGCATATTTCTGGTGATATTAGTTCACTCAACGTGGTTCAGAAGTCCCGTAAAGTTGTTGGTACCGTTGCTGAATAACCACTTGTTCCTTGCAGTGTAAAAACACCATAAAAAAAATATTACATCACATTAAGGGGAATTAATTTTCCTCTTAGTCATAAACTCAAACAAAGAAAATGAAATTTTCTTGAATTTACGTTAAGATTTAAACTTGTAAGCACTGTCGATAAAAGTTACTTGTCTCTCCTTCCTCTGGGGTTTCTGGCACATCAGGACTAAAGCAGCTTAACATCTGCTCCCTCTTTTCTCTTCATATTTACTGAGCAATGAAACCTATCTTTTCAAAAGAAGGTAAGACTTCAAAAAAAAAATACCCATCTAAGTATAGTAGTACAGGCTTCTCCTGACCTCAGCTTAAATCAGCCTGAATATGTACGTATGTTCATCAGAAAGAACTTGGGACTCTTTGCTTCATGATTACCACGAAAACAATGAAAGTTAATATCATGTGGATAATAATACAAAATTGATGCTAGAGTACTGCAAAGGATTGTCCTCCTTACCTCAATTCTTAAAGTTATTCCTTTCTCCTAGTCTTTCTACATAAGGAAATTTTAAAAAATACCTAATTTGAGGAGCTATCTTAGGAATATGGTGATGATGCAACCCCTATTCTGTAACTACATACTTTGATTGTGTATATTGATACTTTCCTGTCTTTCTGCTTTAGATAGATAAAAAAAATGGGCAATTTTTTTTTCCTTTCATATGCTGGGTTATGTGATGTGCAATAGGAAGTTCTCTCACAGGGAGATATGGTTTAATCAAATCCTTGTGATCTGGCTTAATCTAATCATCATGTTAGGGGACATAAATACTTTATTCTAAGATTATAATTATACTTTATGAACAAAGTGTACTTTATATCATGCTAGACATGGATGTGGATATATTTTTATCAAATTAAATTGTCAACTTCATGTGATTAGAAATTATTGACAGAACTTCATGTGATTAGAAATTATTGACAGAATGAAACTAAAGTGTCTTTTTATTAATAATTGAAGGAATAAATATTCATAGCTATCCACATCTGTAAAGATCTAAATGATTTTCAGATGCATTAGGTTGAGAATTTTAAACATTTTAATTCTAGTGTATGCACTATCCATAAACATATGTATTGACACTTCAGAGAATTTTATCTTACAATTGCTAAACTTTGAACCAGTCATTGTACTACTAGTGAAAAAATATTTTGTTGAATTTTAGCATAGTTGTTACTGAAATCAGGTGTAACACTATGTTGAATTATAAAAGCTATATTTCAATATTACTGTTGCTGAATTACAGTATGTTAATTTTTTTTTATGTCAATGTATCCAAAAAATAAAATTACTTGAATTCTAGTGACTTTTTTTTATTTTCTTTTTTCAGATTTGTTATTGTGAAGCATGTTCGTCGTGACTTGATTGGGGAGTTGCCACTACCTCAGCGGTTGAAAGATTACCTTTGCTCTCCTCACTACTATTCTGAGAGAGTAGAGCAGTGTATGGCTGCAGCTGCTGCTGCCATAGCAGCTTCTACTACAGCTTCTGATGCTGAAGATAAAAGTGCTTCCTCAGGTGTAATGGGTGATGAGCATTCTGTTCCTAATCAGGTGCTTCAGCCCTCCTTAGAAGAAATACAGGATAGCAGCCTCCCAGCACCCCCAACTCTTGTGCCAGGCTTTCCCGGCGTACCTCAACCTGTGATGGACCGTGCCTCCCAAACTTCCCAGGCAACTTCACCCAACCCACCGAACCATCACTACACAGATTTTGGATCTCACGATGATAGCACCCAGGCTTCAAATCTACATAATGGTACACTTCCAGATTACAATAGTGTGAACTCCAGTTCTCTGCCAACCCTACAGGATCTAGAACTTGATGTTAGGTCCAGTCAGCACCACCATCTCTCTTCCAATATAGCCACAATACCCAAAAAAGATGAATCCACCACAGACTCAGCCAGTCACTCCCCGATTTGTTGCTCACCTGCACATGTGGAGCGTGATATTACTTACCCTATGTGCCCACGGGTGACCCTAACCAGCCAGGCTCATACTGCTGCTAGTGCCTCGCCTGTCCTACAGGGTAACCTTGCCTTTGCCCACCCACACAAAATGACTGGTGCCAGTGGGCCTTTGTCACTCAATTCCTCAGTGAGTGATGTGCTCGATGCCAGTGAAACTCCTTTGGACAGAACAACACCCGAGTGTAATAAAAACAGTAATGATAATGCTACGAGTAGTGTTGGAGGGGTTACGACTGCCAGTGCAGCAACTGCCTCCACTAGAGAATTTTTTCAAGTTCATCCTTGTAGAGGTCTTGATGACCAAGTGTTTGAAGACTTGGGAGGTGTGTGACACCTTAGCATTTGTATTAAAATAGCTTTCTGTACAATAAGTGCTGTGAAGAATTAATGCTAGGAATAGCTGCATCAGCGATTGTTTGCTTTATTTTCTTTACACTTGCGTACACTCACACATCACACGTTTAATAATGTTACGTTTCTTTTGTACATAGGGATATAAGAAATGAATCATATATTCTTAAAGTAATATCATTATATTATTTTATTATTACCATTATTTATTATTGGTTATTAGAATTTGAGTAGCTTATTTGTTATCTTCAAGACCACCAAAGTCATAGAATTTTGTCTTGTAGTAATTCATATATACAGTACAAATTGAATGACCTGCACATTTGCTCCGACATGATTTGGCAGACAAAGTGAGTCTCCCCCTCTTCAACCTTAGCCTCCATCTTACAGTTTCCATCTTCCTCTACTTGCTGATTTTCCTCCCAGAGTCTCATTTCTCTTATTTACTTGGTTCAATCTTCCTTTCTTACTGTTACCTCTTACTTCTTTAATTTATCTCTTTTCTGTGTGGACATTCTCTCTCTCTCCTTACTAACTCCACTTCTTTATTTCTCTCTCCCTCCTTACTAACTCCTCTTCTTTATTTGATCATACATCTATTTTTTCTCAGTTTACTTACTATCTTATTAAACTTTCCTCCTCTTTGCACATTTTTGTTGTCCTGTCTTGCCTCCCTTCACTCATCCTCTTACTTTTCCTCATTCTCTCTAATGTCACTTTACTTTCCCTTTCACCCATTCATCTCTTCCTTGTGCAAAGGAGCCATGTTTTGAAGGGATAATAATCATCTCTGGTGTGTGTCCATGTGTTTGTGCGTGTCTGCGTGTGTGTGTTTGCACTTCTATTAACATGTGACAGACTCCTTTAACTGTAGGTGGCCTATAATGGTCTCTGTTGTCAAATACACACAGAGATGATGATGATGATGATGATGTTTTAAACCAAGAGTGCCTAGAGGTATTGATAATAGCTCTTTCCTCGTCTTATGTCACCGTCGCCTCTTTTGACACCTGGCAGCCAATCACTAATGTGTACAGTTTTTCAGTGTTACGAAAAAGTGGCAGGGTAAAAACTAGTAAACTATGAAGATGTATAAGTTTACATATCTGTACTGCTTTTGTGTTTATTCATTGTTGCACCCCCAGTGAATTGAAAAGAATCTCATCCTATAGCTTGTAGCAAATGACATGTATTCATCATTTTTAGTGTGGAAATGAGGAATAAGCTTCAGTTCTCCGTAGTCATAAAAAAGGAAAGTGTAAACAATAGCTCTCCACTAGGTAGCTTATTGGCATTTTTTTTCTATTTTCCCCCACAGCTTTTTCAAAAGAAAAAATTGTTTCAAAGCATTTGATGTAGGACATAGCAATTGACCTGATAGTTATAAATACCTTCCTTGTCATTCAATGTATTATTTACTTCCAAAGCAAAAGGAGTTCATGCACAAGCAACAGGCATCTATCCATTGTGATCTATTTCTAACTTAAGGCATGGAGTGATGGCTGGCTAATGTGGAATAAAAATTTTGAATGTCATTTTGTGGCTTGCAACAATGTAGTCCTGTTCTTTCGAACTTGTGTACAAGACAAGTCCTTACATTAATAAGAGTATCTTTAGATCCTATACCTTAAATGAGTTAAACCTGGCAAGCATCTAAAGTAACCAGTTTATTATATAAATACAAATTAAGATTTGCTAGTGTAAAAGTTATGGTAACTGAATATTTAATTTCTGTGCACATTAACCTTTTTGATCAAAAGCCAGATACAGTATCTGCATTTCAACCTTTTTAAGTTAACGAATGCAAGGCTGCAAGGGACTCGAACTATATCACTACTGGTATACAATGTGTAGAGACATATGACAAGATAAATTTGTCCTTACCTTGAAGTATTTTCCCCCTCTCATCTATCCTTTGAATTTTACCATGTGCAGTTATCACTGATTGAAAGTTTTCTTATAATGGAAGTCTTTGAAGATGACATCTTGCATAAAAATGGTAGAATTTAGGTTTGCTTGACAAGAATTTAAGACATCAGAAGTTATTTGTCACATCACGGTTAGATCAGTACAGTACATATTCAATGCCTGAATTTTTAACATTTTCAGGTTCTCATGATTAGCTGATCATGTGATCCAATGATTAAATCTCCCATGTTAGACATACTTTTATACTGATTGTTAATGTTATATCTACTATATACATTTAATTCTTTTTAGTATAAACACAAGTACCCTTCAGTAATTCACATCATTCTAAGTATTTATCTTATTATTTTATATGGTACTGCTGAAATATTTTTCCAAATGTTCATTTTACAGTGATATATGGTTTAAGTCATTCAGTACATATTCATATATAAGTTTCAAACAATAATTTGAAGCCCTTGCCTGTGACCTTTGTGATGCACATGGCCAGGTATTAATATCATTGGAGTACGATTTGTGTAACAAAAGTTTTGTGTCGGTGGTTACGTATATTTTAGGGATAGTAAGCTCAATGAGAAATTCCATAACAAAGGAACCCTTTCATTGAAACAAGGTGCAGTATAGTATTGAACTTGCTTTCAACATCACCTTATGCTGAAGTATTAAGAAAATAAATCTGTAAGAGAGTTTTACAAGCTATTATAATGCCATTATCTTGAAATAATGAGCAGGATAAAAAGAATGGTTAGCAGGAAAAGGGACGTAACCATCTGCTAAAAAGAAAACTCAATAAAACCTTGCCAATCATTACTTATGCTCAAGCTTACTTGTATCATCATTGTCATAGTTGTGTATATGTAATGTAAAATTTACATTTTAACATTAGAGCTTTAGTTTTAAAGCTAAACTATTTTGTACTTTAGCAAAATGTGATGCAAATTAATATAAAAGTCAAATTCAGAGGAGAGATAATAAAGTCTGAATCTCACTCAGAGATGATGGGAAACTGAAGTTACAAAGTCTACAGGTTCAAGATGAGTTAGGATATAAGTGAAGGATTAGAGAGAAGTTCTAAATCGTCAATAAAAATTTTTTTTTTATGAAATTTAGTTTTCTCTGCTGTATTACAAGACTTTTCATACCTTACTCATCTTCAAACATCCTATCCTCCTAAACTTCTATTCTCAGCTTGCCCATCTGACTGAAAAACGAGCAATTTTTGAAATTTTTAAATTGTATTCACACTTGGTTGTCATGCAGCAACCATACAAGTCAGCTTGACTGTCACCCACTGATGAATTATTAGCCTTGTCACACACTGTAGAAATGGTAAAACAGTACAATGAGAGTTACATTGTATTTCACTGTTTCATTATTGATTTATGTTTTTTTTTCTTTCTTTTTTTTTCATAAAAATAAGCATAGTATTCATATTCGGAGTTGCTGATTATTCAGGCATTCGTAGTCAACGTTCAAGGAATAATAAATGTGGGAAAGTGTTAAGTGGCTCAAGTATTCCTTCCTATGGTATGTAAGTGAAATGACTGCCAGTTTAAAATTCTTGCTAAAGGTTACCGTCATTATCTGTATTGACAGAATAAGATGTTAGGGTGTACAGCTAAGTGGATAGCTAGCGCACTTTTTTAGTTAGATTTTCATCCCTTAAGGAGTATTCATGCACAAAGGATACAGCATAACTGTTTCAATTTTGGCATAAAAATATGTTAAAAAAAAAAAAAACCTAAAATAACTATTGCTTCCAGTGTATGTGCCCAACACTGAAAGATGGCCAAAATTAAGCTCTGACTGCCCAACTTGAAAATTCCCTCTTGGTTACTCAAACCTGAGGAAATTGTCAATTACCTGTGCCAATTACAGCAGTAATTACAAAAGATTTGTACTGTAGTAAGAGTCTTAAATGGATAAAAAGAAAAAAAAAAATTGTTGAAGCTAGGATGAAAACATGAAAATTTAATTGATAAAACTTGACTCAATGGTACAATATACAATTTTTTTTTTTTTTTATGAATTGAATCTTCCAATGCCATTCGTAAGTTACTTAGCACAGTTTTCAGATGAGAAGGACATAGTGCTCAAAGTTGCATAACTGGTGCATATTATTAAAAGTTTTAACCAATATAAAACCTCTCGGATATTTTTAACAAAGCTGGTGGTGACTGCAGTATGTAATTGTTGTTTTACAGAGTGCTGGGTCAACTTTGTCAAAAAATCACAGCAGGCAGGCATTTAAAAAAAAAAAGCTAAACATACTTAACAAGAAGGCACCTGATAAATAAATATACACTATGTCTCAGTATGATACTATTCCTGTTTTAATGTCATACAGATATCATAAGCAGATAAGAGAGACCTGAAAGCACCTGATCAGTACCATAAAAATCTTAAAATGACAGGTCATTACTCATTTGTATGCATGTAATGTATTGCATGTATACATAGCAGTCAGTAACTACAAAACTTTCTTCAACAGCTATGTTTGACACTAAGAACTTTTGAACCTGACAATACTTTTTCAGACTGCAACAAATCAAGTTATAATCACCTGAATGAAAAATAAACAGGTTTGAGAGTAAAGTTTCAGTAATATTTTTTCCATAATGTTCTAGATGAGGAATGACTACACTCCAAAAGTTATGGATGTCTGACTTGGTTACCACAAGAAATGATCCTCTTCTGATGTATGTTGCTTCATATAAAGAAGGCTGGTCTAGCTTCATACAAAGCTTCTATATGACTCCAAAAGAAAACAGACAACTTCTCACATCAGAAGATTATATGCCGTGGTATAGACATTCTAGTCAAGGCAGGTAGCTCTCCTTATATGCTGTGGTAAAAACATTCTAGTCAAGGCAGGTAGCTCTCCTAAGTTTATTAGTGTCCCACCTCGGTGGTCACGGGTTCGATTCTCGGCCATTCCTTTGAGGAGTGAGAGATGTGTATTTCTGGTGATAGAAGTTCACTCTCTATGTGGTTCAGAAGTCACGTAAAGCCGTTGGTCCCGTTGCTGAATAACCACTAGTTCCATGCAACGTAAAAGCACCATACAAACAAACAGTCCTCCAGAAGGAGAATATTGGAGCAGTTGCTCCTCAAAGATCATTCAGTACCAAAAATTGGGTAGCATTCAGGAAAGACCTTACAGCTTCTTAGAGGTTGAAATGTTCTATAGATGTTTTCTTAATATAAAAATGTTTACAAGTAAATCTACTTACGCAGTTGAAATGGAACTTTTAGCCTCTTTTGCTATATTCCTTGCAGTTATTAGATATTAATGATAGGTTTATTCAGTTAAGAACAACTAGTTGGGAACATCATCTTGGTGACTTATTCTAAGGCTTGACTACATGGTCATTGAATATCTACTCATCAGTTAGGAAATTCAAAAACAGACCTTTTAAAAGTCTTATGAATTTGGTCACATTGAAAGTCAGAGAAAAATGTCTTTTAAAAAAAACCAAAGCTTGTAGGTCAGTGACTTGCTAATAGTATTTTGTATTAGGTATAAAGTTGAGCATTCCCCAAGTTCAAGAGATTTACCTAAGACAATCCTGAACAGAATGCCCAGAAAATTATCATTACTGTATGCAAGTAGTACAGGTAGTGCTAACCACAAGTTGATGGGGCTAAAAAGCCCTGAATCACCATATGCCTCTTGTAATCAAACCAAAAAAATATTTTAACTGCTTCAATTTTGTCTCCATTGACTACTCAGAAGGTAAGGGATAAAGATCCATGTCTCAATCGTCCACTTCTTGGCGAATACATGAATTACTAACTCACCTGGAAGGGCTGTGCCCAAACCTGGTCCTCCTGTTACATCTTGAATTTGGTTCTAAGCCTAGTTTCCTGCTGCAGCTAAATCCATGAACATGTTGAGCTTATTACTTCACTTCGATGAGACAGAGAAAGGTGGAGACTATATCTGTGGAATTTAGCTCAACCGAATTACTCCCAGTTATCTTGCGGGGATACCAAAGTCCAGTCCAGTAGCCCAAACTCAAATTTTATTCCACAAACGAAACCAAAGCGCTTTTTCTATTGTAAGTGGTCAAGACCTAACTCACTTAAGGATACTAAAACCTATTAGACATGCAATCCTTTGGCTGTACATGCTACATGGCCTACTGTTCCTACATTGCAAATTTCTCAAGATGACCAATACCGTATCTTCAATTACCTGAACCTCTCATAACCAGAGACCCATATATTCTTTCGTTTGCTACTCGAGCAAATACGTCCCAGATTCTCTTTTTCCTCAGATACAGAGGTCAAACAAACATTTTTATTCCCAGCATGCTTCCTCATCCAGAGCCTGTAAAAAAAATCCAAATAATGTTTTAAATTAGTCATATTTTTCAAAGGAACAACTAAGTTATACTGCATGATCAGAATCCAAGAATTGTGTGCTTATAAAGGATCATGGTAGGCTCTTATCCTTTTAAACTGGGACTAAATTATGATGTTTCCCACTCTTCTACTGGCGGCAGTGCCCGTGGCTGTGTACTGTACATATCTTTGCAGTATTTTGCAAATTGTGGCTATTAATGGCGATGCAAGACAATTGATTATTTGCGTCCTGCACCTTCCTCCTAGATGAGGCTTCAGTAACAATAATGTTATGAATTCAATGAATTCGGCCTCACACTCCAGTACATGCTGTTTGGCACGGGATTTCAAAAGCTAAAGCAATAGAGTATACATACTAACTGAATGCCTATATGAATATAAGTGACCCTTTCTACTTCACTCCCAATTGAAGTTCCTATAAAACGGAAGGCTAAGGAGGCAGATTGAAGCAAATACAGTGATCATTAGTATATCTATCGTCCTCCCCTTCCAGCTGAAATCAGTAAATTAAGCTTCACTGTCTTTAGAGAATAATAACTAACAATGAACCAGTCTGTATATGAAAGTGCACCGATTCCCCTTTGTTTAGAAAGCCAACAATTTCAAGTAGGTAGTCATCACCAATTTAAGGTTATTCTTCCCCAACATGGTTTTGCGCATTCTTGTTTCCCAAAAGGAAAATGGTGACTGGAATATACTAGAAACATTAATTGTTCTGTAAACAAAGGATCTCCAGGTGCCTTAGTAAGTAAAGAAAGCAATTATACAACATTTCAGGGAAAATTCTACACTGCTACTGCTTGTAAATGAGACTAAATGAAACTGCAAGTAGCTAAATTAGAATGCCATGGGAACATATCTTGCTAAGTCATTTACTATATTTCGATTATATTCTAAGTGGTGTGTCAATAATAATCCTTTGCCAACGAGTGTCAGATGCTACTCATTGTCTTCTGCAATGTAAGACATTACAAATGAATTATTAACTTCACGAGAGAGACATTTACTATAACAGAGTCTTCCAACTGGAAAAAACAGGCGACCATTGTCATCCCGTCCAGCCTAGGGAGAAGCAGCAACACCAAAACCCCCGTCAGTATACTTGACGTGGTAAACTGTACGCATTACTTAAGGTTGTTTGCAGCAGTCCCCTGGCCCATAGCTGCACCAACTTAGCCATTTACTTTACCTCCATTTCAGTTTCCTTTCTTCAATCTTGTTGTCCAATCTCTTGACTCTTAGTACTTCTTAGTTCAACTGTGGGTTTTTCCCCAGTTCCACCTATAGGTCCTTGTATTCTAATTGCTCTATTTCCTGAATCTTTCATCTTACGGTCCAACCATCTCAATCCTCTCTTTTCACTGCCTTAAGCGCTGAATGGCCGCGAATGCTTGGCTAGACAGCCTACATCACATAAAATCATTCATAAACCAACAAACATAAGCACAAGAGGGCTAACATCAGCTTGCTTTATTTCCAAACAGGTATGAGTACAGGAATGAAGCATGAAACCAACAGTTGTTGGTTTAGCACCCGAATATGTAAAGGTACTAACAAGCATTGGTACTACCCAATTTAGTGAAGTGTTTGCCTCTGTCACTATGTTAGAATGGGAACTTGTCTTGAAATGACGTCATACTTTTATATAGCACTAAAGTGCAGATTTTCAGC
>NC_061100.1:40828877-40928877 GCF_015104395.2 Macrobrachium nipponense
AATTTCTAAAGTCAATCTACCTCATCTCAACTCAATGCCAGTGTCCAAAGCTTGGTCACAACTCCCAAAACTGCTGTTGTGGCTAAGGAAATTGCACATGCACATATGACTTTGGAAATTGTCAAAGAGAAGGGTATGCCAGTTTCAGAGATTATGAAGTATGACCTCCTCTCCGTCTCTCCTTTGTTTGATGGCGACTTCACCACAAACACAGGCAAATCCCAGCTTGTGGCTGAACTTGAGCAGCACCAGACAACAGAGCTCTACAATCAGTTCACCTGGCAGTCACCAATGAAGACTCATGTTTCACTGGATTTTATGTCTAAAATTCACCAGTACAGGAATCTTACACATTTCACGGGCATTGGTGAAATTATTCATACTGTCATGCCATCTACAAAAATGTCTGCGACCCAAGAGCTCATTCAAATAAATTTTGACAGCTATAATGAATTTTCCATCAAGGAAGGTGAGCGAATCAGAAGAGGAGGTAAATCTGGGGTGGTTGATTAAATCATTATTAATGGGGAAGTGCTGATTCCTAAGCAAGTAGACAAGTTTTGGGCCTCTGGAAAGAATAAGGAGGAACTGCAAGACTTGGTCAGTAAGATGGTGTCACGGGACATGCAAAATGTGGTAATCAGTGGTATAATAAGAGATGGTGAAGTGACTTTAGCTAATCTGGTAGAGAACAGTGATGTTTCCGATATTCTAGAGCTGTCTAATTGGCAAGAAGAGACTGTCTGCCGCATCATCCCACACATTGAATGGAATGTCAGTAGAGGGTGTCAACGTACTGTGATAGTTTCAAATGACACAGACAGACAGTGCTGCTCTAATTCTGCGTTATGTGCATCACTTCATTGACAATGGCCTCCGAGAACTGTGGGTTTAGGTTGGGACTGGTGATAGAAGACGTATGATCCCACTTTACATCATTTCCCAAAAACTTGGTAGGCCACGATGTCTTTCATTATTGAAGGTTCATGTGCTCATTGGTGATGACTCCATGAGCCGAAATGGTACCAAACATGCAGCATTAGCGAGCAGTCCTACCCAACTACTGGCGAACTTTGCAGAGACTGATGTATAGTCTGATGAGGATCTGCATATGGCTGAAAGATTCTTAGTACGAGCATAGGCAGGGGGCAAAATCAAAGACTGCAGCCTCAACTTTTGATGATCTACGTCATGAGATCTATATGTCACCAACATTTAAAGGACTGGAAATGCTGCCTCCAACATCAAGTACAATTCATGGGCACTTATACCGTGAATTCTTTGTGTTACAGAATGCGATAACACTCATCTCAAGCACAGCCAATGAACGTGAACCAGGGAAGTTCGGGTGGGAAAGACAAAGCAGCCATCTCTTACCGATGAAATTCCCAAGGACGCTTCCAGATGACAAGATAGCTACCTGCCAGTGCGCTAGCAAATGGAAAACAAAACGTTGCCATTGCAAAGCTGCCAGTGTTTCCTGTGTAACATAAAAATCCCCTTTCCCATTAAAGACTTTTTCTCACTTTATTCACAATGGTAAAGCAAATCCATTAACAGCAGTAAGAATACGTTCAAATTCAATGTTATTTTTTTTTATTTGTTCCATTATTCGATAGCGGATTCTAAGGAGACGGTAAAGATGTCTGTAATACTAATTTTACTTGAAACTAGTTCCATATTTTTGTCATAGTTTTCTGACTTTTAAAGCTTTAATCGTTGTACCAATGTTTTGCGTCCACGTCATGGGCTCTGCAACCTCATCCCTAAATAATTGCAGACAACCAAAAGGTTAACGATGGGGTTAACGATGTAGGTCGCCGATAACCTAGTAGAGGTCAAGGCCAATTGGCATTGGTAGAGGTCTACCTATCCTTCAGGTGCACTGTCGTCACGAGGTCATGTCACAAAGACAGTAGTGACTGTAAAAAAGTGAGGCATGTGCATCTGATGATGGCAACGATTAATAATGAGATGTCTTTATCCTAATACAGATACTGAATATATTTTACCAAATTTGCTACTGATTGAAACAAAAATAAGTTATAATTTTCTTTGCATCATGATATGTCACGTAAAATAAAAACTTTCATTTGGAGTTCAGTTGACCTTGTATTGTAATTTGTGAAGTGTCTTCCTCACTCCAAATATAAGGCATTTTTATAGATCGAACTCATAGATACATCTATCCATAAAAACAGAGGTGGGTGAATTTCTCTTATCAATGCGTCATAATTTTGTAGTTGTGTATCAACATTCTGTTTTAAAAGTCTTCAAAATTCAATGTAGATGATATTACCTGTCCTTGACAAACCCCAAATATCTTTCAAACTGTCAGAGTAATTCCAAAAATAAAATCCGTGTATTCTAGACGTGCATTGCATTAGCCAGTAGTTACTGTCTTGGGTTTGTGGGTTAATGACAACTCAAACTCTAAAACTAAGGTCAGAAATGGATTCATCACCATTGAAAATCCCCATGTAGAAGCATAATTTACTTCTGTAGCCAATTAACTAAAAAAGTTACTTTTTCAATATGGCCAACAGACACCATATTTAAATGGGCTTGTCCTGGAGTGATGCCCAATAGCCGGATGTCAGACCGAATGAGGAATAAAGGTCAAGGGTCACACTACTCACAGCAATTGAAAAATTTAGGGCACAAAAAAATGCATACGGGTCTGTACATTAGGGCCAGGACTAATGAGCAGATCATACCCCAAAAGTGTCAGGAATCTTGATGATAGTCATGGTGATGAGGAAGACAAACCATGGTCATGGGACAAACCGTGTAAGGATTTCACCCCCTAGGGAGGCAGGGCCGTCAGTACACCTCAGGCGGTGCACTGTAGACATTGCTTATAGTTTTTTGTAGCGTCCCACAATTCAAGTGCGAGGAATTCTTCCTGTCACACCTTTAAACCTTTTTTACACTCAATTTCATTTCAGCGCTGAATGACATCGTAGGTCCCAGCGCTTGGCCTAAATCCTGTATTCCTATCCTTCCTATAGGATCTTCGGTCCGACAGCAGCTTCCGTTCAAAGAAAAATGGATCCTTACCACTTTAGGCATTCCCTCCTTTTGTCAACTATGACACCCGATGCGCCTTCCCCTTGTCTACAACAGCTGCAAGAACCTCTTGTCAGTGTAAGGTACAGTACGTTCCGGAATAATTGCATCGAAGCAGACTCAAATGAGTGTTGGCAGATCTGGCATACATGAGACGGGGACACTTGAGGTAAAATTATTCCTAAGTGTTGGTGAGGAATCTCTCCCCTCCAGTCCTGGCCAAATCCCTTGTAGTTATATATTATATTTAGCCCTTTAATCTTCTAAGTACTATAATAACCAGTATTCTAGTAATAGTTATACTAAAAAATAATGTTGGACGATATCAACGTAAATCAAAAAAGGAATAAAATCATATACGTAGAAAAAGTGTATATATGAAAAAGAGAGGGACGATGTTGAATATTCATACGTGAACAAAATAATCATTCATATATTTGTAGGTAAATTCATTAGCGATGTAACACTTAGAAAATCTTGGTCAATAATAATAATAATAATAATAATAATAATAATAATAATAATAATAATAACATCGAAAAACAACAACTCATTATGCATACATAAACAAATATCCCATAATTTTAATACGTAAGTATGCGCATACATATGCAATACATATACATTAGGTTTATTTGGGAACGTTTCTGGACATTATATCGTCCCTTATGAAACTGGAATAAAATATATAAAATAAACCCATAGATAAAAGTAGATGGTTTGAGAAAAATAAGCGAACATGATGAAAACGGTCTGTTTGCAGGCATACGTCAAATACTGGTGTACACTCGTGTAGTGATATGGTCGTTCCCAAAACTAAATACACAGAAGTAATGATAAATAAATGAAATAACTAAAAATATATATAACGCTAATAGAGTACGCGATGGTGGGGGGATGTTAGATATGGAAGGAGGGTTGGTGAGGTCGAAAACTGCTGCGATCAGGTACTACACATAAGGTAGTGAATCCCCTAAACACATCCATACACCTAAACCTATGCTTACATACATGCATACACACATATGAATACATGTATTGTCAAGGAGGTGACGCCATTTCCTCTTTAAATGAACGCAATCATTTCGCATTGCTTTTGTTCATAATAATCAAAGTACTATTCCTTTTTCATTGCTCTTGCTCACAGTAAAGATACAGGGGAAAATCGCCCCTTTTAATCCTTCCACATCACTTCCTTCAAGAATTAATCCTGTAACCTCCCTTTTGGTGCTGTTGCCTCGCTTATTGTAGATATCTACCGCTGGAAACGCGAGTCCGCCAAGGCAGCCGCAATATTTCAAGCCAGATAACGTGACATGACCTCGTGACGACAGTGCACCTGAAGGATAGGTAGACCTCTACCAAGGCCAATTGGCCTTGACCTCTACTAGGTTATCGGCGACCTACATCGTTAACCCCATCGTTAACCTTTTGGTTGTCTGCAATTATTTAGGGATGAGGTTGCAGAGCCCATGACGTGGACGCAAAACATTGGTACAACGATTAAAGCTTTAAAAGTCAGAAAACTATGAACTAGTTTCAAGTAAAATTAGTATTACAGACATCTTTACCGTCTCCTTAGAATCCGCTATCGAATAATGGAACAAATAAAAAAAAATAACATTGAATTTTAACGTATTCTTACTGCTGTTAATGGATTTGCTTTACCATTATGAATAAAGTGAGAAAGAGTCTTTAATGGGAAAGGGGATTTTTTTTCCTTTTATCTCGGCCAATACAGTCCCCAAAAGGAATTATATTTAGGAGGAAATTTAACGAAGCTTATTACAGTAAAAGTACACATAATGGCCACACATTCTTGGAACAGGCCAAGAGGTCACTTAGTAAACAATCTTCCACAACAGTGACAGAACTGCAGTGTAATGCAAACGAAAACGAGCGCAATGACTGGGAAAGTTATTTTTCTTAGAGGCTATAAAAGTTACCGTAAAACAAAATCAAGATTTAGTAAACTAGCATCTGGAGAAGAAAGCCCTACAAGTTCCACAGAGGATGGTAAGAAAGATTAAGTGCAACTGGTGGTGAGCATGGCAGGGGCTGCGTCGTATATTAAGAAATATTGCTTCGATTAGCCTGTGGAAGAAACTTATACGCTTTGGAACTGGATCGCGGCTGGTTGAAAAGAACCGTTTCTGACCTGTGACTATTATTCACTGAAACTGCTCAGGAAATGACAACCCTACGGGTAGCAATAAAAACTATGGTAGAATTTTGTTTTCCCTTAATGATAACAATGAGTGATACAGGTGTATCTCCTAAACCAGACCTGCACTTAGAGAGAGAGAGAGAGAGAGAGAGAGAGAGAGAGAGAGAGAGAGAGAGAGAGTGTGGACCAGAATCCAATGCTTTCGTTCTTGTGCAGGCAGAAATTTAATGACAAGAATGGTGACAGCGTATTTTTCGGGCCAAAATTTAGAGAAGATTAATATTATTGTAAGCAATAACAACAAACGTGAAGTTAGCTCGGAGTGGATCGACTGATAGATTTATAGATTTGAGGGATACAAGCCAAGCAGCTCGGAGTGGAATTTTATATTTTGTTACCAACAATCCGTTTTCCTTACGGAAAATGGCTTCATAAAAAATAAAAACAGTACAGAATTGACATATGCAATCATCCTGTGACTGCCGAATAATGAATGAGCTAAGAAGATTGAAATATTTTAGTTTTAACAATAAGTCAGAATCCTTACAGCTACGCCGACCGCCATAGCACATACAGTGCGTTCCTCACTCTTATTCTGCACGCTCTGCTGGGTGCTTTTTCGTATTAGTGCCCTTTTGTTCTTATGCATACGCTAGCCATCAATCAAATTTCCCTTAACATTAACACGTTTGAAGCCACCCCATGTACTTAGAGCCCTCCTGGCACCACAGAATCACCCCTTCTTTACCCACATATTTCGACAAATCAAGACCCTAATACTCTTTGCTCTTTCCAGTCCTGCGCTCCCTGCACTTTCACTTTGGTTTCACAACGTGGTGGTTTAAACGCTTTGAGTTGTTATATGCATATTTGGTATTCGGTAAATAATCCAAAAATCCCTTTTCATATCTTACTCTTTGTGAGCATTTTTCGAAAAATATCGAGAATATGTCTGTACATCAAATGGTCCGGCAATTTGACGACTTCCATCATGTGCATATTGGAAAGTTTACTAATGTATGCATTTCTGGCATCCTGCAGAGAAGAAATATATGACTGTTTTTTTTTACCATAAGAAGAGAATTTTCTGCTACTCAAATACCTATCACTTTCCCAGACGATCCACAAGTCTGGGTACTCGTCAGCCTTGAGGCAGTATTACAAAGAAATTGCAAGTTCCTAAGTGCAACGCTGTCTTCCGACCAGCGGAATGTAGCAACACTGAGTCTGTTGAGCCCATAAGGGAGGGTAACCACCGTGGAAAACCTGAATGTTAGCAAGCATTATATTCAGCTAAGTAGTATATGTGGGGGCACATGCCTCTCAACTTCACTTACAGAAGTGCAATGCTAAAAATACTGAAAAGAAACAGTTTTAAAAGGGTCGTAAATAGCATTAATCTTAAGGGTCGTGCATGTTCGTGCTTATAATAGCATTAATCT
The DNA here is from genome assembly GCF_015104395.2 of Macrobrachium nipponense. Classification (NCBI taxonomy): domain Eukaryota; kingdom Metazoa; phylum Arthropoda; class Malacostraca; order Decapoda; family Palaemonidae; genus Macrobrachium; species Macrobrachium nipponense. Next base: position 40,835,556 of record NC_061100.1, read on the forward strand.
TAAACTTAAATTTTGTATCAGTTAAAAAAAAAAGTTACTCAGTCCAAAGTGCGGCAGCATGATCCCTGATTTGAATGAGTGAATATAATCAGAAACGGGACCAATGTCTAGGGATGCATGCTTGGTGGTTCTAATGCAAGAAAATTACAGAAAAACTGTTGGAATTGTAATATAAAATTAAGGTTAAGCCCTGGGACCTGAGGTCATGCGGCGCTGAAAACTAAATTGAGTAAAAAAAAAGGGTTGGAAAGGCGTAACAGGAGGAATACCTCAATGTTGCACTATGGAACAAATGTTAGGAAAGTGTGGAAAGTAGGATGGAAGAGATAGGTAGAATATGAACAGAGTGTAGAACCTTAAATAATGCCTACAGTGGACTGCGTGAGGTGTACTGATAGCACTAAAACTCCACGGGGGTAAAAAATGTAAGTTTTGCATTGTTACATATTTAAAGGCATGCTGCTTCTAGTCCCGAAAAATACTTGCAGATATTTAACTTTCATGTTTTGTAAACTAGGCGATTTACAAAGGATCCAATAAGGCGAGCTTAGATATGCTTACTTATGGATCTCGTAGTCATGTTTATTCGAATACGCCACGTACAAGCTTCCATCATATACCACGAGATTATTTAAGGATCACCCTTTGGTACCTTAAGATATCACCATAAATGCCAGGTATTATGGACAGTATTATAAGATTAACTCTCTTTCAAGCTTTCTTTTTTTATGGTTAGGTTTATCATGCCATACTTAATCGATAACTGACCTATTAGTCTGATTCCAACGTAATGTGAACTTTGAATCGTTCATGTTAGCATTACATGCATCTACAAGAACTAGACCCCTTAGCGGATGGTAGTGCCGTCAGTGCACCTCATGCAGTGCAATGTAGGCATTACTTAAGGTTATTTGTAGCGTGCCTTCTGCCCCTAGGTGCAACTCCTTTCGTTCCTTTTACTGTACCCTCTTTCATATTCTCTTTCTCCTATCTTACTTTCTACCCTCTCCTAGCAATATATACCGCAACTGAGAGGTTTTACTCTCGGTACACCTTTCAAACCTTTTACTGTCGATTTCCGCTTCAGCGCTGAATGACTGTATAGGTCCCAGTGCTTGGCCTTTAGTTTAGATTCTATATTCTATTTAATTCAACAAGAACCAGAGCTCGAAGTCCTCGAGTCTAACTATTTAAAGAATGAAACTGGGTTTCTATTAGGAAGAGCAACTTGACCCGTCACACAGCACGGGGTGATTAGATTTAACGTCCGGACACCTGCTGAAGAGGAAGCGTTTGTTCGGTGGTGGGTCTCTCTTCTTTGGGTCTCGGCCTCTTTATAGATCGTGGATTATCACAGGTCTTTTTCAAGCACGGGCCCTTGACCTAAGAGTGGTCAGGAGGTATTGAAGGGATGCGGAGCCTTAATGTGGACTTATGGACCCTTTTTCCAACCAGCAGATTGTCTGTTCGTATTGTAGAATTCACACTTCCCGGAACTTGAATTTTCAGGCAATCGAAATGTTTCTTCCTTCGTAAATGGCGATTTGAAATGTTTTCTTTCTTCACTTCTCTGTAAAAGTCATACTCGAGTTTTTCCTCTCTCTCTCTCTCTCTCTCTCTCTCTCTGTCTCTCTCTCTCTCTCTCTCTTTATACCTCCGTTATTACTTTCCCCATAGGTCAATTTGTGAAAATAAATTGCGTGCTAGCTGTGATTTGTTAGTCACCATGACCTACAGTTATTTAAGATAAAACCAATAATGTTTGGCGTGACCTGTTGTTTCTGAGGTATTCGCAGCCCCACCGGGACATCGAACGTGCTTTGTTCTAGGAGAAAGTTAAAATAACGATCTTAATTTCTCAACGTCAATTAAAGGCTAGTTGAAAGACCAAGAGCTCGTGCCAGGGTTTCAGCTTGATGTATCAACGTCATGTTTATATAAAAAATCGACTGGATTTTAAAAATCAGCTGTTTTCTGCAGAACACAAAAGATATGAGAAAAAAGTTTACTTAGTTAATGAGGATACAATAAGAGGGATCGAAAAATGATATAATGCATTGTTACAAGATAAAAATACCGAACCCGTTATAGTAAATATTATTGGACAGTTGCGAAAAGCAGGGGTTGCCTCTGCTATTGAAAGGGCGGTCAACATCATTTATCGATTTATGGGGTCAAATATTTGCTCACGGTGCTTTTTTTTACTCAAATAGTAGTACCTCGTTATTTTTCCTCGTCAGATTCGGTGCTATGCACTTGGTGAAATCGTTCCTTTCCCGTCGATTTTTACGATGATTTCTACACGAAAAATATTCCACTGTTTTTAAGACTCTACCTAATTATTGATGCTAAAATGCAAAATAACGGAGGCAATATATTTTGTCATTTTTATTATGGTTGAAAACATAATTTGAAGGACACAACAGCAAGCTGAGGGTAGTGACCTGGCTATAGCTTGATGGAACAGGGCAATGCATACTTAAAGCAGCCCAACGGCAAGACAGTACTGTCCCATGGATTTGGTAGCGGTCTTTTCAAGCGGGATATTTGACAATCTCTCTCTCTCTCTGAACCATAAGTGGCGATGCTACTTAACCAAAAAATGATGGCATGGATACTACCTACATATTGCATTTCCTATATCATAACATCACGATATTGCCTTCAAGCAGGTGTAATAACGCGTAGGAAACAACTTCCTACCTTGTTCTCCTAACAGAGAGAGACAGTCAAGGAAACAGGCAGCCATGAAATGTCCCGACAAAAAAACGAAAAAAAAAAATCAATTCAGTAACGAGAAGATTTTTTCATCGTACGTAGTAGGTATACAGCTTTCGAGGCGGACTCATTCAACCGTTCATTCCAAGTTTGTTTTCGATAACTCTGATTTACTCATCGGAAACCTATAACGGTTTAAAGTTACACTTCCTGAAACGGAGAGACTCCGCGCGAAGAACCAACATTAACATTTTCCAGAATGTACTGCCAAAGTTACACCAGCTGCCACAGACTCGTCGATCAATACTCCAGGAAATCGTTCTTGGTAGCACGTTCTCATTTCCTTTCATGCAAATAACCAATTCATCATCGGCTCTTGAAGATTATTCTGGGGACAATGAAAGGAGTCCCAATGTCATTCAATCTGTTGTCAAGACAGGTTTCCCGTGTTTTCGACAGTCTTCCCTCTTACGAAACATCGCCGGGCTATCGCTCCCTTGGAAGAGTTCATTTCCCACCCCATTTCACTTTCTCTTCACCTATGGACATGGGATAGCATAAACATCAGGAAGTCAGTTGTGTCGGTCTTCCATAAAAATGCAATCAACTCTACCATCCCAAGTACAAAGTATTCTGCGTGGGATCGGACGCAGTTCACAAGGCCTTAGTTGGTTAGTTAAGTTGGCACATGCCAGCTAGGGTCTTTGCTCCAAGTTGGTCGTACTGATGGCAAGGTGTGAAAAGCTGTTGTAAGAGACCTTAATGTGAATTCCCAGACTGCCCAGCCAACAGAGATAAGGACTTATATAGTTCGAACACTTTTTGGCTCAGGTATCATTTTCCTATATTGCAGTGCACTGTATTTCTGCATTCAGACTGTGCACTCTTCTGCTGTTCTACTCTTGCAATTTCTGAGGCGTTTTTCTTCCCTGTGCTGTCATTTTCTTTATAGCACTGCTTCTTCATCTCATTCGCTGGTACGCTTCCGTCTTTCAATAACTTAAGTTGTGTAATCCTGCCTTATTCATGTGTGTTTTTGCTGTGTTGCTATAGTACATGATATCATATCCATAACTTGTTGAATTGGATTTTTCTGAAATTATTTTCTAAAGTAAGCGTCTCAGTCGTTGGATTAAGTGTTATAAAACTGGAAACTAAGAATTCTAAATGTTTGGGGCTCATTCACACCACCGACAAACAAAGCCCCTTTCCCCTTTCTCTCTCGCTCTCTGCCAGTGACAGAAATTCATCTCCTATTAAAAACGTCATATGCAGTCGAGACTTCCAGAATTAAAAGAGAAAGGAAAACTTAGGGGGGAAAAAATCTTCCGACTTTCCAATATGTCAGAAACATCGGCAAGAGGTCAATGGTACTCGAGATCTGTGGCGCTGAATGGGGTCACCAATAAAAGTTCACTTTTAACTAACCCCACTGCTGGTTTAAAGACGGAATATAAGTTAGTGTGCGTGTGATGATATATATATATATATATATATATATATATATATATATATATATATTTAATATACATAGGGATCCATATATTATTTATACATTATATACGTATATAATACTATAAAATCACAAAAGTAAGCACGTGATTTTGTTTAACAGCAAAAGCCACAGGGAAAATTTTTAAAAAATGAAAAGACAGAGTGCCAAGTACTTTCGTGTATTTACCACATCTTCGGGGCACAAAGTAATACAAAACGTAAAAACTATTGAGCAAGAAAGCTCTCACAAAAGCAAAGTGGAAAAAAGAATTATATATGTATGTACAATAAGGCCATTACAAACAGAAACAGCATTCGTCCAGATTACCCAACCGCTTAACACCCCAACAAGTCAAAGAAAAAAAAAAAAAAAAAAAGTAATTGCCCAATGACCCAATTACTTAAAGAAGAGAAAAAAACACTGACTATGCCAACCAGTTTTTTTATAAAACAACTGAACTCACAATTATGAATAGTAACAATAATAACGGCACTAACAACATACTTAAAACACCAATAAACAAAGATAACTGATTGAACAATATTGTCAATATGAAATACATAAAAAATAAATAAATAAATAAATAAATAAATAAAAATTTTTTTTTTTTTTTTTTTTTTTACTAGTACAAAAACTTTAAGGATAATGTTAAAACTCACAAGAAATACATAAGAAGGAACTTGACAAATACACTTAAATTAAAAGAATAATGTTAAAAAAACTCTTCACACTATTTTATCTATGATAAGACTGTCTAATTTGTACATACCAGGGCTCAAATTTAAAAGTTTTCCAGAATAAGTCTTTATAAAAGCAGATTCAATTATATTCCTACTAATATAATCATTACAAAATAAAATCTCTTTTGCCTCTGTCCAATCAATCGCATGGTTAATTATTGAACAGGACAGACTTCTAGTGCCCTTTTTTATTCACCTTAGTAATGTTAACCATGCGATTGATTGGACAGAGGCAAAAGAGATTTTATTTTGTAATGATTATATTAGTAGGAATATAATTGAATCTGCTTTTATAAAGACTTATTCTGGAAAACTTTTAAATTTGAGCCCTGGTATGTACAAATTAGACAGTCTTATCATAGATAAAATAGTGAAGAGTTTTAACATTATTCTTTAATTTAGTGTATTTGTCAAGTTCCTTCTTATGTATTTCTTGTGAGTTTTAACATTATCCTTAAAGTTTTTGTACTAGTAAAAAAAAAAAAAAAAAAAAAAAAAAAAAACAAAAAAAAAAAAAAAAAAAAAAAAAAAAAAAAAAAAAATTTTATTTATTTATTTATTTATTTATTTATTTTTTATGTATTTCATATTGACAATATTGTTCAATCAGTTATCTTTGTTTATTGGTGTTTTAAGTATGTTGTTAGTGCCGTTATTATTGTTACTATTCATAATTGTGAGTTCAGTTGTTTTATAAAAAACTGGTTGGCATAGTCAGTGTTTTTTTCTCTTGTCTTTAACAGTAATTATTGGGCGTTTCATTGGGCAATTACTTTTTTTTTTTTTTTTTTTCTTTTTTTTGACTTGTTGGTGTGTTTTAAGCGGTTGGGTAATCTGGACGAATGCTGTTTCTGTTTGTAATGGCCTTATTGTACATACATATATAATTCTTTTTTCCACTTTGCTTTTGTGAGAGCTTTCTTGCTCAATAGTTTTTACGTTTTGTATTACTTTGTGCCCCGAAGATGTGGTAAATACACGAAAGTACTTGGCACTCTGTCTTTTCATTTTAAAAAAAAATACGTATATATAGAACATAAAAGGTCCATAAAACACTATTTGAACGTTACAACCATACATTTCGAGCACTTCCTTCTGTGCTCCTGATCACTGGTAAAATATGGACGTAGGATGTCTTACATGAGTTTATAAACAAAGTATATGTAAGTGTGGCAGTAAGTCTCTATTAGTGACCCAGGAAGGATGGTAATTAAACTATTCCCTGGTGTCTTCTAACCTCATTAACTCCCGTCTGGCGACTCGTCCGGTGGTCGGATGTTCTTGGACACCTGCTAGAGAAGCGGGCTAAGAATTAACTCGTCGATGTCATCCGATTTCCAGTGTCCTACTGACAGGTTCATATTGTTGGTTTGATTGATTGATAATAGCAGATTCCAGAATCTTCCTTTTGTACGGACAGCTACTTTTGAAAACCAGTATGACCTTTGTCCCAAATATGTAGGAAAATCCCCGGGTTCTCTGATGCATATCGCACTGATCTTTTGTGCTCTGTTAATCTTTGCGAGATGGATCTACCAGTTTCCCCAAGGTAAATCTCATACAATTGCTACACGGTATCTTGTAAACTCCGGCTTCTTCTCCTCTTTTACTTAAGTATACTACTACGTTAATGAGCGAACTCTCGATAGATTTGGGAAAATGGAAAATGAAAGTATTATTAAACCTGAGGTGTTCTGTAGCTTTTTGGATGTTTTCATCATATGGAAGTTTTATTTTATTGTTGAAATCTATTTGTGTACATTTTGACGTTTTTATGGGCTCATTTTATTAGATGGAATTCTGTTTTAACAGTAAATATTTCACAGGCATTATATATATATGTATATATATATATATATATATATATATATATATATATATATATATATATACGTATAACTGAGCCCACTGAACTAATGATTGGTCTGATAGGGTTATTGATTTTATGTGTCTTGACTAAACCGTACATATAAGGTAGGGAGGTGCATTGCGGTGTAAACTGTTTAATTAAATGGTCCAAAGCCCTTCAAGATGGATTCAATTTGTTTAATTAATGGGAGTTCACTGTCTGTGTAGGGTCAGACCTCAGTGTTTCGTATAAGTATCAGTATCATTTAGCAATGTCATTATTTTACTTATATAGTAACTGTTTTTTCATTATTACCACTGAGTAAAGACGAAAGCGCTTGGATTTCTGACTATCATTTTCCTGTGGGATTCGCTTACTTATGAAGTCCCGTGCATCTACTGTGATTTTTTAAACATATATATATATATATATATATATATATATATATATATATATATATATATATATGCTTAAAAAATCACAGTAGATGCACGGGACTTCATAAGTAAGCGAATCCCACAGGAAAATGATAGTCAGAAATCCAAGCGCTTTCGTCTTTACTCAGTGGTAATAATGAAAAAAAGTTACTATATAAGTAAAATAATGACATTGCTAAATGATACTGATACTTATACGAAACTGAGGTCTGACCCTACACAGACAGTGAACTCCCATTTTAATAAACAAATCAAATCCACCTTGAAGGGCTTGGACCATTTAATTAAACAGTTTACACCGCAATGCGCCTCCCTACCTTATATGTATGGTTTAGTCAAGACACATAAAATCAATAACCCTATCAGACCAATCATTAGTTCAGTGGGCTCAGTTACGTATAATTTATCTAAATGGCTTGTAAAAATTCTTACTCCTTTGGTAGGAAACATTTCTAACACGAATGTTAAAAACAATGTTGATTTTATAAACAAATTGAATAGTTTAAATTTTAATTTTGATTTTAATATGGTTAGTTTTGATGTTGTCTCTTTATTTACAAAAGTGCCTGTAAATGACTTACTTGAATATTTGGAGGAGGAATTAGAACGTCATGACATTCCCTAAGTGTAGCAAACCTCATAAGTCTCATAAGGTTATGTATCAAAGATAGTAAATTTTGTTTTAATGGGGAATTTTTTGTACAAAAGTTTGGCATTGCTATGGGTAATCCCTTATCTCCTGTCCTTAGCAATATTTACATGGAATTTTTTGAGACAAAAACTCTTACCAAGAATTGCCCCCCAAAAACGTTATTGGCTACATATGGGATGATATCTTCTGTATTTGGCCAGTTCACGAAAATCTCCAGGAATTCCTTAATAATCTCAATAATTTAGCCCTCCCTTATAAAATAAAACTTTACGTAGAGGAGAAGAAAGAAATTGTAATTTGAATTTTCTTGATGTAACTGTCCATAGAAATGATAGAAATTTCACCTTTTCAGTCTTTCGAAAATCAACTAACATTGCCTCTTTTGTTCATTACTACTTCAATCACCATCAAAATGTTAAATTCTCTGTTTTTTCTGGGATGTTCCTAAGGGCTTTACGTGTCTGTAGTCCGCAGTTTATTGACGCTGAAATTAAAACTATATATGATATTGCATTGAAACTTAAATACCCAAGGACTTTTATAGATGTGGCATAGAAAAGAGCTAGAAAAACATTTTATTCAACTAATGACAAACTTGAATTTAGTAAGCATAACATTCTAAAATTACCCTATGATGAAAGGTTTTTAGATATTCCTAGAATTTTAAAGCTTTTTAACATAAATGTTGTTTTCAGTAATATTAATGTCAAGAGTTTAGTAATAAAAAATTCTCCTAAAGATCTTCCAGGCTGCATATATGAAATTCCTTGCAAAAAGTGTGATAAAGTCTTTTACGGACAGACCGGTAAATCTCTTTCACAACGTCTCAAACAGCATCAATATTCTGTGAGAACTGGGCAAATACGAATGCAATATTCGTTACATATGAGAGATTTAGACCATCCTATTAACTGGAGTCAAGCAAGAGCCTTAATTCCATGTAATGACACAGTTAAAAGGAATATCATTGAATCTTGTTTCATCAAGTCAAATAATAGAAATGTTCTAAATTTAAGTCTTGGTTTATTTAAACTTGATGCATTCATTATGAAAAAAGTTGTAGATAAATATAAGCAATAAAATTAATATATTCAGTTTTTACATGTTTTGGACTGTAAAGGTATTTTGTAATTTCTGTTAGGGTCAAATCTGTTTAGGTTTGTGACCGTGTGATAGCCGATAATCCTGGATTATCTCTCTTAATTTTTACCCTTTCGACAATTAACCATCTGGTATCTGATCTTGTTTTGTACCTGAGACCTTTCTCTCCAATTGTACTTCATTAACTCCTTGACAATGTCTGAGTAAAGACGAAAGCACTTGGATTTCTGACTATTTTCCTTGGGTGGGATTCGCTTAATGTAATTATATATATATATATATCTATAAATATAATATAATATAAATATGTAATATATATATATATAATATATATATTTATATAATATTATATAATATAATTAATATTATGTATGTATATTATAGACGTGTGCGCGTGTCGGTTGTTGCTAAAAACCAGACGAAGAGCAGTTAAGGAAGGATAAAAAAGGCAGCTCCCACCAGAACATCCATCAGTTTGCAATGCCTGCTACTAAGGACTAATACATATTCCGAAAATAACATTTCCTAGTTATTTTTTATCCCCAAATTTACTTCGGTTCTCTTTTTTATAATCATGTATTTTCAACAATGAAGCCTCTTTCCAAACACAAAATAACTCCATTTGTATTTACTTAAATAACTCATCTGTTTACTATCACTTTGCATTTGAATGACCCATATAGCAACCCTTTTATAATCTTCCTATCCAGCAAAGCGCAGCTTCAAACACTTCCATAACGTTCTGCCACTCACGTGCTTTCATACCACTGCCTCATACACGCTCACTATCATGACTTTTTCTCCCACTTCTCAACCTTACCTATGCAATTCTCGATCCAACACAACTGTGCCTACTCTGTCATCCACTGTCACTGAGTCCCGGTACTATAAGTGCTGCAACTTTTCTAGCTCTATAACTTTCAACTGGGAACCCCACACACTCACTCTTTGTCCTTCCCATTCTTGTTCACATTTTCATCTCATTCAGTGCGAAACATCTAGCACCCTATAATTTTCTCTCACCCTAAACAAATCAGCCTCCATGGACATTCAAGACCCTAGGATGCATTATCCTCTCGGATTTCCAGTTATCTGCAGTTCATGGTGCTCTAGGCGTGAGTCTGCCTATGCCACAAGTATTTGGCAGCTTTCACACCAAACAGGACGGCAATAATGATGGCCTAAGAATGTACATAATGTAATTTTATATGGGCCAAGGAAAATCACCAATATTTATGCAATATGATAAGTTCTTACGTAGAAACTTGCTGAAGACATGAGTGATAAGCATGGTTTCAACGGTATTTTACTGAGATTTTCTTCACTCTCATTCCCCCAGCTGAGGAATTTCCTTGGTGAACTATGAATAGTACTACTGTTCGTCAGTATAGGTGTTGGTTATTAATGGAAGATTTTATTTAAAACTTTAGATATCACACACAACACACACAATATATATATTATAATTATATATATATGATTATATATATATATATATATATATATGATATATATATATATATATATATATATATATATATAGATATATATATATATATATTATATATATATATATATATATATATATATATATATTATATATATAGCATATATATATACTAGATATATATTATATATATAGATATATATATATGATATATATTATATTACTGATATAAAGCTATATAATTAATATTATAATATAATATATATAATATATATATATATATATTATATATAAATATTAGTATATATATAATTATATATATTTATATAATAATTATATACATATATATATATATAGATTATATTATAATATATATATATAGATATATATATATATATAGCTATGTATATATATAATTTATGATATAGATAAGATAGCTATAATTATATTATGATATATAGATAATGTATATATATCTATATATATATATATAATATATTTATATATATATAGATATAAGCTATATATATATATATTTATATATATTATATATATATATATATATATATATATCTATATATATATATATATATATATATATATATATATATATTAGCTATATATATATATATATATATTATATAATATATATAATATAATATATATATAGTATCCATAATATAATATATATATCATTTGTCATTTGGGGTGCACTCTCTCTCCCCTGGAATCCACAACCCTTCTTTACGCTCTCCTCTGTAACAATGAACATTATAACCAAGCTCTACAACATTGGCACTTCCCAAGACAACAGATGTACCACCACTGCCTATGCACCCACATCCCAAAGTATAGAGATTGAACGTTGGCCTTAGGATATTAGTTCGTGTGTCATTTGGGGGAATTTCTATCCTCAAGGGGTTCACAACACTTTATATGTATATATATGTGTATATATATATATATATATATATATATATATATATCTTATATATATATATATGAAAATAACTTGATCACGAAGTATATAAAACGTGATGCTATGTATAAATAAAGGTTTTTAGCCACGAAGGAAAAATGAAAAAGCGAGGTAGCCAAGTACTTGGCTACCTCGCTTTTTCATTTTTTCCTTCGTGGCAAAAAACCTTTATTTATATATATATATATATATATATATATATATTATATATATATATATATATATATAGATAGATAGATAGATAGATAGATAGATAGATAGATAGATAGATAGATAGATAGATGTGTAATATCTAAACTTTTAAACCAAACCTTCCATTAATAACCAAAACCTACTGACGAACAGTAGTATTCGTAGTCCACCAAAGAAATTCCTCAGCTGGGGGGAATCAGAGGGAAGAAAAGGAAAAGGACAGTAAAATACCGTTGAAACCATGCTTATCACTTTTCTTCAGCAAGTTTTCTGCGTAAACACTTTCTGTATTAACATTAGTGATTTTCCTCGGCCCATATAAAAATGCATAATGTAAACCAAGTATATATATTGTAAATCTGATTGAAAACAATATGTTGTAAATATAGAAAAATATTTCGGAGCTGAAAAAACATGGTCCCTGATACTATGTTATTAACGATAAACAAAATGACGTTATGTCCACTTAAGCAAATGAGGTCTGTCCCACGAAGGCAAACAACGAGTTATACTCGTATTTTGCTATGAGTGCAACGTTATTCATGTAAAGAACGATATCACATATTGCAATATTTATATGAATGTATATACATAAATAACATAAATAAATAGCATTTTCACAATTACTTTTCCATTTCTGAACCTTACACCATTTAACCTTTTTCACACAAACCATCGACAGATACATTCATACTCTTCCACACATCCCATCAGGGGTCCTGACGCGTTTGCTGTCCCGTCCCTTCCTCTGCTTCTTACCAAGGTCCTTTATATTTAAAGGACTTTGCTTCTTACAGCAGTGGCAGATACACTCACTCACTCGGTCCTTTTCTGCCATGAAGGTCTCCTGCACTTTGGGGTCATTTAGACCCATGAACATTCATATCTGTCGCCATATATAAATAAACCATCTTAGATTTTCTTGACTCACATGCATGCACCTACAAAACCCCTGATTGAGATTTCATTCCTGATTATTTGATGAATCTCAGACCGAACTGTAACATCAATGCGGCTGTGTTTTTCTAAAAGCTACATGATGAAAAATAATTGCAGCTGGTTTCAAGGTATTAGACAAGGGTCCACAGTACTCCTCAGCCTTGGAGCATGAATGATTTCTTATAAAGGTATAAATGTTTGTACAAACCAATCAAAACTGACAAGCCAGTTTTAATATATATATATATATATATATATATATATATATATATATATATATATATGTATATATATATATATATATATATATATATATATGTATGTATGTATGTATGTATATATATAATAAATAAAGCTTATTGGAATGAAATAGCTAACGTTACGCCCTTATCTACCGTGGCAACAACATACCAAAATCAAACATACATGCACACAAACATTGTCTAGAATGGAGCACTCTGCCAAACTGGGCATCTTGGCTGAACGATGCAGTAATTTGTTCACGTGTAATAAGTCCTTAGATTTATCCCGGTCTGTCTTCCACAAGTCCCCCAGTACCTGCTGGGGTCAAAAGTAAGACCCTTCGCCCCTAAAGACTTGTTTAACAACATGGAGGCAATATCCAAATGCCGCCGACCATTACAAGGGAGAAAACAGCCAGTAGCTTTGAAAAAAAACACAGCAGCATTGATGTTACAGTACGGTCTGAGATTCATCAAATAATCAGGAATGAAATCTCAATCTGGGGTTTTGTAGGTGCATGCATGTGAGTCAAGAAAATCTAAGATGGTTTATTTATATATGGAGACAGATATGAATGTTCATGGGTCTAAATGACCCCAAAGTGCGGGACCTTCATGTCAGAAAGGACCGAGTGTATCTGAGACTGCTATAAGAAGCAGAGTGAGGGACGGGACAGCAGCGTGTCAGGACCCCTGATGGGATACGTGGAAGAGTATGAATGTATCTGTCGATGGCTTGTGTGAATAAAGTTAATGGAAAAGTAATAGTGAAAAGGTGTATTAATATGTCCTCTTCACAAAACCACACTCTCATCAATCGTAACATTTTTAGAATTTGTCTCCAAACGACATACTATCGCATACTATTGCCTCCAAATCAACTGGTAAACCAACACATTTTCCTTAAATCTTCCTAAACACTGTAGGAGCAGGTAAAAAAACTGATTATGGCCAAAGAATGGGAAAGAATAATAGTGAAGGAGTGTTTCTATGAGTCTGAATACGTACTTGCCTCATCGAATCTGGTAGAAAAGAAAGGGTGGCTGTGCTGGGTGACTTAAATGCTAAGGTACGAGACAAAAATCAAGTGTACAGGTATCGAGTTTTAGGAATGAATGAGAATACAGCAAGTCGCAGGCTCACATTATTAGAAAGGGGCTAAATTCTTGGAGGCTAAATTATTGGAAATACGGAATCTCCAAAGATAAGTATTTAAAGTTATGAGAAAGATAAGCTCTTCAGTGCAGACTACAAAGAACAGTAAGTTTGAAATAGTGAAAATATTAATTTTAGTTGGGAACAATGGTTGAAAATGTGGCTTTAAATGAAGTTATGACAAGTGAATTCTCTAATAAAGATAGAGAACAGGTTAAGGGCACGGAAATAGGACCATATGGAGGATGAAAGTTCAAAAATTAGCAGGGAGTGTCTGCGGTATAAAAGGGTAAACAGATGGAATAAATTTACAAGCTTAAGCAACGGGAAGATTAGTTAGTAATGAAATGTTGATTTTTTGAAGTGCAGCTGCAGGAATAAAAGAAAATTAACAACACGTCACGTTACAAATATGAAAAAAGTGGTAAATCTGGGCAAAGACTTAAGTGTGACAGAAAACATAAGATTGATAAACGTAGAGAGGAAAAATTACTGAATGACGGAATTGAACTTATTTTGGCCTGTCTTCATGGCATGGAGGATTTGGATTACAGAATTTTAAGTAGCTTTCGCAAGAAGCTTTCACCTAGTTATATATCATCCTGTATCTCACAGCCCTTTCTTCTCATGTTACTTCTCGTGTTTTTCAGCTTCTACGCTAAAGTACCATAACACACGAAAGGTTCACAGTGTTTCGAAGTCTGCAAACTTGATATGCAAGTATCCGTGTTTTTGTACCGCTAAGCTATGGTAGTAATGCGATAATTTTTTTTTTTACATAATATCATGATTATGTTTACGTCATCTTTTTCTGTGTTTAACAGACTGCTTATCAAATCGCTACCAGGATTCTTTATATTTAAATATTTAAAAATTATTAACTTTCAAAGTTTACTTTTTATTTCAGTGATGCTGCTCATGATTTGGATCAAGTTTAAATGTAGACTTATTAAAAGCAGAGACGTCTGACACTACAATATTTATAGTGCTAAAAAACTGTACATAACTGCAACCGAGATCAAACTCAGAACTTCAGTTGCATAATATAAGTTTTTATCATATTTAGTTACTCTGTTAATTGTATTCTGAATTTTTGCAGCTATTTATAACTATTTCAACTACTCTTATGACAAAATTTGCTTTAAAAACTTTTATCATTATAATTAAAATATGCAACTGACTGGATTCAATATACAAACTATTTGCAATTGAATGGATTCATTATAACCCATTTGCAACCGAATGGATTCAGTATACAAACTAGTTGCAAGTGTCCTGAAGAATTTCTCAAAAGAATAAAGGAGAAACACTAAATGATGCAAGAGTGTGGGTGTTTGGACAAATGTGTAAGGAGGATAATTAAGATGCTGAAGAACAACAATGCATCAGGAGTTGATGGAATTACAAGGGAGAATTGCAGTAGGGAGATGAAAGTGTGACTGAGCACTAGTTGACCAGGATCTGCGAGGTATGTCTATATGATGGAAAGATTCTGAAAGAATGGGCGATAAGAATAATTATTATTCCTGTGTATAAATTACAAAGGATATAATAAGTTTTTGTAGAAATTACATATGAATGAACATAGCACAGCTTGGTGATTTTATCAATGAATGTGTACGGTTTAATTGGAATTGCAGACACACGTATGAACTTGTAGTTTCCAGTTTATATCACAGAAATGTCCAGAGCGTACGTGAGCATGGTGTATATAAAGGACGACGTGAACTCTCCCTGTTTCACAAATGCCACTGAGAGATTCATAGATAGCCGGTCTGGCTCCAAGTTACGGTCACCCAACCGCGAACCGGTGTAAGCACTGCTGAACCTCAAAGGTAGGAAAGAAAATTATGTATCTATGTATCAATGTATCTATCTATGAGGAGTCGTGGGGAACAATTTGCGGGAAATGGGTTGTCTGTGAGGTCTTCATCACTATAAATAAGGGATTTATTATATCATGACATACGTGATCAATTTAATCAGGGAATTATATATATATATATATATAGTATATATATATATATATATATATATATATATATATATATATATATATATATATAAATATACATTCGCTGAATAAAACGATCACATATATCACGACGTAATAAATCTCTTATTTATAGTAATCAAGACCTCACAGACTTCCATTTCCCGCAAACTGTTGTCCGTGGCTCTCTGGTGAGGCGTCAACAGTGAGTCAATATCCCATCGGGAAAAAAAAAGTCATATAAAAGTGGGCCACTGGTCAATAAGAAGGAGAAGAGAGAGAAGAGAAAGGAAAGGAGAGAGAGAGAGAGAGAGAGAGAGAGAGAGAGAGAGAGAGAGATCTGATCCTTTACCTTACATTAACTTTTACTCATGTGCCAAACGACCATTAATTTAATGCCAGTGCTGTTAAAAATAACAGGAGACATTAATGGAATAGAAACACGTGCGTACGAAAGCTAAAATAACCAACAGAGTGAGAAAAGATTAAATAAACACAATGATATGTGAACAACCGATCACACGAACACTATACAAACTGATGAGCTGATTATTATTATTATTATTATTATTATTATTATTATTATTATTATTAATACAGATCCAGCTCAAAAGGCAATGCACGTACGACGAAAGCTTCCAAAGAATCGAAAACCTCTTATGAGAAACAGAACGGAGCAATGACAAAAAAAAGGTGAATAATAACGAATTCGCCAGATAACCGAGTATACATAATTTCTCGTTTAGTTTTTAAAAGGTGCCCAAAAGAAAAACAAACGACCACACGCTAGCGAGAGGATAACTGATTAATAAATAAGGAGGCGGAGGTTCTTGGAACCACGCAGTCAGTTTATCTACATTGGAAAGATGTCTTCGTTCTGACCGTGTTACACAAGTTTCACACAGGCGCTAACTCTTGCCAGATCAGATCCATGAGAGAGAGAGAGAGAGAGAGAGAGAGAGAGAGAGTAGAGTTAGCGAGGGAAAGAGGTGGGGGGGGGGGGAGGGGGGGGCGGGCGTAACGGTTGTTGGAGATAAGAGGCAAGATTCCAATAGTCCTACCTGAGGAATAATAATTATAGTCATCATGTTACAAGTTTATTGGTTGTTTTAGCCGACCATTTACACTTGCGTTTCTCTTAATATTTTCTAAAGTAGCCTTAAATATTCGTAGTCTCTTCAATAATTAAAGGATACACTAGGTTTTAGAACTGTGCAAACGAAACGGGAAATGGTTATTACAGGCCCATAATTATCGAGTTCTGAACAACGCGGGTGTAATATCTTCATGAAGATTATGGCGCCAAAATGGTCGTCTGCTTCTCTTGTTTTTGACGATTCTCATTTCACTTAACATCCAGATAAATGTTGCTCGATGTTGATTATCTATGATCTTCATAATAAGATATTCATTCGTTTTTATACTAACACTTTTCTCAGAGCAATATGTTAATTTAATGAAAATCAAACAAACCATCTCAACAGGAAATTGAATAATAACGCATTTGAAACCCAGGAAATTGCTTGGTGATTCTGTGTTAAAGTAGACCCAATACTCAAATGTTGGAATCATCCCAGCCTTTGAAAAAAGTATAGTTCTCTTTATGACGGTTTCTTTTCATGAAATGTGGGTTAATAAATAACTGGACTGAGAATCACTTTCCATGTCCTGGTGCTTGTGTCTGGGAAATACAAGTCATGAAATCAACGATTGTCTGTTCCCTCGAAATCAGAGCGATTAGCTTTTCTCCTTGTCAATCGGTAATCGATGACGGTTTTGGTATGAGTTCCAACTATAATAATATGTTAAATTGTCCCAATTTTACTTTAAGCGTTGTATTAGTTAAACTGCCGTGTAGGAAACACGTAGGAATTCAGAATTTCTGAGCGAGATCGCGCACGCACCTCGAGAGAGAGAGAGAGAGAGAGAGAGAGAGAGAGAGAGAGAGAGAGAGAGAGAGAGAGAGGTACTCAGTGGGATCAATACCCACAGAAAGGCCTTGTCAGCGCAAGCCCCAAACGTTTGGAAATCCCGCTTCTTTGACTTTCAGCATCTTTCACCAGAAGCGCTTCTCCCGAGCTATCCTTTTTATCTCATACGCATCTCCCTCTACATCAGCCTCAGTCCTCAGGCTCATCAAACTAAAAGGATAAGACGCCTCTGCAAACGTTTTTGGAAGATTTGAATCCAGACAGACGGTCATATCCATGGATTACGAAATTGCTGGAACAGTAGAGTTCCCGCTTTTAGTGGTAGACAGAAGGGCTTTGGGTGGTTGAAAATATTGATTATCCATGAGTCCTGCTCGTTACTGTGTCACAGAAAGCGACAGTCTTGAACACATGACAAAGTAAAGCCACTCTCTGCCGTGGTTTTAGCCTTCCTTAATATCGGGGACCGCGAAAGCACGCTAACATACATGTTTAGAAAACGAACGCTCGTTTATTAGATGTAGACTTAAAAATTATATGAATACACATTTCACCGTAAGTTCTTTTCCCTGATGCCTGTCTACATTTTTAATGCAAAATTTGGCTAATATTGGGAAATGTTCAGCAAACGCAAACGCCCCCTTCTCACCCACGACTCGCGCACATAATCCAAAACGTTTTTGGCTTCAACTTTGAGGTAAATGGCAAAGAAAGAGAGAGAGAGAGAAAAAGATTTTCGCAGTTGTTGTCAGTGTGTCTGGCATGTCATTAATTCTCTCTCTCTCTCTCTCTCTCTCTCTCTCTCTCTCTCTCTCTCTCTCTCTCTCTCTCTGGGTATTTTTCTAGGTTCAGGCTAGGTTATACCAAGTTACATAATGCACTCGTAAAAATGAGTATTATAGACACTGGAATGTGAACTTAACGACCTCCCATTATGTTTGTCACTTTTGAATGGCAAAGGTAGCATTACCGCTATCCTCTTAGTACTACTTGAAGGGAATATTACTTTTAACAACGCTGACATAACCAATATTCATTATTCTAGTCACTTCAATGTCGAAAGCATGTCCGATAGTCACTATATTCTTTATAAAAAAAAATTGAGTAAACGAAGAAACTGCTCTTGTGAAAAGGGCCTGGTACATATTGAAAAATTAGCATTTCTTTGTTGAAAATACGGCAAGATTCACTATACATGATTATTTTCTTTTATATATCGTATTTCAACAAATCATTCACTTGTTAATATAACCTTAAAAATTCTGTAGACCTATCTTGACTACATATTTTATAACATATACATACCCACACACACACACCACACACACACATATATATATATATATATATATATATATATATATATATATATATATATATATATATATCAATGTCTGCGAGCATGTGGGACTCGTGGGTGCATACAATAACGCCAGCGTTAAACAGAACCAATTTTTTTCTTTTTTTTCGAATTTGTTTGGGACGCGGTCATGCGATGCAACCTGATATTTCCTTTGATCTGAATAACAGAAATCAATAGAGGAAGAGGAACAGAGGCGCTCAACACAATCCAACATTTCTCTTTTATACGTATTTTGTGGATCGCGGGGCAATCATGAAACTGGCTTTCATTAGGTGGCGTAACGTGGCGTTAGAAGTATTCGGAAAGAAACAACAAAACGCCGGAGCCTGTAGCTTGCTTTTAGATGCCTGTCTGTCTGTCTGTCTGGGCGTTGTAGCGGGTCAGGGGAGAAAGATTTTGCGTTAATCCATGAGGGTGGCTGCTTCTCTCTCTCTTCTCTCTCTCTCTCTCTCTCTCTCTCTGTCTCTCTCTCTCTCTCTCTCTCTCTCTCTCTCTCGTGCGTATTCTGAAACAAGAAGCGTCGGGACGAGGAGTCAAGCTGTAGCATTGCTCTGGGTTTCTTATTGTCTTCGCCATTTCGTATTTTGTACGTTAAATACTACTAACGCTGCGACATTTTTTTTTATCAAGACCACTCACACATACACATACAGGCAAACATACATGTACACACACACACACACACATATGTATGTATATATATATATATATATATATATATATATATATATATATATATATATACTATAAATACTAGTATATAGCCACGAAAGGGAAACTGAAAAACATGATTGGAGCTGGACTTTTCGTCCACTAGTCGACAATGTCTTTTAGACGAAAATACTGCGGTGATCTTCACCCCTCCTCATTTATTCTGGGAACTTCATACCCCTCGCCCTTTACATTTAAAAACACCTGGTACAGCCACCACTGCAACCCTTTCACGTTTTCCAGAACCAGCAAAGCACGAAACCCGTCCTTTACCAAAAAAATGCTCACTTCCATTCTTTTCCCGTCATTACCACATACGCTTACTAATCTAGTTGTTCCTCTTGTCATATCCACCTTCACCTAAACAACCCTACAACGGACACTTGTAATTTTTCACCCATCCCCAGTCTCCCTGATAATGATCCCTGATATTTATATACACATATAATTATATATTATATAATATATATATATATATATACATATAATATATATATATATATATATATATATATATAT
The DNA here is from genome assembly GCF_015104395.2 of Macrobrachium nipponense. Taxonomy (NCBI): domain Eukaryota; kingdom Metazoa; phylum Arthropoda; class Malacostraca; order Decapoda; family Palaemonidae; genus Macrobrachium; species Macrobrachium nipponense. The sequence continues at coordinate 40,856,019 of NC_061100.1, forward strand.
ATTATATATATATATGTATATATATATATATATATATATATTATATAATATACAATGTTTTATATGTGTGTATTGCGGATGACCATGTTAATTGTGGATCTTTAATTCGTCAGGAAATAAGGCTGGAAAACATGCCTAGTACAGGCAACGTGTACATTTTGTTAGGTACAAATACTTTATATCTTGTTATTACAGAGTACTACTAAGTCCACTGGTTTCCTAAGCAAAACCTTATTAAATACATTTCCCAGGAAATGAGAGTGACTTGCAAGGTTAAAACAAGTGAAACAAAAATATTTAACTACTCAACCACGTCAAAAAAATATAAACAAATATGCAGCAGCACGGATATGTAAGAAACATTACTAGAGGGACGGGACGCTTAGAAACAGCAATGAGCGCACTGGAAATCAGGGCCGGGCCGAGCATCAACTGTCGCTATGCTGGTGGGAAGTCTGTTCCATAATTTCAGTGAATGGAATAAAACACTCTTGGTACTGGGAAGGATGGCATCGTCACGCCACAGAATATGGATCGTGTTGTTCCGTAAAATAAGCAAAACAGGCTTTGCTAGTGAGGGTAACGTAATGAAAGTTGTGTTGAAATATCATTTGGTTTAACGTTATGGTTCACGCATTTTTTGAAGTCTCATAATCCATCGTGCTACTTTCACTAATAAGTCTGCTACTTTAAAACTCAAATATTATCAAATGAAAGAAACAAAACGCCAGTCTTCTCCGAGTGCCGAACATGTCTCCCTTCACAGGAGTGAAGCTTTATCCAAGATAATCATTGAAAATAAATCCTCAGTTCTGAACGACAAGCCTCATTTTTTTCAGTATTTTTCCAACCGATGAAAAGTTACAGTATATTCACTTTTTATTAATTTGTGTGCTGCTACTCAAGTTTGCGTATAATGCTGCCGATCCGATTATTTATGTATATGGTGACCATTTATTTGAGAGTTGAAAGGGAGACAGACACCCGTATAAATTACCAAGTACGTATATGGTATGCAGAAGCATAACCCATGTATATATACATAATACACACACACACACACACACACACACACATATATATATATATATTATATATATAATATATATATATTATATAATATATATTATAGAGAGAGAGAGAGAGGGCGTGGGTTGGGGCGGGCGGTTGCAGCTGCTTGATCTTTTCATCCTGATTCCTGATATATGAAATTATTCTTTAAAAATTATATATTCAGATATTTATACAAACACTTGATTAAATTTATGAGTGTGATTCAATTCGCATTTATTCAGAGGAAGTACTACTTTTGGTAGCAGAATATATGGTTGGGTAGCAGAAAAGGGAAACTTATAGACATGATTCTATGAATAGTAAAATAACAAAAAAAAAAAAGGGGGGGGGCGCCTTGGAGGTTTCGAGAAAAAATATCTTAACTCATATGTTTGAATAATTGGCAATTCATTGCGATATGCATATGCAATGGGGGACATATGACAAGCAAATTCCGTAAAGGGGTACATTAGTATACGTCCGTCCCCCGAGGTAGTGTGATTTTTGGGGGGATAGATTCGAAATGGGGGACTGCGAGGGACGTCTGGTCACTATACTTTATGTATAGTACTAATTTTATTTTCAAATTTCGTCCACACATTTTGTGTTCAAGTTTTGTGATTCAAGTCATAATACAAAAATTATGTGAGGCAAAACCAAAGTGAGTTTGCATATTCGTAAACTGAATCGTGCAGTCGTTATCTTCATAAGAAAAATCAAGAGGCATTTTGTACGCATCTAGATAAAATATCGTAAAAAACTAATTTAATATCGTCATATACGACGGGATATCACATTATCTCCAGAAAGAAATTGAATAAGAAGAAAAGGAAGTGTGTCTGATGAAATCAGGGGCTACAATCTAGACCGAGTCTGGACAGACGCCAAGTAATATCCACCGCGGATCCGAAATTACCCTAACAGCTCCCCGGCGATAACTCTACCCATCCCGCCTTTTTACTGTAGCTTCTTCTGGACAACTTTCTTCTATATCTTAAATACCACAAACTTAGTGGAACCACAGATGAAATAAGCTTGGAAAATAACAATTTCATGTGAGTAGTGCTACCCACTGATTATGTTTCAGTTATATATAAATTCGAACATACGTTTTCCTTTCTCTGGCAAATCGATGTTTACTTTCTATTAACTGAGTGTAACGATTCGAATCCCGATCAAAAAACATGTCAGCCTCGTAAACGCATAACATCTGAAACGCCTTATGAGATTTGCTACATCTTATACTTTATACTTTATGTCTTCGACATAAGGCATAAGCCTATTTATAGCTTTCTGAAATAATGGTAAATTTCAATCTCCAATATCTTGACTTCAAGGTGACTGAAAAATAGATTACGTTTTCGCCTAAATATTTTTTACTTTGCTCAGATCGCAAAGTTTTGAGGATTCGCAGGAGCAAGCATTAAAACATGTTCCCAACCTTTGCACAATGTAATTATAGCAAATACCAGTGGTAAAGCTGAAGTGGAATATAAATTTGACCGTCAAATAGGCTACTTGGTTCTAAGTGTGGTGCCAAAATACTAGTGTGACACTTCTTTTAATATAAAAGCATAGGCAAAAGATTAAAAGTATTATTTATAAGTTAAAACTCTTCCTTTCAAACAGCTTTTGCAACGTTCGCTCGTAAACATGACGGCGAGTCTAGCATTATATAACATATATTGAACATGTACCTTGAGTAATCGCACATCAATTAAATCTTCAATATTTATATATATACACCAAACCTAATTACATTTTATCTATAACTACACCATAAGACTCAGCAAAACTCAAGTTTTTCCACTAGTTTTCAGGCAAAAACCATTACTAATAAAATGGGTCTTGTAACAGTCTTGTGTAAACCATCCCCTGTTCTGTTATATTTGACACAGTAGAACACGCCTCTAATTTCCTCTTTCGCGATGTCGTAACAAAGGGGATCGATGTAAGGTGACTGCATTTCACGATATCCTGTGATACAGGACTGATATTTACTGTTTATTGGATTTTGGCGAATAGCTTACCTCCTTGCTGAATTTTAAAAAATCTATATCTGCCAGAAAAAAACTAAAGAATAGAAAACGAGAGAGAGAGAGAGAGAGAGAGAGAGAGAGAGAGAGAGAGAGAGAGAGAGAGAGAGAGAGAGAGAGGTGTAAAAGGAGCTAGGGTTAATTCCTCAGTCCAGCCTCTGGGTATTAATGTGACAAACCTCCTCCAAGGTGTTAGGTGACAAATCATATTAGCACCTCTCGGGTACAAACATTTTCGGATGGTTGGACATAAGAATAAGAGTTCAAAATCCTCCCGTGATACCCTTTCCTGTCTATCGAGGGCATTATTTAACTTGACGCCATTACTGCATTTTGGGCTTTACAACATTATTTTCCTAAGTTTTACTGAGAGCTTTGAACGCTTCTTATATTAGTTTTATTCGCAAATTTTTACTTTTCGAGACAGTGAACCCTGTCCTTGTATTCTTCAATAAGGGTGGTGGTGGGGGGGGGGGGGGGGTGCACAGCGGGAACGCGGCGGTTTGGGTGGAGGGGGCGTGACACAAGTGAAAATGAGGAATGTTTTCAAACTATTACCATTCAGTAGGGACTACGTATCCTAGGCTAGGTTAAGTTAGGTGTCGTTGCTTAGGTAGGTCCTTTGGTAACGAAACGAACTTCAGAAGAGTTCAAAGCAAACATCAAACGCATAAGAAAATGATACTGTCAGGACTAAACGCGATTATGTTTTAAAGTAAAACTTTGCCTTGAGCAAGTAATCTCAGCAATTTACATCAGAGAGGTAATTTCAGATATGAATCCGATGACGACCTCTAGCGGTTTAAGAACCCATCATTTTCGGTGGGAGAAAATGATTGAAGGATTAGGGAAACAAAGGGGAAGACGGGGTTCCACATCAGTTTAAATTAATGGTATGAGAGGATTGCTAGAATTGTTACTATAAATGTCCAACTTGGTCCATTTTCCTTGTTCGATTTTACCAAACATTCGACTGACGGGGAATTTAATTAGAAGAAACAGTATAGCAGCCTTACATACTAAAACATACAACAGCCTAACATACAGAAAGTATGATCAAAAGTCTAAGGAAACCTCAGAACAGCAAAGGAATCGTTGAAAGCATGGCATGTGCATCAACCGTACAAATTAAGTGTATACCAAACTACTGAGCAAATATGCAGACCACTAAAAACATTTAACTGAGACAACAGTTTACAAAACTTTAAAAATTGTCTAGCCTATACTACTTTTCTAACTAATATAGTCAGTCTAAGAGCCTTCGAACTTGGAAGGCAAGATGGAAAGATTGCCTTGCTTGTTGGGACATAAAACGAAGCATAAACACCTAACTCAAATTTCGTTACACTTACTTATTTATAAGAGACTGAAAGCCACTTTAGGAGAAGCAGACGAACATCGTATCATAAAATTCAATAATAACCGGAGAAACGTAGTTCACGTCACAAAATCTACGACAACGTCACAACACTGACAGACTGTGTCCAGTAACAGTTAAACAGTAGACTTCTTCCGACAGTCTTGAACAAATCGCTAAGTGACTGGGCAGTGTAGGTTTACCAACAACCCTCCAATCTAGCTCTTATAATCTAAAACAAATACCAAAAGACAGCAAGGATCTAGTATCAATAAGGAAAGGTAACAAATTACATAAATGTGCAATGTTAATCACACCATCGAGAGTGCCGTAATGCTGACTGTCAAAAGATCGGCGAAACTAATTTTCAGAGTTCAAACAACAGTAATATCAAAATTAACTGTGTCCTTGATGTTTTAATCTACCTGTAGGTGTTCGGGAATTTAAAACGGAGCTTGGTATGCAAGATATGTTTAAAAAGTGGCTTAGTTTTAATAGTTTGGAAATTTAAATAATGATATCTTCACCCAACTGTTTTGTTAGGCCTATATGTATACTCATAAATTGTTACACGCGATGTTTTTGCAGCAGACGGGTTATTTTAAGGATACTGAAGCACTTTTTAAAAATATTTTGTTATGATTTGTTAAAAATTGTAAACTGCATAATTACCTGTCATTAAAATACTTTTGAAAATAATTATAAGTTGAGCAATATTCATAATCCCCATGAACTACACGACTACACGGTTTGTTATATATATATTACCTGTGGACCGGTGTAACCAACCAAAGTGCAGTAACGCTACAACCAAAGCCCATATATATGGTCTGTATATGTGGACATTAGTTAGACTTTATGGCTCCACCGCCACTGATCCTGCTAATAACAGATGGGGGTAGTGTTCATAAAGTTGTTACGATATCCTGACTCACAAAATAATACGCACAGGTCACAGGGATTTCCCATCTGTTTCCGGATGAGGTTTAAGCGGAAAGAACGAATTCTTTATATGCAATTACACCTAGAAGTAAGAAGAAAATGCTACTGGGTTTTCGGAGACGAGACATATATTCCATATTGAATATTCTGATTATGCTTTAAAGTTGCGTCAACACAGAATCAATATTGTATAATGTCTTTTTTCTCAAAATAAATAAATAAATAAATAAATAAACAGATAAGTTTGAATGAGGCCTGGTACTACAAAACCTAAGAGAGGTAATATTCGGCATCGCCTCAGGAGCCGCAAATCGTAGTTAATGAATTTCATCCTAGATATTGGATCGCTAGAAGGTGTGGAACCCGAATTCCCCTTGGGAGGGAGGAACCCCGACAGTCTGCACTTGTTAGGACAACTGTGACAGGACAACATTTATCTATTTATTCATCTGTTTATAGACTCAGTCCATATATTGATTTCAAGACATTAGGGCACTTTATAGCAACTCTAAGCTACGATTACCATATAATTTTTGTTGTTAATTTTATAAAGCTCAGGCTGTTAAGCCTACACTGGCGCACTTTGGCCATTCAGCGCTTAAAAGGGGAGTTGGAAAGGTTGGACAGCAAGAGTTTCAGGAAACAAAGATGAAGAAGCACTAGGATCTAAGGGTGGAACCAGAAGAAAAACCCCTAGCTGCACCAAGAAAGGTTTGCCAGGAAGACTGAAGAAAAGTCATTTATTAATATTATTACTGCTCATTAATATTATCATTAATTGTTTTTATTATTAATAGTAGTGGTAGTAGTAGTAGCATTAGAGAAGCCATAAATGCTATGAACTTGCTTAGGAAACTTTCGTAGAATAGACTGCTCAAAAAAATAAAAGCAAGAAAAGACAAGAAATAGCCATAAATAAATAAGCAGACATTTTAATGCATACGTGAATAGACAAAAGCACTTTTGGTGTGGTAATTCCCATGCCTGGCTCATTAAATTGCCGAAACACTTCGACGTTTTGGGTTTTTGTGATGCGCATCAGTGTGCGAGCATATTTAAACCGTGTGAGCGATACTGCTCTTTTAATTATACGTAAATTCGTTTATTTTCTAAATTCTTAGCTTTCATCAGGATGACTGGTATATAAGAAGAGGATTGGCGCTGGATTAGGAGTATTAAGGCGCAGGAAAGTTTGCAAAATGTGGGGAAACTTGCCTGGGAACTTTATGGTGAGTATAACTTGCTCCATGATAGTATATGCATATTATATTAAAATAATAACTTGAAGCGAGGAGACGTGGGGAGGAGCAAGGGGAATGTGATGTTATTTGAGGGAACGATCAGAATTATGGAAAAAGCAAGTGCCAACATTACGGGGAATTTATTGATTGGCTATTGGATGCCTCCACTTTGAACTGAAAAGAAACAAAGCAGAGTCTAGTGAGCGTCGTAGGACTAGTGGAAAAGTAATGAAAGATTTTTAAGAAAATGAGAGGCGGGACAAACATTTAAAGAGGACGATAATAACTGCGCAAGCAAGCTTCGAGAAGTATGGATTGGTTATTTTCGAGTTTAGTGGAATAATAAAGAACATCACAAAGAAGTTGTGATTTACAAAGAAATATAATGGAAAGTACAGTTATTCCAGGACAGAATGGTTGAACATAGTAAACAAAATTGTCTCTAAGTGATATTATTGATTTGCAAGAAGAAAAAGACGAAGAAGGGAAATAACGCGAACGTTCATCCTTTCTGAATTAAGTCAAAATGGAGATTAGGCCTATTCTAAACTTGAAAAAAGTTTGAATGAGTGTTTGGAGTGGTTCCATATACATAAACATAAAGAGAAGGCTTAGCAACTTCAGTCCAAAGTTGTTAAAACTATGGATTAGTTTGAAAAGGTTCTGTTTTATTCCGGTAGCTGCACAAACGGCGAGGAAAATGGTAGCTGTATTGAATGATTTTGTTTTGTTATGGGAGGAAATGACTTTCGTTGCCCTCTCTCTCTCTCTCTCTTCTCTCTCTCTCTCTCTCTCTCTCTCTCCGTCTGTCTTTCTTTTATTAACAAGTTGCTATCTGAATTTTGTTCGGCCTACTGTTACTGTTGCATTTTCATCTAAACGTGTCTCTCCTTCATGTATATCTATCTATCTATCTATCTATCTATCTATCTATATATATTTTATATATATATATATATATATATATATATATATATAATATATATATATATAGTATATATATAATAATTTTTTTTTATTCAAGGAGCTTTACTGAGCGAAGGCTGCTCAGGACAATTGTTTCCACCGCACTGGGTCGCCCCGTAAGGGAGTAGCGCCGTCAGTGCACCTCACGATGTGCACTTTAGGCGTTACTTGAAGTTCTTTGCAGCGTCTCTTCCGGCCTCTAGCTGCAACACCTTTCATTCCTTTTACTGTACCTCCATTCATATTATCTTTCTTCCATCTTGCTATCCACCCTCTCCAAACAATTATTTCATAAGTAATGCAACTGCGAGGCTTTCCTCCTTTTACACCTTTGAAACCTACCTAGCTCTCAATTTCCTTTTCAGCGCTAAATGATCTCATAGGTCCCAGAGCTTGGTCTTTGACCTAAACTCTATGTTCCATTCCGTCCACGTCGATGATATTAAAAGCTATATTAACCCCATTCACTGTTCCTCGGAACTCAAGGAGTAATTCACGATATTCCACTTCGGAAGACTAGGTTCATGAAAGATCACTAGATAGCCATTTCTATTGATCATTTCCCTTAAAAGAATGAGTTACCTTAACGAGTTCCTTTGTGCAAATCTAGCAGCAAGACGCTCACTAACACTAGAAATCGAAATGATTTGACAACGGTCCAGGTCGAATTAGGCTGATGTCTATTTTGAGTTAAGAAACTTTTTAATCTTATGCTCGATACACTAATTGGATACTTTTTTCGCGCATAGAAATTCTAGCAAGAATTTTTTAACACAGGAAATCATCGGGTTATCAGTGCTGTCACCTGTCGATATCGGTTAGCCTATTAATAGTATTACGCACACTTGATGTATATATATAATATATATATATATATATTGTTACGAAGTGCCAAGTATCTGGTTACCTTGCATCAATTAGTACCTCACCAAAAGCCAAACACCTGAACCCTCATAACACGTTTAAACGACTGAATACACTAAAGGCAACAGTGATCCCTTAACACTTACCAGTATGGCAGAAAATCAGACTAAGTTCATCAAAACAGGTGTGAGGTAATCTTGTAAGTAATTAAATTAATCAAAGGGCATCACTCCATCAACAACTTTCAAAACTCTAAGTATTTCCCTGATTTCAGAAGTCTAAGTACTTCCCTGGTTCTAAGTCACTTCAATTAAACTGAAGGAAAGCAAATCAATTACCACTCTATGTTTTCTACCTAACATGAATATAGTCATAATTATATATATTTATACTGGTGTAAGATAAGAAAACACTTATAAAAATTTTAAATACAAAAATTTATTATTAAATTCAAAATTTATAAGTGAAATTCACAATATCAGGGAAAATTACTGTTACTTGAAAACAAAGTAAAGTTTAATTAATTCTTGAATCAAATTAAGTAAAATTAAATCAAAATTAATTTATCATAAAATTCAAGAAAAGAAGTAATTCATCAAAATTCAAAAGTGTTAGGCAATAACTGAAAATTTGAAATTAATTCACAAGTGCTAAACAACAATAAAACTTGAAAAGAATTCTAAGTAAATGCAAATAAATTCACAAGTGTTAAATTTAATTAAATGTGCAATGATAAAGCAATGAAAATAACTAAGTCAATTAAATGGTGAATGCAAATGAAAATATAAAACAAAAAGAACACACTTCATAAGAAAATGAATAAATGCACAAACAATGGAACAGACACAAACACAAAAAAATATCAGCAATGTGTAAAAGTGTAAATCTTTTCATTCAAAACACTAACCAACAGTTTTTACCAAACCTTCGTAACAGACAACAGTTCTATCAATTATTAATTAAACACACTCCCTATCCATTATTAGTTATTCACTGTTTCCTAACAATTATTAGTTGCAACTAATAAAAATATAACACACTTTACCTTTTTTGGTATACCAACTTCTTTCTTCTCTTGTAAATTACACTTTCACAAAAAACAAGGCGCCGCGTTACGAAATGTTTGTTCAGATCCACAAAAGAAATTAAACAAACTAAATAAATTCTAAGAAATATCAAATATACAATTCTCACAATATGAGTGACCAATTTACGTTACGTAATTTAATCTCGATGTCGAGTGAGAGAGAGAGTGAGCGAGAGAGAGAGAGAGAGATCTAACTGCCTCGAGGTCTAAAGATCGAATGAAAACTCTTCCTTGCGGAAATTGGGCTAGTCACGAATGCTTCTCGAATCTTCTGAAATCTGATGCAATCTTACATGCAAAAAGTGCAATACCCACGTGGGACTTGACAAAGATATACACGTAACACGAGTCTGTTAAAAAAAAAAAGAAAGACGTACCCAACTCGAACGAGACATAGCCTGGGCGACAATAAGATTGATATGTTTTGATGACCACGTAAAAAGAGTCGAGCTCATTATCAAAACGCGCTGACAGAGCAGGGACGCACGGATCTCGCAGACTCTAATTTCAAAGTGCTGACATAAAAGTTTAAACATTTGCAGCTTTGAAAGACAAGGATCTCTCTCTTTACGTTAGATATTATATTCTTTTACAAGACGTTAATGCGAAATCTGAACACACATTTTAAAACATCCTATTCTAAGCTATCTAGGAATCTGAAAAAATGTTACACAATATACAAGACATTTCAAAGAGGGGAAAACATGCATTTTGAAAGTAGCAATATATAATATACTCCCCCCAGAAGATTTTTTATCACGGTGTTGAATCCAACGATTCGCAACGAGATATAATAATCAGCAACTACATTGTTTTTGCCACTAATGTGCTGCACTCTTAAGTTATACTGTTGCAGGCACAAAGACCACTGGGTCAGTCTTTGATTATGGTTTTCATTTTCTGGATAAATGACAGTGGATTGTGATCAGAAAAACACTACAATTTCTTCATTCCTAGGTCATTCACATACACTTCAAATTTTTTCAATGCGGTGATTAAGGGCTAAAGTTTCCTTCTCAATTGTCGAATATACTTTCTGATGTTTTTTCAATTTTGTAGACATGAAGCATACAGGATGGAAGATATTATTTTCATCTTCTTGAAGTAGAACAGCTCCAACACCACAGTCTGACGCATCAACTTGTATCACAATTTCTTGTCGAAGTCTGGAGCTTGAAGTACTGGTCTTGAAGTTAAAATGGCTTTTACCTTCTCAAAGGATTCTTGACACTCTGGAGTCCAAATAAACTTAGCTTTGGGACTAGTCAAGTCTGTCAAGGGAGCTACTACGGCTGAGAAATTTGGGCAAAAACGACGATAGAAACCAGCCATGCCTAAAAATCTCTGTAGCTGCTTCCTGGTAGTAGGTGGGGTAGCTTACGGATACCTTCTACATTAGCATTTACTGGAGCAAGAAGGCCTTTCCCAACTTCAAACCCAAGATACTGTACAGTTGCCTTTCCAAACTCACTCTTCTCTAAGTGATTGTTATCCTGCTTCTTGTAGTTTCTTGAAAACTTTCTTCAGAATCTTCTATGTTCTTCCCACGTTGTAGAGTAAATCACGATGTCATCTAGGTATACACCTACTCCTTCTATTGATCCTAACAGTTGATCCATCACTCGTTGAAATGTTGCGGGTGCATTCACCAGACCAAACGGCAGAACAGTATACTGATATAGTCCAAAAGGAGTAATAAAAGCTGACAGCAGCTTCGCATTCTCATCTAAGGGAATTTGATAATATCCTTTCAACAAGTCTATCTTGGAAACAAACTTGGCTTGCCCAATATTATCAAGTAACTGATCTATAAGAGGCAAAGGAAAATTATCAGCCACACTGATAGAATTCAGCTTCCTATAATCAGTACACATCCTAAATGAACCATCTGGTTTTCTTCACAACACACATGGAGAACTGAATTGACTTGAACTGGGTTCTGCTAATCCATGTTGCAGCAAATACTCAACTTCTTTCTTCAAAACATCTCGATGATACGGTGATAAGCGATAGGCTCTTTGCTTGAAAGGTTTTCCATCTTCTGAATCTTGATTTCATGCTTGGTCAGATCAGTAACGTCTAGGCACATCTGAAAAAAATTTCTGGAAAACTTTCTAATTACGTCACTTAAGTCTTCACCTTGTTTCAACACTCAGATGTTTCAGTTTATCCTCCAAATTTTCCAAAAATTGAAGAATTATTCATCTTGCTTGCAGCTCCCAATTCGTAGCCATCATCGTCTTCTGTAGATAAAGTTGTCTGGGTTACTGACACAGTTTCAGTTTTAGTTTTCTGAGAAATAAGGTTTCAAGAGGTTCACATGTATCTCCTTTGTCTTCTTCTTCTGGTGTTTCAATCACATAAGTTTCTATCACTTAACTTCTGAATTATCTTGTAAGGACCTTGAAATTTATTAGTGAGGGGAAATCTCTTGACAGGTAAGAACACTAACACGTTGTTGACCAACACTAAAACTTCTTAGCTTAGTCTTAGCATCAAATCTCCTTTCATTTTCTCTTGACTCATTTTCAAGTTTTCTAAAGAGAATTTTCTAATCTCTTTCAACCTCTTCCTTAAGTTCTTTACATACTCTGCTTGGCTTTCCTCTTGATTTTCTTCCCAACAATTTTCTGCAAGAATCTTCAACGGTCCTCTAACTTCTCTTCCAAAAATCATCTCATTAGGTGAACAATCCCATACTTTCTTGGTAAGCACTCCTAACTTCAAAACAAACATTAATGGTAACCAAACATCCCATTCTCTTCCTGACTCAGAACAATACTTTGTCAGCATACTTTTCAATGTCTGGTGGAACCTTTCCAAGGCACCTTGAGTTTTCTGGATGATAGGCAGTGGATAACTGTTGTTCACTCCTAACAAATTCATCACAGGTCCTGGAATAACTTTGAAGTAAAGTTTGTTTCCTCTGTCACTTTGTACTATTTCTGGTATACCAAAACTTTGAGAAAAAACTCCACAAGTTTTCAGCAACTATCTTGGCAGATATGTTTCTAACAGGGATTGCTTCTGGATACCTTGTCACAGGACACATTAATGTTAACAAATACTCATTTCCTTTCTTTGTCTTCGGCAATGGTCCAACCATATCTATAATCACTTTGCTAAAGGGTTCTCCTCTAACTTCTATAGGTTGTAGGGGGGCTTTCTTGATGGTTTCATTCGGTTTTCCAGCTATCTGGCAGGTATGACACTCACGACAGAACCTGCTAACATCTCTGTGAAGTCCAGGCCAGAAAAAATATTTCATGATCTTCTCACAGTCTTCCTGATTCCCATATGTCCAGACTCATGAGCTACTGCAATCACTTGCTTTCTCAATGGATATGAATCAAACTTTGATGATATACGCACCCATTCAGCATCTCCTGGTATATCTGTAGGTCTATTACTTCCTCATCAGCAAACCTTCCTTCAGATAGTAACAGGTAGGAGTTTGTTGCATCTCTTCTCGATCAACAACTCTGAAGAACAAATCAGTTAACGATGCATCCTTCTTCTGCAAGTCCATCAGCTTCTCTCTTGTCACTTGACCAACTTCAAGGGTTGAATTCTCAATATCTGCTAACTCAGCTACTGTAGTTTCACTACTGTCTTCAGCAAAACTTTGACTACTCGGAGTCTCTTCAGGAAACATCAGGTTCTTCTTCTTCGTCGTCGTCTTCTTCATCTTCTTGGGAAATCTCTTCTTGGTCAGCACTATGGGAAACTCACTTACCCTGGAATAATTTCTTCTAAGCACAAAGATCCTTCACTTGATCCTTCTTGGGTGTGTAAATCCTCAGTTTCTTCACTTACAGTCGTAGTCCTCTTCATACTTCTGGTAGTTACACAACTAGGAAACAGGTGGGGGTTATTCTTCTCCAACTCTTCTGTAGGACTAATCCTCAATGGTTTGTCTGTCACTACAGGACAAGGAATAAATGGCACACCACCAACTTCATTCCCCAACAGAACATGATCCACCTTCCACAGCTAGTGAGTCCTTTACAGCAAAATCAACATTCCCTGTCACCAATTCACATGACAGGTGTAAGCGGCATATAGGAGTTACTTCCTCTCCTCCTATACCCTTCAAAATAACTGAATCTCCTGTGAGACTCTTCTCCAAACTGAGGGTGAGAACCACGTCCACTACCACACTATGGTTACTCCCTGTATCACGTAATATCTTGACTGGTACCTGCATACTTCCTCTTGAGTTGACAGCATACCCTCATAGATATATGGCTTAAAAGCCTCCACACTGCTTAACCACTCACTGCTTGAGGTAACATTTCCACCTGTTGCTAAACATTCAGCTTGTTTAGTTTCATTCTTCTCTGGAGTCTGATTCTTTCCCACACTGCTCTTCGTAGTTTTGTTTTCACAACTTGACTAACTGGTTTGACTGCTGTTGATTCCGGTAAAACACTCTGACTGTAGTGTCCTACTCTTCCACACTTGAAACAGACAACATTAGGTTCTGTAACTTGTCTTGAAAAACTGGATGAGGATTTCACATTAATTTGCTGAGCTGTATTTCCTTGTTGTACTCTTAGTAGTATCACTTGAAGGTTTCCCATTAAATTTGTTCCTGTTATTTGGATAAGACTTAAAACCTGGGCGTTGTTGACTCTGGTACTTGACATTGTAATTACGTTTGCTACTGATTGATATTGTAATCTTCACTAAGTGTAGCAGCTTTGTCAAGTTTCTTCACTTCTCTCTCTCTTAAATAAGCTCTTATATGTTCAGGAATTCCCTTAAGATACTGTTCAAGAACAAGTAACTCTTCTAACTCATCAAAAGTTTTAACTTTAGCAGCTTCTACCCAACGTTTTGAAACACCTTCTCACTTTGTAAGCATAATCTAAGAAGGTTCCCTTCTCATCTTTCTTAAATTTGTTTCTGAATCTCTCATTGTAGTACTCTGGGGTCATCTGGTAAACTTGTAGCACACTGTGTTTAAGTACCTTGTAGTCTTTACACTGATCAGCTGTTAAGGCTAGATAAGCACTTCTCCCTTTATTTACCAATCAAGACACTTTGTAGCAAAACTGACCATTTATCCTCTGGCCATCCCATACCTGAAGCCACTTTCTCAAAGTGATCAAAAAAACTCATCTGGAGCTTCTTCAGTAAACTTAGGGATTAACTTCTGTAACTCTCACTACATCAATACAGGGTCTTGATTACCTGGTTAGGGTTAGACGGTGTTACAGGTATGTGGATCTAGCTCTTATTAATTCCATTTCCCTTCATGTCTTGCGATTTCTCTTTCCTCTTTTATTCTTTCTCTTTCCTCTTCTGCTGCTTTTTATTCTTCTCTTTCTCTTCTTTCTTGTTTTTCCCTGTCTATTCTTTCTCTTTCAGCAAGCATTTTTAGCTTAATCAATTCTCTTCTGCTTCAATGCGTCTAAGCTCTAACTCTGCATCCACTTTTCTCTTTCTTTTCTGCTTGCTTATTTATGAGATCAGCACGTGCTACATTCACAACTCTTGAGCCAATTCTAACTCATCTTCATCAGTTATTCTACCAGAGTTTATCAATGATTGCCATAGCAATACATCTTATTTGTGCCTTACCATACTAGTAGACACATAACCACCACATGCCTCTGCTAAAGCGCTCCACTGTGCTCTAGACAGAGTGGTTTCAGACAAAAACTTGGACGGAAGGAGCTGCTAAAATTCCTGAACATTGAACTGAGCCATTTTCCTCTAAGTTATCAATTTACAATTCAATACAATAAATGCAAAACAAAACTATTTGGTCACTCTCCTAACAAAATATATTCCTAACACCACCAGTATATACTAGAGTGATAATGAAAATCTGCTTTCCGGGTCTGGGTGGGCACCATTAACAATGTTACGAGTGCAAGTATCGGTTACCTTGCATCAATTAGTACCTCACCAAAAGCCAAAACACATGAACCCTCATAACACGTTTACACGACTGAATACACTAAAGGCAACAGTGATCCCTTAACACTTACCAGTATGGCAGAAAATCAGACTAAGTTCATCAAAACAGGTGTGAGGTAATCTTGTAAGTAATTAAATTAATCAAAAGGGCATCACTCCATCAACAAACTTTCAAAACTCTAAGTATTTCCCTGATTTCAGAAGTCTAAGTACTTCCCTGGTTCTAAGTCACTTCAATTAAACTGAAGGAAAGCAAATCAATTACCACTCTATGTTTCTACCTAACATGAATATAGTCATAATTATATATATTTATACTGGTGTAAGATAAAGAAAACACTTATAAAAATTTTAAATACAAAAATTTATTATTAAATTCAAAATTTTATAAGTGAAATTCACAATATCAGGAAAATTACTGTTACTTGAAAACAAAGTAAAGTTTAATTATCTTGAATCAAATTAAGTAAAATTAAATCAAATTAATTTATCATAAAATTCAAGAAAAGTAATTCAATCAAAAATTCAAAAGTGTTAGGCAATAACTGAAAATTTGAAATTAATTCACAAGTGCTAAACAACAATAAAACTTGAAAAGAATTCTAAGTAAATGCAAATAAATTCAGTGTGTTAAATTTAATTAAATGTGCAATGATAAGCAATGAAAATAACTAACGTCAATTAAATGGTGAATGCAAATGAAAATATAAAACAAAAAGACACACTTCAATAAGAAAATGAATAAATGCACAAACAATGGAACAGACACAAACACAAAAAAAATATCAGCAATGTGTAAAGTGTAAATCTTTTTCATTCAAAAACATAACCAACAGTTTTTACCAAACCTTCGTAACAGACAACAGTTTCTATCAATTATTAATTAACACACTCCCTATCCATTATTAGTTATTCACTGTTCCTAACAATTATTAGTGCAACTAATAACTAAAAATATAACACACTTTACCTTTTTTTTGGTATACCAACTTCTTTTCTTCTCTTGTAAATTACACTTCACAAAAAACAAGGCGCCGGTTACGAAATGTTTGTTCAGATTCCACAAAAGAAATTAAACAAATAAATAAATTCTAAGAAATATCAAATATACAATTCTCACAATATGAGTGACCAAATTTACGTTACGTTAATTTAATCTCGATGTCGAGTGAGAGAGAGAGTGAGCGAGAGAGAGAGAGGGGGAGATCTAACTGCCTCGAGGTCTAAAGATCGAATGAATACTCTTCCTTGCGGAAATTGGGGCTAGTCACGAATGCTTCTCGAATCTTCTGAAATCTGATGCAATCTTACATGCAAAAAGTGCAATACCCACGTGGGACTTGACAAAGATATACACGTAACAGACGAGTCTGTTAAAAAAAAAAAAGAAAGAGACGTACCCAACTCGAACGAGACATAGCCTGGGCGACAATAAGATTGATATGTTTTGATGACCACGTAAAAAGAGTCGAGCTCATTATCAAACGCGCTGACAGAGCAGGGACGCAAACGGATCTCGCAGACTCTAATTTCAAAGTGCTGACATAAAAGTTAAACATTTGCAGCTTTGAAAAGACAAGGATCTCTCTCTTTACGTTAGATATTATTCTTTTACAAGACGTTAATGCGAAATCTGAACACACATTTTAAAACATCCTATTCTAAGCTATTCTAGGAATCTGAAAAAATGTTACACAATATACAAGACATTTCAAAGAGGGGAAAACATGCATTTTGAAAGTAGCAATATATAATAATACTTATATATATATATATATATATATATATATATATACGTATATATAACTTTCATCCCACCAGATATTATATCTCCGATGGGTAAAGTCCAGATCGAATGGATTAAAACACTGAGATGGCGAAATGCCTCAGGGGAGCCTTCACAGTTCACAGTTCTCTCTCTTTACCTTGAGTTTACGCACCATTTAAGTCACTCAGTTAATTTTTCGCTTGGCTGGATCTTCAATTCTTTTGCGGCAAAACAATAGCTGTGAGTGAAAAGTAAATTGCAAATGCATGCAAAGATGCTCGTCTCCCTTTTATCGCTTTGGGATAAATACAACTGAAGAGAGAAAATTTGAAGTGAATTAGTAAGTCTAATAGTTGGCGTGTATGGCGCCAAGCATCGGTCATTGCAACAAGAACTGAACATTTGATATACGAGCCATTAACAAGTTTTTTTTACTTACTTAAAAAGAACTCAGAATTAATCTATTTATTACACATCTTGTGTTACATATTCATGCCACTAAGCTTCTTATAAAGATAAAATAGATAATAATAGCTGTAAGTGGTAGAAAATTATGCATAACAAAATGCTCTGGATAATTCTTGTTTGTGTGGTGTTTTTACGTTACATGGAACCAGTGGTTATTCAGCAACGGGACCAACGGCTTTACGTGACTTCCGAACCACGACGAGAGTGAACTTCTATCACCAGAAATACACATCTGTGACCCCTCAGTGAAATTGCCGAGAATCGAACCCGCGACCACCGAGATAGCATGCCAAAACCATACAAACCACGCCACTGAGGCGTTCCTCTGTAACGCACGTGTTTTGTAAGTGCTATCGAAATTCGTGACAGAGGAAACTGCTCTGTTACAGTTTTGACTTGAATTACATATTTAAACATAATGATTCCTATAGCACTTTTGAGAGGATAGATTACATTTTCTACAGAAAAATAGTATATAAAAAAATTGTCTGTTTCCAACCTGTGCATTTAGAACGATATGCTAATATCTTATAACCGATCTCTTCATTCTGTATTTCCCATTACCTTCCGTTAATTCTTTCAAATGAACACCCTGTTCTTTGGAAGCTTGACATTCGAGTCTATGGATTCGGCCTAATGCGGCGCCATATGAATAAAATCAACTTCTGAATATAATGATAATAATATTAACAATAATAATGATTGTTACCTTAGTTTTGTAGCACATCGCACAAGACTGATAATGAAAGTGTTTTTTATTACGTCACTCGTTGTTAAGCACTTGCATAACTGTTGGAAATAAAGGTTATTATATAGAGCCACGACAACCAAGAGTAATGACGTAAATATGTTGATTAACCGATTAAACACGTATAATATTTTCGTATAATTATGATGTGTTTAACGCACACACACACACACACACACACACACCCCCCCCACACAACACACACACACACACACATATATAGATATAGTTATATATATATATATATATATATATATATATATATATATATATATATATAGACACGCACACATGCAACCAGATATCCATTTGCTTTCCTCCCGGGGATTTCACGCTCGGCCGGCCTTCATTTATCCAGCTCCCCGCGTCATGAGATCTCCCAATTTGCACCCGGGAGACTTCACAAAAGTCGCCCTTAAATCGCTGAAGACATGACACCATTTAATTATCGAGCGCCCTCATTCCTTCCTTTCTTCTCCTCCTCTCTCTCTCTCTCTCTGGCTTCCCTTCATTGAAGAGAGAGAGAGAGAGAGAGAGGGCGTGTGAGAGTGACAATGCCCTTCTGGAGACAATGAAAGGCTGCTGGGGGAGGCTGCAGGAGAGGCCGGAAAGGACCCTCCACACAGCGAGGTCATCTATTTCTTCGGGAGATTAGGCGCTGGGACTAACCAACCAGCAACAGCACACGTTCGGTCACGTGGCGATGCCG
This sequence comes from Macrobrachium nipponense, assembly GCF_015104395.2. Classification (NCBI taxonomy): domain Eukaryota; kingdom Metazoa; phylum Arthropoda; class Malacostraca; order Decapoda; family Palaemonidae; genus Macrobrachium; species Macrobrachium nipponense. Next base: position 40,875,186 of record NC_061100.1, read on the forward strand.
AGGCGCCTCAGACCTATGTACTATGTGTTTGGTGCCTGTGATGTGATGTGATGTGAGTGTGCGGCAGAGTTGGGCGGCGTCCATTTCGCTCGCTCCTTTCCTTTGATCTGTAATTTTGCATGAAGCACTCAATGCAGGTCTGAGGCGCAACCGCGCGTGCTGCCATTTCGCATCCCCTGCGCTTTGATGGTTAATTTTGCATGAAGCTCTGACGCTCTCACAATTACTGCCGCTTCCTCTGTTTATTACTGCTATACTGAAATAGGCCTACACTTCCAATGTCTCGGTTAGACTCTGTAGGCTGGGAGGCGACTTCATGGGAAAAAGGCTCCAAACCACTTACTTCATAATTTTGAAATCAATATCGAATCAGCGTTTAATTTCATTAAACATTTATGTTTTAGATGCAACATCAAATCAGAGTTTTTAATTTCAGAAAACACATTTTGATTTTGGAAGCTGAGTCAAATCACAGTTTTAAAGGAAGTAGGTAGCTGTTATTCCATATCAAAATTAAACAAATAAGAAGTTTTATAATGCACTTTTAAAACGATAATACATTGGAAATTATACGCACAAGAACAAGTTCTTTTGAAGGTCTTGTGATCAAGATTTCAAAATACCAATTAGACTGTTGTTTACAACTTTACTTTCAGTTGCCTTAAGCTAGCATGGGCTCTTCGCTTCCCCTTAATGCAGCACCCAAGAATGATAAAATTTGAGGTTACCTGTCATCGAAGAGAGGAACTAAGGAAATAAAACAACAGTCATTGCCAAATCATATATATACAATGGAACTACCATAACTACTGATATGATAAGTGAGAATGAAAAGTAGCGCTTACCAATAGTGTAGAGAGCAGGCTGGAAAGAAAGCAATTAGTCGCTATTACCCGAGAATAGAATGAAAAGGAAAGAAGAACATTATCATTATTATATTGATAAAGAAAAAGAATGACAGCGTCAATGTAATCGATTTTATACCAAGTCTTTTCAATTTCTCTTACTACTCTCTTTTCCATCAAGGCTGACATCTGCTAAGAGCTGGCCGATGTTTGAATGAGGGGAGAGGCGATTGTCTTATAAAATCTACCACCGATGCTGGCATTCCTTTTAACAGAACATGCTTAAGAGAGGGTTTACCCACTTCTTATTATTGTTATTATTATATATTATTATTATAATTTTCAAAATGTGCTGAGACTGACCTCAAAATACAAGCTTTATAACACGAGCGATCCGTGATGCGTACAGCGAGACCAAGATAATATAGGCGTCACGCACTTGAGAAACTCTCAAGGACAGTGACCGAACTAATATCTATAGAAAAGTAAGAGTCGTCCACTTAAGGTGGAGGTGAGGACAATCCGAGTTAAAAGTCAGAAAGATCTGGGTCACATCTGTCGCTGCCAAAGCCTCTGGTTTAACCCTGGCAGGAAGAATAGTATACGCAGAGTTTAAAGAGTGTTTCATACGATGAAGTGGCTGATCTAGAAATCTTTCACTGGGGAATCTTCGGGACTTAGGATCATCATATATATATTTGTGTGTGTAACACTTACACACATAATGTACATTTATGTATCAACATATATGTATGTACACACATATCTATACGCAGTAGTAGTGGTAGTTGATGTTGAAATAATCATTGGCTAAGCACATTTTTGCCACTAGTAATGATTTATTGAAAGAAAACATAATGTTCTATTATTCATTTTCATGGGGGGGGGGGGGGCGGTCGCCGGCGGGGGCGGGTTGAGGGTGTGAGGCTACGTGGCCAGGTGGGGCTCCCTTAAATCCGCCACTGATATGATGTATTGGTTTAATGGTTTGTGAGAGGATTTTAAGATATTATCTTGCAGCACAGAAATTTGAAATCTATGTATATGGAATATATATATATATATATATATAATATATATATATATATATATATATATATATATATATATATATATATATGTATTTGTGTGTGTGTGTCAGTACATATTACCGATATATATATATATTGTATATATATATATATATATATATATATATATATATATATATATCAAAGATACTATAGAGTACTCTATAGTGTTATTGATATGTATGCAGTATATACATGCGTGTGTGTGTGTGTGTGTGTGTATGTGTGTGTGCATAATGACTGAAAAACGATATAAAAGTTTATGCTAAATAAAAAAAAACTGTTAAACGAAGAATGGAAATATTATGGTCTTAGCCTAATAAATATTTATGTGAAAATTAGTCCATGTTACTACAGCCAACTTCGCGCGATGAGGATGAAATTCTAATTAAGGAGAGCTACCTTCATGCAGAAAATTAAGAGTTTGTTAATGAACTTTCTACAATAATTGCCTCGAGAGAGAGAGAGAGAGAGGGAATTTGCAGATTCAAATATTATTTAGCGAATAATTTAAAAAAGATTAAAAAACAGGCAAAATGGTCTAGTTATTCAATAATTGTACTAATAACGAAAGAGAGAGAGAGAGAGAGGTTGCTAAAATACGGTTTGCTCAATCAAGAATTTGTGTTATTAAACAAATATACTAACGTTTCCCTTCGGCCCCTGACTGCAACCCCTTTCATTCCTTTTACTGTACCTCCATTCATATTACCTTTCATCCATCTTACTACCCGCCTTTTCCTAACAATTATTTCATAATGCAACTGCGAGGTGTTCCTCCTGTTACACCTTTCAAACCTCTTACTCTCAATTTCCTTTCCAGCACTGAATGACCTTATGGGTCGCAGTGCTTGGCCTTTGGCCTAAACACCATATTCCATTCCATTAAACAAATGTATTCAACTTTTTACGCAGACAGGCTAGTAAGTAGATTAATATACTGAATAATCTACTTAGTAGCCTTTTCTCCAGATTCCTTCAGACTTGTCATTCAAAGAATTTTGTTGTTCACGTCGAAGGGAAGGAAGAAAACAACAATATGCTCAAAAGACAGTCGTTTATAGGCCACAGTAATACACAACTGGGAAGATGTCCAATTGCCCGTTCAAGTCCATATCCTATTAGTCGGCCATTCTCTGTTTCTCTCGTGCTGTCATTCTCTCTACTGCTGACTGAAATTTCCATTTTAACTTTGAGTTTTATTTTATATCAACTTTTGTTCTCTGTTCTTCTTTCATTCAAATACTCTCTCTCTCTCTCTCTCACAAACACATATGTATATATATATATATATATATATATATATATATATATATATATATATATATATTACTATAATGGGCGTAATGTCTCTGTCTGTCATTCATCACGGCCAAACGGCTGGTCAGATGGCATGAAACTTGGCAGGGTTATGGTGGGGACCCCTAAGATGGTTTGTAATGGGGTTTCATTCAACCTACCCCCCTCCTTTGTAGGGCGTGGGGGTGAGAAGCGATTCCCTGAAACGGAGCTGGTTATTCCCGTAGACTTAGTTACTTTACGATTTTTCATACATAATTTCTGTACAACTTCCCCAGAGAAAGTTGCGAATAATTCAACTTGGACACAATAGAAGATGAAAATTATCATCAATATCCGCAAGATTTTTTGAATAACTTAAATCCATCGGGACTGCCAGTGCACAAAATAACGTTGAAGAAGTACTGCCCGGTAATGTTGCTTCAGAATTTCGATCCTGCCAATGGACATTGCAACGGAACGAGGTACACCGTTATGGAGCTATACTCCCACGTCATCAAAGCAGTGATAGCAACGGGCCCTCACGCCGGCAAACGTCTGTTCATCCCCAGGATTCCTCTGATGCCTTCGGACAACCAGTTTCCGTTCCAGTTACGGCACAGGCAGTTTCCCATCAACCTGGCCTTCTCATTCACTGCAAACAAGTCGCAGGGCCAGACTTTGGATCATGTTGGTGTGTTTCTGCCGTCACCCATGTTCACGCATGGCCAACTATATGCGGCGATGAGCAGAGCAACTGACTCTGCAAACTTAAAATTAAGTTGTGGACAAACTGATAATATTGTGTACAAAGAGGTTCTGTAGTAGGTATGTATAAAAATCGCCCTTATTTTAATATTGACTGAACAAATAGTACATATAAATTTTTCAACTTTGCTGCACCCGTATTTTATCACCCATCGTAGATGGGTAAGTTTTGCTAATATATATATAATATCATATCTATATATATCATATATATATATATATATATATATATATATATATATAAAATAAAAAGAGATCCTCACATGAAAATGAAAGAGAAGGAGGTACCAAGACTTTCAACTTTTATTCTAAAGTCATCTTCAGGGTACTAAACAATTTTTTTTTTTTCATTTTCACGTGAGGATCTCTCAATATACTTCACCCACGGGACCATTGTGGAATTGCAAGATATATATATATATATATATATATATATATATATATATATATATATAGGTGTATATTTGTATATATACACATATATATGATATGCGTCTATGTATATATGTAGTTATGTACTAAATATATGTGTGTATATATAAAATGACAAATACCTATTAACATTTAATTCACGTCTTCTTAGGAATAATGTATACTCCGGAGGAAGCTATATGATTGACATACGAGGACATCTTGTTCAAGATTCGGGGCCAATGCCCCAGGTATATACCCTCCTCATACAGTTCCCTTTGGGTATAGGAGGATTCAATTCCAAGAGGTACTTGTGGCTTAACACTCATACGCACACTAATATACACACATGTATGTATATATATATATATATATATATATATATATATATATATATATATATATATATATATACGTACATATATGCACACATATATTTGTGTTTATGTCAGAAATTTACTTTTTTCTGCGAAACACTTCCTCATGTGTTCCTTTCCATATATACTATATATATATATATATATATATATATATATATATATATATATCTAATATATATATATATATGTGTGTGTGTGTGTGTGTGTGTGTGTGTGTGTGTGTATATATATATATATATATATATATATATATATATATATATATATATATATATAAATAACCGTATTTTCCGGCGTAAAAGACGCACCTTCACATAAGACGCACCTCTATTTTACAAGGATATTTTGTGGAAAAAAAAAATTTAGTACGCTTCATCGTACATTTATTGAAAGATATTTAAAAGTGATTCTGTAGGGAAAAATCAATGTATGATTCTGTGCATGAAATGCAATAATGTGAGAGTACACGGGAACAAAGTACGGAATTTGTTTGAAATTTACCATAAATAAACAACAGGCGGCGCTCTGCTTTCGTTTACATCCACTCATTGCAAATGGCTGACAGGCTAACTGCCGACGTATCGTAAGCGCTTTTTCGTAATTTTTCTGATAACAGACATAATCCGGCTTGTTTTCAGTACTTTATCATTAGTTACACCATTTACTTTAATAATTAGGCTTGTTTTTTTTTAATGTTTTTGTTATTAGCAACAATTTTCATGCTTACCCATTATGCTCGCTGTAGGTAAGCCATAGCCTAGCCTATGGCGATCGGCCTCCCATCCGCCGTAACACGGACACATTGGTCGCAGGGGAGTTTTTCTTATATATTTAAGAATAAAATATATGCGTCTAAGATGCCGGCAAATAGAGTGTACATATTCTCTCTCTCTCTCTCTCTCTCTCTCTCTCTCTCTCATGAATGTGTGAGCGCGTGTGAACCATTAGCCTGACCCAGAGCTTCAAGTAAAGCCTGAGTGTCTTCATCAAGGAAGGCATCAGACATCTCGAGAGAGCTTCGGCCATCTCCCGGTCAATGGTTCATCAAGTCCTCCAAGTTTAAACGAGAGGATGAGGATGCGAGTTCTTCTCGTTCTTTGTTTGTTTGTTCGTACGTTTGAAATGTCTTCTCAAAGATTAAAAGGACCTTTTTTTTTTTTTTTTTAAGTTTTAAGAGTTGATATGTCCTCACCTTTGAGTACCCGAACTTTTTACTTCACGTTTTAGATTTCCGTGAAGGAAAAGTAGTGAGGTGGTTTTGTCTGTCCGTCCGCACTTTTTCTATACGCCCTCATATCTTAAAAACCACTGAGGCTAGAGTGCTGCAAATTGGTACTCTGATCATCCTCCCTCCAATCATCAAACATACCAAATTGCAGCTTTCTAGCCTCAGTAGTTCTTATTTTATTTAAAGGTAAATTGGCCATAATCGTGAGTCTGGGACCGCTTATAGGACAGGCCACCACCGGGGCGTGGCTGAGTTTCATGGGGCATTGCTCATACTGCATATACGCTGTACAGAAAACTTATTTTACTTGTTTTACAAGGTCCTCAGTAATTGAAAAGGTCTCTTCTTTCCCAATAAGACTGAATTTTCTTTTGTAAATCATTGCCTCTGAACTATAACATTCGCCTCTCATTCAGCAAGACGACTGGCTCTATTCTGTCTCAGAAGTGGTAGGCAAAGATATGAATAATTCATAATTCAATTCATTGTTTAAATAACAGCAAACTGAATGAATCCACAATGCAGTGTATGTAGAGTTATCCCTCAAAGTTCGTCCATGATTAAATCGCTTTTCCTAAATATCTGCCGGATAAGCATAGATTTAATACCAAGCTTATCTGGTACGGTTCGGGCTACGAAGCTTCTCATAAATCCAGAATATCGAGATGATTATTCCACTTGTAAGTAGTAAGAATCAAAGATTTCGTTTAAGTAACTTTTATCCTCGTACTGGGCTGCCAGGTATTCATCGGTGACTCGCGGTGATTCAGTTTCCCTCGTTCCAGACTAGAGCACTTTTAAGGTTTCACGAGACGATTTCCGCATTCTTGTAAAAAATAAATAAATAAATGAATAAAGCCTCTAGACATTCAGCGATCAAGAATTTGATTTCAATTCAGTAAGAGGCTTTGTTTCTATTTAGACAGATATAAGAATAAGTTTCAGACAAAAAGACATAAAGATGAGATGCAATGGAGATCGATATATTTTTTCTGCATCCGAGATCCATATTTATATTCGCCGTAGTCCAGTTCGTGGCCAATCTCTCGCATACCGGCCCTATTACTATAGTAGATTCACATCAACCGTGCATTTGATGTCTAGGCCAGTCCCTTACGACGCTCCTAATTGGCTGTTGATAAGCCTATCACAGGGCTAGAAACTTTCATTCTCTCGAGAGAGTTCACATGGGTAGGATCTATGTTCCACCTATCCTGAGGGATATGTCTTTCAGGAGAGGTGGAACATACATCCAGCCTATGTGAACTCTCGAGAGAGACTGGGAGTTTCCAGCTCTGTGATTGCCTTATCAACGACCAATCAGGTGCGTCGTAAGGGACTGGCCTAGACATGAAATGCACGGTTGATGTGACTATACTATAGTATTCAAGACGTAACGTCCCTGGAGTCGAGACACCGTCTCGACTTTCTGTTATTTTATGTCATTTTCAACGGTATGGGATGCACTGGTAATATTTAATATAAACTCCTTTGCTACAGTGGATCATATGGAAGACGGGACGAGTACTCAGAATAAATCAAAAGAGAAAGACTGGCAAAAATCAATGCAAACCAGAACAGACTGAAAGAATATTCGTGGATTCGATTTGTCCCAGATACGAATACGTATTATGTGGAGGGAGCGCCTTCTATCTGCCCGATCTCCATCAGATAGAGACCGAGAGCGAAGTCTGTTGGTCAAAGAAACCCTTATCGAAATGTCAACAGAACTCCCAAGTCTTGAGACCTCCCGACTCACTGATATGACGCCCCTTTTTTAGGAGTCAGTAGATCAGCCAGTCTTCGAATAATATAACGGAAAGGGTTATGTAAGAATCCCATCCAAGATAGCAGTAATTACCAAGTCTTAACTGATTAAGAATTCTCCGTTTGCTTCCATTGGAAAGTTCTCAGAATGGACAACTTCTCCATGAAAGTTACGAGTTTGGAAAGTGGAAGTTTGCTCGGTATAAAACGCACTCACAGACACACACACACACACACACACATATACATATATATATATATATATATATATATATATATATATATATATATATATCTATATGTAAGTATGATTAAAATCACTCCGACACGTGATTTTTATATAGTGACTGACACCATAGGGAAGATACGAAGAAGGTTGTAAATCCCGACCGGTGTCGGCTTTATTGCTAAGCCACCTCAGAAGGCTTAGCAATAAAGCCGACACCGGGACCGGATTCAAAACCGATTTTCTTTTCGTTGTTTTCCCGTGGTGTTAGAATATATATATATATATATATATATATATATATATATATATATATATATATATATATATAGATAGATATAGATATATATATATATATATATATATATAGATAGATATATAGATATATATATATATATATACTATATTAAAAAATTGGAGCTGCAGCTTTTGGAATCATACTTGTAGGCTTCCAGGAAAGGCATTCGATATAATTGAAGGTTTATTGCTGATGCCGATGTTTCACAACTGCATTGTTGCATCTTCAAGGCTGAAATACAGCGAGTTGATTCTTAATAATTAATCATAAAAACACTTATAATAAAATATAAAATATAACTAAAATCACTTATTTAAAATGTTAACTCATTTAAAAATATACATATATAAAAACAAAAAAGACAAGAAAACACAACACCATTGGCACGAAAATGACCTACCCAGACGGGAGTTGAAAGGAAACTGTTGAAACAAAGTTGGATTAATAATAAACAAGGCACACACGTACAGTAAGGCAACGACAAGACAAATAGGGCCATTAAGCAATGAACAATTGTGTAGATGAGGTTTTGGGTGTTTAATGATGGGACAGTTAATTTTATCATTATGGACTCTAGGGTTGTTAGGTCATTGTTTTTCTGCGTTTGTCCTATTATCTGAAAATCTTTGTTATCTATGTATGTTTTGCATAATTTGGAATGATTCCTTATATTGGATTGTTCTGGGTTGGACAGTCTGCTTCCAGTTCTAAAACTAATTCCTCTATGGGCGTCTATGCGTACTCTTAGCAGTCGTTTGGTACATCCAACGTAAGTCCCCTGGTTACACCTGGGGCAAGTATACTTATAAACAACGCTGGACGTAAGCAACGGACTAGCTTTGTCCTTGAGCTTGAAAAAGGACCCGATGGTGCAAGGATTTTTGTTATATTTTTATATTTTATTATAAGTGTTTTTATGATTAATTATTAAGAATCAACTCGCTGTATTTCAGCCTTGAAGATGCAACAATGTAGTTGTGAAACGTCGGCATCAGCAATAAACCTTCAATTATATCGAATGCCTTTCCCTGGAAGCCTACAAGTATATATATATATATGTATATATATATATATATATATATATATATATATATACGTAATTACTTTTACAGACATTATATCTGTTAGTCGACTGCACGGTTTTTTTTTCTAGTTTGCCAAACACGTTTCCAGTAAAATATCGCTCAAATTCTGTAACAGGTGTCCTGTTTTCTCTATCTTCCAGTTTATTCCGGATAGTACTATGTTTAACAGTAGAGACGTTACACTGAACACTTCACTGGAACCCTCATCTAAGTCGACCATATCCAGCCCCGCGTCAATAACTGTAAATCTTCTTCGATTAACAATTCACTGGTTCTTGCGAGTTTCTACCCACCTCGACGAACAAGCAAAGACCTTATTATTATATACGATCAAGTAGATTCATCGGGGATTCCCTGAACCAGGTATGCTCTTTCTTGAAGGAAATTATTTTACATAACTTTCTGACTTTTTAGTTTTCTGTAAAAGAAAACCATTGAGATGGCTTTGTCTGTCCGTCAGGACTTCTTCCCTCGGCACTTTTTCTGTCCGCTCTCAGATCTTAAAAACTACTGAGGCTAGAGGGCTTCAAATCGGTGCGTTGATCATCCACCATCCAATCACCAGATACACCAAATTGCAGCCCTCTAGCCTCGGCAGTTTGTATTTTATTTGAGGTTAAAGTTAGCCATGATCTTGCGTCTAGCAACGCTGAAACTTGCATGGGTCGCGCTTATACAGCATTATAAGCTGTCCAGAAAACTCTATTGGGCCGAGGAAACTTAGCTGCATTTATGACTTGTTTTTCTGGGTAAATGAAAGGCCTCGTTTCAGACAGACACTCGAGGTCGCTGCTGTGAGGAAAGGGTTCTTCTCTTCCTTTTTCAGATGACGAGCGCCAGAGGTTTTGTGGGTAATGATGAGAGTCCTCGCAATCTGGAAAAATGTAAAGCAGCCCAATTAGTAGGGCTTATTCTAAAACCCCCTAAACATAAGTCTTCTTGCATGAGAGATTCACAAATAAAACTTGCAATGCTTAGATATTAATTATGGAACTATTAAGTATTTTGTGCATACGGATATAAAAGCATATACAGTAATAGGTTTTCTAAATCCCGCTAAACATGAGTTCTCTTGCATGGGGGATTCACAAATAAAACTTGCAACACTTAGATGTTCACTGGGGAAATATTAATAAGTTTTTTCTGCATACGGATATAAAAGCATATACAGTAATGTTTTCTAAAACCCGCAAAACACGAGTTCTCTTGCATGGGAGATTCACAAATAAAACATGCATTACTTAGATATTAATTAGGGGAAATATTAAGTTTTTTATGTATTCGCATATAAAAGCATATACAGTAATATGTTTGTTATTTAGGGTAACATGTTATTGTACACAAAACTTGGTAAAACATTATAATCCAACCTATTTTGTCAATAACTTTATGGAACAGGTATCTCACAGGGTATAATATATGGCTCAATATTTAATCACAAAAAGCTAGTAATCTTAATGGTAAATTTCTAAATTAATTTAAAAGTTATACAGAAGTCTAATTATAGTTGCAACAAAATGGCCATGCAATGATTCCGCGTGGCATAGAATATGCATATCTATCTTAATAAATTTTTTGAAGCCAAAGAAAAAGTAGCCAAAGCAGTACTGATCATTCTCTTTGGAAAACATAAGAAAAGGAACTTTGAGGAAGTTTGGTGTTACAATAATAATAATAATAATATAAAAAACACCAGATATTTTTAACAGAAGGTTCACCTATGAAATAGATACAGATTTTTCTATCATTCACATTACATAAAGCTGCTCTTAAAGCTGCTGTGGATAGAGATAACAAAACAGTAAAATATACAACGCTTTCCTGCATATTCGAATGCAGTTAATAATAACTTAAACAGGAAATGGAAACGAAGCACAGGCAGCAGCTCTCTCTCTCTCTCTCTCTCTCTCTCTCTCTCTCTCTCTCTCTCTCTCTGGAAAAACTGCATAACATTGACGATAATGCTCAGGTTGGCTCCAGTGGCATTTTGTATAGTACTGTGTATCCCAAATAAAAAAAAAGAATTATTTTGCATAGTCGAAATACGTCTATAAAACATGTTATTCAAAACAGAAAGAATTTTTGTTTCTAGTCTTCATTTTTGTATATATATAATCCGGATGATCCTGGTGACCCTATGTGAGTAAAGACAGCCCTGGAAAATTCTTCATTGTTTTATTTACTGTACCTTAGGCCAGGTATGCAGTTTAAACATATTCCTCAGCGGCGATATGAAATTAAAAATGGAAATATTGACCAAAATTAACGAATGTGGAGCACTGGCGTTAGTGCCTAATTATGCATTTATAATAACTACTTCCTCTCGATAACTCGTAACTAGTCTAATTTTGCAAGCGATTTCATCTTTTCGGGGTTATAGCTTTTCCAAGGCTCTTCAATGCAACTTACTTAGATCTAATCCTAGGCTATTCACAGCTATTGCTTTAGAGCTATTCCGAGGCTATTCACAGCTATTGCTTTAGAGCTATTCCGAGGCTATTCACAGCTATTGCTTCAGAGCTATTCCAAGGCTATTAATATACACATCTATTGCTTCAGAACTATTCCGAGGCTATTAATATGCACATCTATTGCTTCAGAGCTATTCCAAGGCTATTAATATACACATCTATTGCTTCAGAACTATTCCGAGGCTATTAATATGCACATCTATTGCTTCAGAGCTATTCCGAGGCTATTAATATGCACATCTATTGCTTCAGAGCTATTCCGAGGCTATTCACATCTATTGCCTCAGAGCTATTCCGAGGCTATTCACATCTATTGCCTCAGAGCTATTCCGAGGCTATTCACATCTATTGCCTCAAAGCTATTCCGAGGCTATTCACATCTATTGCCTCAGAGCTATTCCGAGGCTATTCATATCTATTGCCTCAGAGCTATTCCGAGGCTATTCACATCTATTGCCTCAGAGCTATTCCGAGGCTATTCACATCTATTGCCTCAGAGCTATTCCGAGGCTATTCACATCTATTGCCTCAAAGCTATTCCGAGGCTATTCACATCTATTGCCTCAAAGCTATTCCGAGGCTATTCACATCTATTGCCTCAAAGCTATTCCGAGGCTATTCACATTTATTGCCTCAGAGCTATTCCGAGGCTATTCACATCTATTGCTTCAGAGCTATTCCGAGGTTATTCACATCTATTGCTTCAGAGCTATTCCGAGGGTATTAATATACGCATCTATTGCTTCAGAGCTATTCCAACGATAATTAATTCCACTTCCTCCTTCGGTGAAAACGGAGAGATGGAATAAAGATTAGTAATTATCGTTTATGAAAAAAAGCATCCGCTGCTACAATACCGACCATCTCTGAGTTCGCATGATAATTAAAATTCTCAAGTAGCGATGCGTAACCGCCGCTTGTTATTCGGGTAAAGGATAGATCCGATAATTGGGGTCACTTACATCATTATCAATCACTCCCGCCATTATCAATTCTCTCCGGTCTCCAGAGAGAGTTAGGATGTAATGAAATGAAGAAAGCCTCCGTTCCTTCCAGTAATATTCCCCCCACTATAAATTCCCGTCACAAAAGGGAACTTTGCGTGCCTGCTTCATAGCGCCATTTTCTGGAGTCACTCCCGGAATTCGAAAACGAGGAGAGTTTCTTTATGAGGTTTTGCAAAAAAGAAAAAAAATAAATATTTTTGCAAAAATCCATGCCATTATTCCCTAACCTATCTAACCCCCATACAACCACTAACCTATTCCCCCCCTCTTTTTCCATTAACCGACACCCCCACCCCTACCTTCTCCCAACCCTCACTGACAGATATGTAATCTTGTATCGAAGATATTTAAATGAGGCGGCATTGTCACATGAACAAGCCATATCGCTCTAATCTAATCAACAACTGATGGCTGGACACGTTGCGAATTCTGTAAGTGATAAGAAAAAAAGTTCTTAAATGAAACCTATTCGATATTTTATCTCTTAATCTATTTTTTCTAAGTGACCCAACAGCCTCTAAAAGACTAAGGGAGCGTTTGGAGTGGGGAATATGTAAAAAGAAATGAGTTACAAGTATGATTTGTTGGCATGTTATGGATGGTAGTTACATGGCATATATGCCTACGAAAGACGATGAATAAATAGAAGCACATATACGTAGACAAAACACCGAAAATAAGACGATTTTGTGCATAATTTTTCCCTTTACAAAATATGTTCAAAAAACCCTACAAAAAACTAAGCAATTTGGTCCCTGAAAGAGAGAGAGAGAGAGAGAGAGAGAGAGAGAGAGAGAGAGGAGGGGGAGGGGGACTGTGAAATACAACTGTTTTGTTTTTAAGGTCTCTAAGCTCATAAAATTTATGTTCCGATTGCCTTTACTTTCAACACGCTTCGGACCAAATACTGCAGGAGAGAGAGAGAGAGAGAGAGAGAGAGAGAGAGAGATTCTAATCTAGTGTCACGCAGAAAAAGGAATTGAAAAATTAGAAAGACAAAGGGAGAGAGAAAGAAAGCGAGAAAGGATAAACTCGTAAGCTAGTATCACGTAGTGAAAAAAATAGGAAAAGTAGAAGAAAGACAAAGGGAGAGGAGATGGAAGGAGAGAGAGAGAGAGAGAGAGAGAGAGAGGATAAACTCCAAAACTAGAGTAACATATTGAAAGCAATAGAAGAAATGGAAGAAAGACAAATAGAAAAGAGAGAAGAGAGAGAGAGAGAGGGAAAAGGGTGAACTCCTAAACTATCACAACATACTGAAAGAAATTGAACAGTAGAAGGATGACAAAGGGGGAGAGAGAAAGAGAGAGAGAGAGAAAGGGATGAACTCCTAAACTGGTATAACATATTGAAAGAAATAGAAAGAGCAGAAGGAAGACAAATAGAAAACAGAGAGAGAGAGAGAGAGAGAGGATAAACTCCTAAACTAGTATCACATATTGAAAGAAATAGAAAAAGCAGAAGAAAGACAAATAGAAAACAGAGAGAGAGAGGATAAACTCCTAAGCTAGTATCACATATTGAAAGAAATAGAAAAAACAGAAGAAAGAAAAATAGAAGAGAGAGAGAGAGAAGGATAAACTCCAAAACTAGAGTAACATATTGAGAGAAATAGAAAACGTAGAAGAGAGACAAATAGAAAAGAGAGAGATAGAGAGAGAGAAGGATAAACCCCTAAGCTAGCATAATAGATTGACAGAAAGAGAAGAAGTGAAGAACGATAAATAGAAAAAGAGAGAGAGAAAAGGATAAACTCCTAAGCACGTATCACATATTGAAAGTAATAGAAGAAGTGGAAGAAAGACAAATAGAAAAGAGTGAGAGAGAGAGAGAGAGAGAGAAGCATAAGTCCTAAACTAGTATAACATATTGAAAGAAATAGAAAAAGTAAAAGAGAGAGAGAGAGAGAGAGGAGGGGGACTGTGAAATACAACTGTTTTGTTTTTAAGGTCTCTAAGCTCACAAAATTTATGTTCCGATTGCCTTTACCTTCAGCACGCTTCGGACCAACACTTCAGAGAGAGAGAGAGAGAGAGAGAGAGAGAGATTCTAAACTAGTGTCACGCAGAAAAAAGAATTTAAAAAGTTGAAAGACAAAGGGAGAGAGAGCGAGAGAAAGGATAAACTCCTAAAACAGTATAACATATTGAAAGAAATAGAAAAGAACAGAAGAAAGACAATAAAAAAGAAAGAGAGAGAAAGGATAAACTCCTAAAACAGTATAACATATTGAAAGAAATAGAAAAGAACAGAAGAAAGACAATAAAAAAGAAAGAGAGAGAGAGGATAAACTCCTAAAACAGTATAACATATTGAAAGAAATAGAAGAACAGAATAGTACAATAAAAAAGAAAGAGAGAGAGAGGATAAACTCCTAAAACAGTATAACATATTGAAAGAAATAGAAAAAAGTAGAAGAAAGACAAATAGAGAAGAGTGAGAGAGAGAGAGAAAAGCATAAATCCTAAGCTAGTATCACATATTGAAAGAAATAGAAAAAGCAAAACAAAGACAAATAGAAAAGAGGAGAGAGAGAGAGAGAGAGAGAGAGAGAGAGAGAGAAAAGAATAAACTCCAAAACTAGTATGACATATTGAAAGCAATAGAAGAAGTGGAAGAAAGACAAATAGAAGAGAGAGAGAGAGAGAGAGAGAGAGAGAGAGAGAGATGAACTCCTAAGCTAGTATCATATATTGACAGAAACAGAAAAAGAAGAGAGACAAGTATAAGAGAGAGAGAAGGATAAACTCACAAACTAGTATCACATATTGAAGGCAATAGAAGAAGCAGAAGAAAGACAATCAGAAGAGAGAGAGAGAGAGAGAGAAGAGAGAAGCCTTAATAACGGCGGTGATTGAGTTACCATCGTTCCTGGCCATGTGATCCCCTTGGAGGGAAAATTAATTTCAGTTTCCGCTGTGTTTCCCGTGTCACAACAATCTCCCCTCGACTGCAAAAATGTCCCCGACAGGTTTTTTTTTTTTTTTTTTCCAAACGGCACCGGAGTCGATGCCACGGCTGCTGACAACCGCTGACTAATGATGCTATTGATTATATTGATGATGATGATGATGTTGCCTGATCATCCACTGTATCAAGTGGACATGTGCACACAAGTATACAAATAAATTTGTTTTTGTATATATATATATATATATATATATATATATGATATATATATATATATATAGTATATATATATATATATTTATATATACATATATATATATATATATATATTATATTATATATATCATATATATAGTATATATATATATATCATATATATTATATATATATATATATATATATATCTATATATATATATATATATATATATTATCTATATACTAACTCTCCAATAACATAACGGCGATAAATATATCGGATCTACAGGTACGGAATAAAGGCTGAAGGAATATACCAAATATAGAACAGATAACGTACCATCTCAAACTCTTTCGTGTTATTTCAACATATTTTCCGAAAGAAGAGAAATCGTGAGGGTCAACAGAAACCGCAAAGAACATAAAATCTGGGGATGGAGTAAGGGTGTAAGTATAGAGCAGCGTTAATAGCAAGTGTTTGCAATGACGGTTGAATTGAAAGCAAACTTTCTGTGTAGGTGTAGGAAGCAGTCGATACATTGGAAATCGCCTCGATTCAGGAGTGTTTGGACGAATATGGTAACGACACTTTCGTCTTGTTTCTTTGTAGTTGCATCGTTTTTGTGAAACAGAGTTTGTGAATATATATATTATATATATATATATATATATATATATATATATATATATATATGGTATATATATATATATGTATATATATATATAGTATATACATATTATATGTATATAATATATATATATATATATCATATATATATATATATATATATATGTTGAGTATATATATATATATATATAATATATATATATATGTTATGTATATATATATATATATAAATATATATATATATATATATATATATATATATATACATATATATATAACATATATATATATATATATATATATATATATATATATATATATATAATCCACAAACTCTGTTTCCCAAAACGATGCAACTACAAAGAAACAAGACGAAAGTGTCGTTACCATATTCGTCCAAACACTCCTGAATCGAGGCGATTTCCAATGTATCGACTGCTTCCTACACCTACACAGAAAGTTTGCTTTCAATTCACCGTCATTGCAACACTTGCTATTAAACGCTGCTCTATACTTACACCCTTACTCCATCCCCAGTGATTTATTGTTCTTTGCGGTTTCTGTTGACCCTCACGATTTCTCCTCTTTCGGGAAAATATGTTGAAATAACACGAAAGAGTTTGATATGTACGTTATCTGTTCTATATTTGGTATATTCCTTCAGCCTTTATTCCGTACCTGTAGATTCCGATATATTTATCGCCGTATGTTATTGGAGTATGTATATATATATGTATATATATATATATATATATATATATATATATATATATATATATATATATATATATATATATATATATATCTATATATACATATATATATATATTTATATATATATGTATATATATATATATGTGTGTGTGTGTGTGTGTGTATAATATATATATATATATATATATATACGCGTTCAACTACAAATGTCCTTTAATATCTAATTCGCTCTCCCTCGGAATTAATATACTTTCATATATTGTAACAGAAGGGGAATTTGTGTTAGTAAAAAATTCGTCGGCTCATGGACGCGAACCACGGAGCCGACGAATTTCTTATCAACTAATAATTCCCTTTCAGTTAACATATATGAAAATATATTAATTCCGAGGTAGAGCGAATTACACACACACACACACACACACACACACACACACCACACACATATATATATATATATATATATATATATATATATATATATATATATATATATATATATATATATATGCATGTATGTGTGTGTGTATATATATATGTATATATAAAGCCGAAGCCTATGCGTTCAGTGGAAAAAAAGACAATAATGAGTTATTTAGATATTAATGATAAAAATAAACATCATTCCACTTAATTTCATATTTTTCCATTGTTCTTATCAAAATAATTATTCTGGAACGCTCTAATTTTTGCAACTCTTCTTATGATTTATGCACTAAATTATTCACTTTCTTAGTTATCAACCAATTTATCTAGGTCAAACATTCATTGAAAGTATCTGCAATGTTCCGTTCATTATCATTTAGCTGAATCTTTTTGTTCTTTCTTCTTCTTCTTCTTCTTCTTACTTCTTCTTCTTCTTGCTTCCTTTCTTCTTCTTATTATTCTTATTATTAGTTATTAATTATTATTATTATTGTGCACATATAATAAGTGACGAATTAAAAAGTGTATTATCTTACTTAGAAGGCTTCCACATTAAGAGTAATTATACGTGAAAAAAATGGGTACACTGAGATGATGTATGTATAAAGCATAGATGAAAATGAATAAAGAAGTCAATAAGCAAATGAATAAATGAATAATAGTCGTGAAATAAGAAGCGCAAGCATTATGAGGTTTGCTTGAGAAATTATACTAATTAAGGCAGATTAACATAGGGTAAACCATGGTAGAATCTGCCACTATGGATCCATTTAAATTAGATCGTATATATTATATATATATATATATAATATATATATATATATATCTATAGATATATATAGATATATATATATACATATATATCTATCGATATATATATATATATATAATTATATATATATATATATATTTATATATATGTGAACTCAATTTCCATTCATTTGTGACCAACACACGCTATCGTCAGAATCTACGGAAATACCTTTGTTATTCATGAAAAATAAGGAACTATAATAGTCATGTTATCGGACACCTGATTATAGCTGTATGCTTAGTATCTTTGTACTCCACCTTGTATAGTCTTTTGTGATATACGCTGATACGTTATCGGGTTCTGAGAAAGAGAGAAAGAGAGAGAGTGAGGAGGACGCCACGTACCCTCTTAGGCAGGATGGGGCAATATTGTGTGTTTGTCTTATTAAGTTAATACGTTATCGAGTTATGGTTGTTTAAAGAGGTTTTTAAGCGTTTGGCTTTATATATCTCAACCTCGGAATTAATACATTTTCATATATGTTAACCGAAGGTGAATTTTGTAGTTGATAATAATTTCGTCCTTTCGTGGACTCGGACCAGCGGACAGAAGAGAAATCAACTAAAAAAATCCTTTTCGGTTAAAACATATGAAAATATATTAATTCCGAGGTAGACCTAATTGAAAATTAAAGGATATTTGTAGCTTAATGCATGTATAAGAATCACGGTGATGTGATAAGAATTCATTTACAAGTATATATATATATATATATATATATATATATATATATATATATATATATATATATATATATATATATATATATATTACCGTTTTCGTTTGTAAAGAATTCTTTAAAGATGGCACAGGTAATTAGTCTTTTGTCAATGTCCATCCTGGCCACGACCCACCACAGTTAACTAACACCCTCATGCTTGTGCGTCCATCCAAGTCCTCTCTCTTGTTTTCATGCAGATTCTTTCCTATTTATATTTATTTGTTTGTTTATCTATTTTCTTCTAAAGGAGAATCTTTGGGATTATCCGGGGCTCCACAAATTGCACTTTGCGTGGTTTCATATTTTTGTTTTGTCTAATGGACGTTGCATTAGCAATTTTACTTACGTTGGATGAGACCCCTTGGAGCATTAACACTTGCATTTCGACAGTGCCCCTTTTATTTTTGGCCATGAAAATCACATACGCACAAAAACACATACAAAAACGCACACAAATATACATTTATATCTATATATACGTATGTATACATACATATATATAAATTTTTATATACATATATACGTATATGCATTAAGCTACAAATGTCCTTTAATATCCAATTCGCCCTACCTCGAGTAGATATATTTTCATATATGTTAACCGAATGGAATTTTTCAACTGATAATAATTTCGTCCTCTCGTGGGTTCGAACCAGCAGACAGAGGAGAAATCAGCACTTCAGTCGGTAATGTCACTGAAGTCCTGATTTCTGTTCTGTCCGCTGGATCGAATCCATGAGAGGACGAACTTATTATCACTTAAAAAATTCTCCTTCGGTTAACATACATGAAAATATATTAATTCCCAGGTAGAGCGAATTGGATATCAAAGGACATTTGTAGCTTAATGCATATTTATGAATCATAGTGATGTGATAAGAATTCATATATGTATACATACATACATATATATATATATATAATATATATATATATATATATATATATATATATAATATATATATCTGAAGGGAAAGAGTATCTGTGATATAATGAAAACACAGAGTAGGGCATAACCTCCCAAATCAAGCATTAAAAGCTCTTTGTAATAAGACCATCTTCCAACCTGACGTCGAACAAATCTATAACTTCCCTATTTTAGAAAAAGTCAGGTTAAATGATTGAGGGAATATGTCAGAAAGCAGGAAATTCCGCAGCCTGGAAGCGAATGGTATATAAAAGGACTGATCATGAAAGGGTGACACTCGGAACGCTATTTGGTCCTCGAGTGTTTTTTGTTTTAAACAATGGTGTTCTCTATATTGTAACCCCATGCGCAGTTGCTTATTGCTTTTGTGATGTTTATTCAAGTAAACAATATTGTTTTGTTCATACTATTCGTCGATTTTATTTCCTCCTACGCTTTATTGCGCTCCTCTCCTCTTGGCTGTTTTATCCTTTTATCTGGTCCGTTGGATCTTGCTGAGCAAGTTAATGGGGTTTTAGCCTCTGGCAGTGAGGGTGGTTGAAAAATAATAATAATAGTAATCATAATACTAATAATAATAAAAGACTGTGGCTGTTGGATTTCAGGTAAGGGTACTTCACAATCATTCTTGAATATTAATAACAGCAGACATCGAAAGATGTGAAAACGCTTCATAGAATGATGTCAAAAACATAAAAATGCACTTCTTTGTAAACGTCATTTCTTTAACACCGTCTTTTTAAAATCATTCCGTTCTTATTCTCTCTCTCTCTCTCTCTCTCTCTCTCTCTCTCTCTCTCTCTCTCACAATTATCAAAAGAACTCTTGGACTAGGTGCTAGCCGTTTTGCATAGAAAGATTGTTCATGAATTTCACAAGGCCGATAAACACTCATATCTTAGCCAGAGTGCGCATAACTTTGCCAAGAAAACCAGAGAGAGAGAGAGAGAGAGAGAGAGAGAGAGAGAGAGAGAGAGAGAGAGAGGTTATGTATAAAAATCAGAATGTTCCATGAATTTATTGCTAGGGCAAGATGTTTCCACGTTCTCCAAGTAGCATCTAGGCTGTACCAAGGTCTAGAGAGCTATAACTCTCTAGACCTAGGGCTGTACCACCACTTACGGTTCTTAGCGGCATCCCTTCGACTCGTAGCTGCAACCTCCATCATTTCTTTTACTGCACCTCTTTTTATTCCACCTTCCCCCTAACAATTGTTTCATAGTGCAATTGCGATGTCCCCCCTCAAAAAAGAAAAATAAACGTTACACCTTTCAAACCTTCTTGACTCTTAATTACCCTTTCAGCGCTGAATAACTTCAGAGGTCCCATCGCTTAGCCTTTGGTCTAAATTTTATATTCAGTTCCATTCCTAATCACTTATGCAAAACCTTTATTTATTTATTTCTGCTGTTACGTATATTTGGCTCTGTTATGTATGTTTGTTAGTTATTAATTCTTTAAAGTTTACGCATATCAAAAATGAAAGAGCCTTCAGTAACGACAAGAACAATTTTGGGCCGAAAAATTAATACTGAAGTCTATAGTATTTTTCTAGTTATTTTGTAAAAGAAAACTATTGAGATGGCTTTGTCTGTCCGTCCGCACTTTTACTGTCTGCCGTCAGATCTTAGAAACTACTGAGGCTAGAGCGCTGCAAATTGGCATGTTGAACATCCCCCCTCCGATCATCAAACGTACCAAATTGCAGCCCTCTAGCTAAGGTAGTTTTTATTTTACTTATGGTTAACGCTAGCCATAATCGTGCGTCTAGCAACGATATATATAGGCCACCACCGGAGCGAGGTTAGTTTCACGGGACGATGCTCATACAGCATTATACCGAGATCACCGAAAGATGGTACTATTTTCTGTGGCCTTGATTATACGCTGTACAGAAAACTCGATTGCGCCGAAGAAACTTCGGTGCATTTTTTATTTTTTTTCTTTTTTATTTTATCACTCTCGCTTATTATGAATAACAATCACAATCCTACACAACAATCACCACTAATTGCGCCCAAAATATCTGAATGACCGACTCCATTCCAGCACTCGGTTTGTTATTTAGTGGAAGCAGCCTCAAATTTTCGTCGAAATTTAGTCTCAGGGAACAATGAGGACTTTAGTTAATGGAAGTTTCTATTAACATATTGAAATCACCGAAACTTTTCTTCTCGGAGAGAGAGAGAGAGAGAGAGAGAGAGAGAGAGAGAGAGAGAGAGAGAGATGGCGTCTGGATAATAGTTGTCTATTATCTTTGTTCTTTAGAATAAGAAATTAATTAAGTTTCTAGTCTCCCTCCCTCACCCTTCTCTCTCTCTCTCTCTCTCTCTCTCTCTCAACACTGTCAGGGACCTTTCATCTAGGTGCTGCCATCTTTAAAATCATTTTCTTTTTAAAATTTTCCATAAATATTATGAAACACTGATGTCAAGGGAATTAAGTTCAGAATGTAACGTTCTCGAAGAAAATGAGAGAGAGAGAGAGAGAGAGAGAGGAGAGAGAGAGAGAGAGAGAGAGAGAGAGAGAGAGAGAGAGAGAGAGAGAGAGAGAGAGAGAGAACTTCTAGATTAGCGGCAAACTAATATTTGTCTTTTAAGGTATAGATAGAGTTCAAAGTTTCTCTCATTTGTAAAAGACACTAATATATATATATATATATATATATATATATATATATATATATATATATATATATATATATATATATTTATATATATATATATATATATATGTGTGTGTGTGTGTGTGTGGTGACAGAAATTTTATTTTTCAAAGCTCAATCCCTTAAATCTTAAAGAAATAGAAAAAATAATAAATTATATATATATATATTATATATATATATATATATATATATATATATATATATATATATATATATATATATATATGTATATATATATATGTACACACACACACACACACATATATATATATATTATATATATATATATATTATATATATATAGAGAGAGAGAGAGAGAGAGAGAGAGAGAGAGAGAGAGAGAGAAGAGAGAGAACTCCATGACTATTTGCAGCCTGCGTCATCATCGCCTCGATGACGGACTGGGAAATCTCCCCCACCCGGCAATTTTTCACTTGCTCTCTCATCGCAACTCAGGACAAACTGGCCTGTAGTAATGCCTCCACAGCGCTCCGGATGTGGCTCTGTGCGAATTCCCATGGCGAGGGGAGGACCCCTCCATGCGCTGCCATTTGAATAAGTAAATGACGGGAGGTTAATTCCGCTGATAGATAGAGCGGTAGACCAGTCATTAGGCCAATACGCCAGGGCGTCGTTTTCGCTGAATAAAATATGCATGAGGATTTGCTATGTTATTCGCTTCTGTTATGCTTGTCATTGTCATTATATGGTCGGTGTCCTTCTGCTGTGTTTTCTTATTACGAAAATTACTATCTATTCTGGTGGCTTTAGATGAAATCTTAGACAAAATTTCGACACATTCAACCTGTCTGTTGGGTGAAGGGTGAGTCTTCTGCGCGGAAACTTTATTATTATTATTATTATTATTATTATTATTATTATTATTATTATTATATTATTATATTAATGTTTATAATGCGTTCACCGCCATTGCAACATACGACTATGGTCATTATCTTCCTTATCAAACCCCAACACAACACAAAGTCAAGTCGTGGAAAAGAAGACACATCAGTGGAAAGTAAGAAAATCATATTAAAATCACAGTAAAACTTTCATTTAAGAAAAATATTCAATATAGAAACGAGCAAGTCAACCATCAAATGAGCCTAAGCACGAACTTGTGGCAAGAATGAATTACCATTAAATAAAATAGCAATGCAAAAAGCCCCGCCCTCTTCATCTTGCTCGCTGAATACTTGGCGTGTTCACATAGGCATCATTTGCCGGGGTAGATGGGGGTGACATATCCCCCCCCCCCCTTTTTCTTCATGCCCAACCCCCCACCCCACTTTTCTCCTCCTAGTTTTATATAACAGATACTGGTAATGAAGCTGTCAGTAATATTATAAAATATTTCTCAACACAAACAAGTATGAAATAGAATATCAAAATAACAAAGAAATTGATCATGCAATTTTCCATTAGGTTCGTGGTCAGATTATTTGTTCATTTAAATTTTGATTGACTTGTCCCCTACTGTTTATAGACGAAGTCAGCAAGCGCCAACGCTTGCAGCAGCTGCCTGTGAGTGTACTATTATTTTTCCTGCATCTAAACCTTTGATTTTCATATTAGACATTATTTCTATACAAAAATATTATGCTTTAAAGTTAAAACTAGCAAAATGGTGGACCTGGAAATTGATTGGCTCAGTTTGGAAGCTACGCTGTCGCCAGGTTATAGGCCGTAAGCGATACAATGTTGCACAAGCTTCTTCCAACATATAAAACATTCACCATAATTTCTTGCTTTCCCACTGTTATTGTCACAAGTAGTACGTTCTCATTCTTGTCATTCACTTCATTACTACCTCTTTTGCTACCATCCCTAACCTTAGATCTTGAAACCCACATTGGAGTAAAAGGCTTTTATTGGTACAGGACACTTATTTTAGACTCTCAAATAGCCCTATAAATCCTAAAATATACCCCAACATAGAATAAGTTTATTTTTATCCTTATTACTTATGCTGTAAAATTCATACCATTAAATATTGATCATAGTCTCTACAGAGCTAAGTAGAACTGTATATTGAGGATGTTGTCACAGAAGACTTTAACGTATTTTAGCCAATCTGTAAAATGTGGACACATAAACTTGTTGACTGATTAATACTGATAAATCAGTCACCCTATTTCCTTAATACTATTCATATATTCATATTTATATGGCATTGATATACACCAAATCATGTTCATTTCTTCCAAAAATTTCTCTGGGACTTCCAGCGTCACCCCCACCCTCCCCCTAGACCAGATGACCCCCCGCCCCTTCCGTGTCCAGCACGTTATGTAAGCTTACACGCTAGTAAAGGTCACACCATTCTTTGCACACAATTAATGTAGATGATGTCCCTGGCATGACTGAACCATGCGTCACTCTCCTTCGAGGAATGAAGAGCAGAAATAACTCCTGCTAAAGTTTCTAAAAGGTCCTCATGGCAACCCGCTCGATCGAATCGTCTGCAACAACTCGAAAGTAAGGTTCGTTTGTCTGTTGTTTTGTGTCCAGGCAGGTTTGGGTAAAAACATGGACAATGTTGCCCCTTTCTTGTTATGTTTGTACTACATCTATAACTTGTTTTGCAGTGGAAAATGTTTAGGAATATGTGGAGGTTTATGAATGGAAACTATATCCTTATTCATTTGATATTATTAAAGCATGCACATATATATATATATATATACTATATATATATATATATATATATATATATATATATATATATATCATATCTATATATATATATTATATATTTCTCAAGTATAAAAGGCCCATTAAAACACTCTGGTTTAAAGCTAAGTAGTATATTTCGGTGGACTGATTTCTACCCTTGTCATTATTTGATAAAGGTGGAAGTCAGTCCACCGAAATATAGTCCTTAGCTTTAAACCAGAGTGTTTTAATGGGCCTATTATATTTAGACGTATCCTGTTTTAACAGAAGAATCTATTTACAAATATATATATATATATATATATATATATATATATATATATATATATATATATATATATATATTTGCATAAAGTTTCTTCCTTGGTACTGTATACCCTATATCCAAGACGATAAATTTGGGGGAAAAAAAAGTTTTCTGCAACAGAAAAACCCCTTTGCAATAGGGTCACTTTTTAGAATTTAAAGAGTCTCTGCCCAATAATGCGATATTCACTCGTGTATAAATATACTTGCCCCAAATGTAAATCGAGGACATACTAATATAATTGCCCCAAATATAGTTCGACGACATACTACTAATATACTTGCCCCAAATGTAATTCGAGGACATATTAATATACTTACCCCAAATGTAATTCGATGATTTACTAATATACTTGCCCCAAATGTAATTCGAGGACATACTAATATACTTGACCCAACTTAATTCGAGGACATACTAATATACTTGCCCCAAATATAATTCGAGGACATACTGATATACTTGCCCCCAATGTAATTCGAGGACATAATAATTTACTTGCCCCAAACTTAATTCGAAGACATACTAATATACTTGCGCCAAATGTAATTCGAGAACATCTACGTGGGATCGACTAAACGATTACTGAGGGTCAGGGCCGATTCACATAAAGGTGTTTTTTATTTTGATTTATATAGATTTTTGGCATTATGCCAAGCACTGGGGCAACTAAGGCCATTCAGCTCTGAAACGGAAATTGACAGTAAAAGGTCTGAGAGGTGCTATAGGAGGAAAACCTCGCTGTTGCACTATAAAACAATTGTTAAGAGAGGGTGGACAGTAAGATGGAAGAAAGAGAATATGAACGGAGGTACAGTAAAAGGAACATATAGGTGCTAGCCATCGCATGGTTGCAGACTGTCCAATCCTGAATTTTCCAACATAAGAAATCATGCTAAAATGTGTAGAACCAATAACCAATATTCTGAGTTTT
This sequence comes from Macrobrachium nipponense, assembly GCF_015104395.2. Classification (NCBI taxonomy): domain Eukaryota; kingdom Metazoa; phylum Arthropoda; class Malacostraca; order Decapoda; family Palaemonidae; genus Macrobrachium; species Macrobrachium nipponense. Next base: position 40,901,943 of record NC_061100.1, read on the forward strand.
CTGTTTTGGGCCAGACAAGCTGCTTTCGTGAAATGCTCTTTCCAGAATTGTTATTCATTAAGCAGTAAGTGGCCAAGTTGAGCTCACGCTCTTCTCGTACCAGCTGTTGTATCCGGCTTGCTTCTCTCTTCTTTTCTGGCCATTCAGTCTAAACTTTCGGTCTAACAGGGACTTTTTCATGGAATTATTTTCTTACTTGTTTAGCCTTGATAACCAACCTTCACTTTGTCACACTTACCTGATATGTTTTGTGGTCTGACTACACCAACATCTATCTTTATACATACATACATACATACATACATACATACATGTATATATATATATATATATATATATATATATATATATATATATATAATACTCTCCAGCTAGAGGGATAAGACTCGATTTCCGGAAATAGGGGAACTATTTCATTAATCTAAAAATTATTTTTTCATATATTTATCAAAGGAATAAAATCATTACAATTTCGTTTACTTATCTAAATATATAAACATAAGATTACTATATAATTAGTATGCTTTCCGCTAAAAAGTTCCCAACACTCACTAATAGAGAGAGAGAGAGAGAGAGAACGCGTTAATGAATCAAGTGAAATTGCTGGTTCTTAGTGAGAACCAGCCATAGCCAGAGCTGTCGAAAGAGACAGTCCCCCTTGTCTGTTCCCTGGGGACGGGTGTCAGTAGACGGAGTCTCATTACACATCGATTTGGTTTCCATGACCTTTAGGTATGTGAGGTATGTATTACTCCGTTAAAATTCAATCTGAGAGTAACGGGACGGAAGATAACGTTGTCACGATACACTCGTAGACTTACTTAGAATCGATACAAACTGCTCGAAAGTATACTGAGGATCAAAATATAATCACACACACAGGCTCAAGAATATCCTGAAAATCAGTACGACTTTGATAAAGATTTTATTTTCGAAAAATATACTAATGTAAACCGAATAAAACTAGGCACGAAGGAGATTTTCTTTTATGGGAATAGACAATAACGATATCCACACCGACTTTAGACGCCTCCATCTCTTAGGTCTACTGAGTACAGATTTCTTCGTTGACTATCTACAGTAATGCTATTACATACTTACGTAACAACACTTTATTTAGACTTATCAAGTGGATATGGGTATAGGCCTATGATAGACCCATTCAGTCAAGAATTTCGCATAAGCCTACGTAGCGTTAACTTTGGCTGATCTAGTTAGTAACTTAGTAACGAATTCATCGTAAGCCTATTGAGAGCTCTCTGCCACATAAGTATTCAACATCGATAGCCTATCCGAGTAGGCCTTTCTGATAATGACTTGAAGAGACATAGAGATGACGCTGTTTTTAACTTATTTTTGATTACTAATTTCATTCCCTTACGTTATCGTTAATAAGTTATTATCACATTACCAGAATTATGTAAAACTGTTGGGACAACAATATTTAGTTGTACAAATACCCATTTTGCATAATGCAGATAATGTAGTTGATAATTACTTTTGAGTACATCCATTTTTATTAATTTTGCTCATCTGACTTGAACAAAGCACACTCATTTTTACAAATTTACACCTACATGTTTCATACAGCAATAAATTTTTCATCAATCATGAGAAGTAGATGGGTGAGAAATAGTACAGCGCTACATTTATATATACGATGTTTAAAGCAAAAGTCAAATAGGCCTGTTCTTTATACTGGATATTGCGTGAGGCTGTTGAATTCAGACTGGTGTATCGACCTTATTAGTGCTGGCATTCATCGTTCAATCAAACTATTGTAGCACTACAGCCAAAGAACCGGGGACCCCGAGTGTAAAAAGCAGAAAAACTAAACTCCCGTAGCAATTTGCATAGATCGATTCACATTCGCATTAAGAAGCAAACGCAGGTGTATTTTTTTTTTTTAATAAGCCGGAATAGAAAAAAAAAATTAATAACAAGAGACTGCCACGTTAATCCTTTATACCTGGCAAGATAAGTATAAACAGCCGGGCAGATTTCAACATCAACTGCTTCAAGAGGTGTTACCCCTTGGTGTTACCATTTCGAGCATCGGCAAGTGTTTCAGGGTTTCAACCTAGCGAAGATTCGCTATAGTGGACTATACTCTGTTTTTTTTCCATCTGTCCATTCGCCTGTGGTGGTCGCGCATGGTAACACTGCGTCCTGGGCTTTTTAAATAGTTACGCTATGTGTAAGTTTTAGGTAAATAAAAGGATATCTGGGTGAACATTTGCAACTGAAAAGTGTTTTAATAATTTACTGTATGCGAATTACACCGTTAATATTCGAAATAGGATATTATTTAAAGCCCGGAATGCAGTGTTACCATGCGCAAACACCACAGGCGGATGGACAGATGGAAAAAACGGAGTATAGCTACCAAGTCAACAAAGGCGCAACGTATTTAGACGGAACTTGATTCTGTCATTCAGCCTTTTGCTGGGATTGTAACTCCAACCTTAGAGTGAGGAAGGCAATCTAATTCGTAAGATGGCTGGCGATACAACTTGCATAATCTTGAAGAAAAAGTGTGGGGGGGAAGACGGAGTAGACGAAGTAGACGGAGCGAAAGGTCTTTCATTTAACGGAAGCTGGCATTACCAGTTCTAGATATCATTATGAAAAGCTTTCGTTCAGTTATGACTAACTGATCTGAAACATTAAGAAATAAGGGAAATCAAATTAAATAAGTATAAGGGACACAAGAGAAGACCATTGCATGAAAAAGCATGGAATGTCTCAATAACTTGGGATTTTATTGTTGTGATGATGTAAGCGGATCGTATTTCGGTTTATACTTCTCATCGAAGATCGTATGCTGAATCCTTTAGTTATTTAATTACATTGATTAATTATCAACGGAATTAACATACGAATCTCCATACCTTACACCACATTCACGTGACTTAATTCAATATGGTTTTGAATAAAAAGATATAGTTGGCACTGGCGGAAAGCATTTCATAGTTTTTTTTCTGGTGCAGTACTGTACAATTGAAAAAAAGAAATTACGTAGAAATGTACACAAATATCACACATTTACTGTGCTAGGGTTAAACAATGATGCTTATCACGTCTTTTTACCACACACACGGAGAGAGAGAGAGAGAGAGAGAGAGAGACATGGTAAGGTAAAAGACACAACGACTCTTGTGGGGCCATCCCTGGCAACGGGGTCAGGGGAGGGGGGCGGGCGGTGAACCGTGGCTGTGCGCGTGTCTGAACAGTCAGTCTCCCTCCACCTCCCCTAGGGGAGCACCCAATAGGAGTCCCTCGCTCTTCCAGGCTAGCGAGATGATGAAGCCAGTGTGTGTTTGATTTGTAGTGGAGCAGGATTTGACTACATTCTCCTCGGCCGCTTGTTGTTTCACGTTTCAGTGGTCCTTCGTATTTTAACATTTGTTACCGGATGCACTTAGCCTAGAAACAGCACCGCCTCATGTTGTCTCCATGTGTCCCACTGAGGAGTGTTATGTCCGTCTTTCTTCCTCACAAGCTGGGTTTTCTGCAGACCTTTTACATGGTAGTTTAGGGGGGTCGTGGAATGATGTGATTTATCCACCCCAAGAGAAGAAAAGGCAGCAAACATTCGGCCCCAATTCAGCGTGATCAATCGATGGTGTACAAGTGTCATCGTTTGCCAAGAGGGAATGTTTACCGTAAACCCACGACCACAGATGATGAATGATGCAAAGAAATCAAGTAGTGTCTCTGAGGTAAAGTGAAGTATTTTTGATAAGTGTTGATAGAGGTAGCGTACACTTTCCTGTGATAAATCGAGAGATATATGAATTAGATTATTTAGTGGCAAGTTTGTTGTGTGCCAGCAATTAAAGCCCCAGCTACTGTTGAAGGGAACAGAAGTCCGGGCAACTCTTTGCCGATCGATTTGTTTTTAGCCTATTATCGACCTCGGCAGAAGGGCCTGAACCTTCCCCTCACCAGATCTGCAGACTGGAGGTTTTAATGGTTGTGTGCAAATAGCTCTCCGACTTAGCGCTAATGATCTCCCACTGAAAATTTCCCTCCATATTCTGTCCAGAATTAGACGAACTAGCAACCGAAACGTTTCATCAGTGATGCTAAATGCGTTTATCCCCTGCATCGGATGATGCCTTCGTTGCGCGTGTCTGTTTATCAACTTCAAACTCTCCTTCGTTATTAAAGCGTCAAATCCAGTTGAAGTTTCGAGAGGATCCAGCCCTCAATTTTACATAAACGTCCGATGCAAGGTTCACTGCCCGCCCTTCACCCCTAGCACCCAGCCATCCCCATACAGCGCGGAGGTGGATGTGGCGAGCTGACTGGAGTGTCTCGTCTGTTCGTGAATTTGTTCGAGTGTCCGTGTCCTAACGGCCCCTTTCCTCCCGTCGGGGGTGGGGGAAGAGGAGTTGCCAACAACAATATTTGCTTTGCATGGGGAAAAATGAACTTTGGTGGATCAAAGCGTAACATTTGCCCTAAATTTCACACATTTGTCATTTTATATTCCCCGCGAATTTGATAGGTGACGAGAACCTTGCGAATTACATTGAAAAATCGCAGCTAGACGTGCAGTGTGTGGCATCTGTGACGTCATTATACCCACGTGTGTTGACATCGACGTCACCGGGACACATGTTTTCTAACATTTAAAAAGGTAAGAAGCTTCAAACATTTTTGGCAATGAACACAACGTTTACAGTCTTGATCAGTTCGATTTTTGCAGAATGTATGACTGCGCACTTCCTTATTTTGCAATTTTCAATTGTTGCTTCGTCAGTTCATTTTGCTGCACATCTTTCAAGCAGATGAAACTTCTCAGTGTCGTCTCATGCAAAACGCAAATCGGCTATGACCTTCGTTTAATTGCATGCGCCATAGATGTGTGTGTGTGTGCGCGCGCGCGCGCGTATAATATTAACGTATATGTATATAGTAAAAAAGAACATGTCTTGTGTGTTTGTGTATTGTTTAGCATGTTAATGCCGCGAGGTTTATTGGATATGGTCTAAGTTATGAAGGTAAATTGATATTGATGGATACACGCATTAATTTTGTCGTTAAATAACAATTAACAACTATAGGTGGCTTAATAATAACTGGCAGGGGATATGCAAGTTCGTACATTTTTGCGTAAATGTCTTATGTCACGTTTGCTGGTCATTCGATGGTCCTGATCACTCCTTGGCTGGTGACCGATAAAAAGTTGCAACATTCATTGGTATTTATTGAAAACCCTAATGGTAACACCTTCAGATGACACATAGCCAACATACATACATACATACATATATATATATATATATATATATATATATATATATATATATATATATATATCGATTTATAAAATATATACGTATATATATCTATGATTAATTTTATCACATCACCTTGATTCATAGATAAGCTACAAATGTCCTTTCATATCCAGTTCGATCTACCTCGGAATTAATATATTTTCATTCATGTTAACCGAAGGGGAATGTTTTAGTTGATAGCTTCTTATCAACTAAAAAAAAAATTCGCTTTCGGTTAACATATTATATAAAAATATATTAATTCCGAGGTAGAGCGAATTGGATATGAAAGGATATTTGTAGCTTAATACTTGCATATATATATATATATATATATATATATATATTATATATATATATATATATATATACATACACACACACACACACACACAAGTGTTAAAAGAGGTCACATTCGTTCCCAATATACACACACAAACACACAAGTGTTAAAAGAGGTCACATTCGTTCCCAATACACACACACAAAAGTGTAAAAAGTTAAAAGAGGGTCACATTCAGTTCCCATACTACACAGCACACACACACACACACACGCAAATGTTAAAAGAGGTCACATTCGACCCCAATAATTTTCCTTTTATCGATCCAACCCTTTTATAGGTCCTCAACACATGTGTAAATTTTTAATGTACGTTTGTAAACCTGCGTAAATTTGTATGTAAATATATATAAATAAGTTTTAAAACGCCATCTAAATTCGTCTACGCACCGAATGACCTCATGGGTCCCAGTGCTTGGCGTAACATTCCATTCCACGTGATCGAACCAATTGGAATACTCTGACACATCCGTTCACTTTGGTTAACCTTCCCTAGTTTCTCTGTTTGTCAATCATGACGCAAACAATTCATCTCAAAAGCTTCAACTTTCTTTCACTGGACTCGCATTTGTCAACCTGACACCACCTCCGTAAAGAGAGTGGTCTTCACGATCCCTTCATCCTCGTGTATCCCCATGGGGTTTTGTAGACATATTTCAAATCTTCTCCTATAATGTCAGTTCTGTGAAGTTCCAGTGTGTGTCATGAACGGCTTTATACTTTTGCAAGAGCAGCGAGGGTGTACCCTTGGGTTTACCTACTGGTGGAAGTTGCTTTAAGAAAAACGTTAATTATCCAGCGTGTGAAATGAAATGAAATACTACATCTATTTACTTGTAAACGTAACGGTAAATTTGTAAGGCACACAAAATGCAGTCATCGGAAGAACCCTGTGGTCTTGGATTTCGTGAAATGTGCCCATTCCATGAAAATCTGTTATGCCGTAATCAGTGAGTTAGACACGTGGTTGTTAGTTGACTATGTTAAGTTACAGCTATGACGGAGATTTATTCATTGCTTCTGATAATGTTTCATAGTCATAGCTAAGTAATGGCTGTATCAGCAGAGTTTATTTAATATTTTACTTTTTCTATTTTACTTATATTCCCTTTTTCAGTGGGACGTAAATAATTTAGGAATTGATATACGACTTTGGCTTATTGTTTCTCTTTGCAATCCCTGAGGACGGTTGAAAAAGACCGGTAACATTCTTCCTTGCGCAGGACGTGATCTCAACAAAGTGCAGGGTACAATGAATTCCTTGTTAGTATGACTTGGGAGTAGGGACGGATCGTTCGTTCATGACGCGTTGCCAAACGGAAGAATAGTCATAGTGATCACTTTGAAGGGACTAGTTTATTAAACAAACCCGTTGGTTATTTTAGCTATATTGTCTCCGACATAGAGTTCCTCCAAGCCTTTTTCGAACTAATGCTCCTGTTCAAACCCATTATTCGGAAAGGCCAGAAGTGACAGTTGAGCACATGTTTTGTTTCTCTGATCAGAGGCATTGGACTTCTTCCTTTGCTCGGTGAGGCAAACCACCAGTCACCAGTCAGTTTGTGAAAACATTTTGTCAATTTTACTTGCCCTGTTCCACCTGACCTCATATAACCTGGTTGACACAAGGTCGCCATGGTTAAAATTAAATCTCCATGACCGTTGAAGAGAGAGGCTGGGTAATGTTATTGTTTTTGGGGCCGCCTCTCAGGGAGTTGCCGAAAATCTCTCCCATTAGTGACAGTCAGTGATGCCAACCCCTCTAACCCTACGCCCCCTACAGGAGACGAGAAATTACTCTACATAACTGTACATGACCCAACATTCTACGGCTTTTATAATCAATAAATCTTTAGATTAAGTTTATATGCAACGTCATGAATACTAATAAGCATATTGATCTAAACCTACCTTGTTACAATTACCCTAAACTTGATAATATTACCCTGCTGTCTAAGATTTTGTTCAGATTACCCTACGCGTAGGGCAATTACCCTACCGTTGGCAACACTGGTTGCAGTAAAGGGCCTTGGTTGCAGTCATGTTTCGTGACGTAGTGAAGGAGGAGCGAATTCACCTGAATGACCGTGGAAGGGTGGTTTTTAGTGTGGTGATATGTAAGGCTTGAAGGATGCTGGGACGGCGGCTGTGACGTGCGCTATGAATGACTTAGGTGACTCGAATCAGGATTAAATAAGAGTCCTGGCTTGAATAAGACTGCCCGATTAGAGTCGTACTAAGGCGGTTGTTTCTCAGTGTTCCTGATTTAAAAGAGGGCCTCCTTCCTAAATTATAACAGCAGCAGTACAACCACTTTCAACTTAATATTAAAATGTATCATACATAGTTGAACTAGTCAACTACTATAGCCGTTCTGCTGTTTTTAATGCAAAGGTTTTATATATATATATATATATATATATATATATATATATATATATATATATATATATAATATAAAAACTGGACGGAAAATACAGTCTTTATGTAGCACAGGCCTGAGGAAATGAAAAGAGAGAGGAGAACTGAGGAGCATTACCTCGAAGGGAGCAGTAGACCTTTCTTATATCTAAGAAAACGGAGGAAGGAAGAGAATTCCATTTCCAGTAGTTAGCAGTAGAAGGAAAGAAAGTAAAATCACCAAGTGATTAAGAGCAGAGAAAGAGGCAGCCTGACGAACGATACTATGCTGCCTATAGGTGGTGGATTAGATATCGTAAATGATTCTTGGAAGTCCTACAATGAGTGAGTGGGTCCACTGCAAATTTTTTTACTGTAATATTTTTTTCTTTCGTTTACTGCAAAGATAGTTTCGCTAGCTGCCTTCTTCATCCCATATAATTAGCCAGGCAACCGGATATATTCCGTCCCATCTTCGTTAAAAAAAAAATAGAAATGACGGAAGTGTGTAAGCAGATCAGCTGAGAATTTAAACTGATTTTTAGGTACCGACGGTGCTGGGATCTCAAAGCCCTTACATTGCACTATCCTCGGGGCAAAATGTGGGTGGGAGCTGTAGCAGAAAGAAATGATGTCAGGGTCGTCTTTAGGTAGTGGAAAATAGCCTTTGGGAAAGAATGCCAGAGCGGTGAAGTTGAGGGAAACTTCGTTCTTATATCAACCTTGGTCATTAAAATGGGAGGTTTACGAGGATAAGGAACCCTGGGAAGAGAGAGAGAGCGAGAGAGAGAGAGAGAGAGCAAATTACCAAAACGCGTTAATGAAAGGATTAATTTCCAGCGGCGGTTATCTGGTGAAAATAAGAAAACGTGAGAAGATTAGAATCCTCTTCCGCCTCCTCCTCTTCATCAAGACTTCTTTCATTAAAATTATCCTCTTGATAGATAAGTAGAGCAGGACGGCGGGGAAAACTTCTGCCGTGTTTTCCACCCTTCCCTACATTTACAGTTCACTGAAGAGTGGCGGGCAACGATTTTTTGCTTTTTCAAAAGTGCTTTCATTATCTGTCACAAGGTCCTACTGCTGAGTGGCGGGAAAGGGTTTCCAAAACTGATGGTTGTCGGGAAAAGGATTTTCAATATTATTATTATTATTATTATTATTATTATTATTATTATTATTATTATTATTTAGAAGATGAACCCTATTCATATGGAACAAACCCAGAGGGGCCATTGACTTGAAATTCAAGCTTCCAAAGAATAGGATGTTTATTAGGAAGAAGTAAGACGAGGTAAAGGGAAATACAGAAAGAAGTCACCCTTCTTATTAAAGGAAAAAAAAAATTAATAAATTAACAAATAGATAAAAAAGTATTCAAATGCAAGGAGAATAGTATTAGTGTAGTAATGTATTGTACCTCCGCTTGAATTCCTGAAGTTCCAATTGCACGACTTCCTCAGCTCAGACAGGCCGTTCCAGTCCAACGGAGTGAGGAATGAAGGCCCTATGGAACCGTGGAGTTCGACAGCGAGGCACATTCACTGCATACTGGTGCTGCTGTTCGGCGAATCTGGTTGCTCTCGGCAGATTAAGGGGATCACGGAATCAATTCTGATTGTGAAAGATCTCTGCTGAAATACAACTTACGAAAAAGTGACAAACAAGAGACCATCCGTCGATGGTTCAAGTCATAACTGCTACTCTTAGGAAACAGAAGCCTACCATTCTATCTAAAGGAGATCAATCTCTCAGAGAAACAGACATCCACACCCACCGGCTTTGATTGTATCACTGTTATAAATATATGAGGCGTTCCGAGCGATACCTATTTCCCGTATGGCATTTACTGGAACTTTCATTAGATGTTTCTCAAAAGTTGGATGCGAGTCGAAGGTTACAGCTGATTGGAGGGAAAAGGATTTCCAACACTGCTCACTGCTGATTGGAAGGAAAGGGTTTTCCAACAATACTCAACGGTAACTGGAAGGAAAATGTTTCCTAGTCTTTTCACTGCTGTTTGGCGAGAAAAGGTTTTCTGATGATCCTTACCGGTTTCTAACTGCCTGTCCCTGGCTGCTGACTGCTGGGACATATTCTCCTTGCACGTCATTCATTATCTACCTTTAGTCCTTAACGTCATTTCCTGTATGAATGAAGGCTTATATTGCATAGTTTTTCCCAACCTTGGCGTAATGGTTTCCTCTACAGAACTTGTAGTCGTACGTTCTCTCAGTCTTCTGTGTCAAGAGTTTTAATAGGAGGTAGTTTAGCTACTCGTGCGTGTGTGTGTGTGTATATACGTCGTGAAACCTCGCTTGTAGGATCAAAAATTGTTTTCACGATTAAAATCGTTACCTGTAAAATACCTTGTAAGAAACTCAGTTCAAATTTACACAAGCCTACGTAAAAGTCAATCACAAGTGGATTACTATGTGCCAGTTAGTACTTAGCAAATGTGTTTGGAAGTTAACTTCACGTAGGATAGACGGCAAGATAGTATTTCATAGAGATACGATCGCTGAAATTAAGCGCTAAAATTAGTTTTGTGAAATCAATAATAAATTTTGCTACGCTATAATTCACAACTAAATAGCTGCACGCAGAAGCCGGCACTGAAAAGGCCGAAGTGGAACCAGTATCTTATGCGTCTGTGCAAATTAATACTAAAGTAAGCCAGTGCGGAAAATTAGGCTGAGATAGATCCAAAGTATGTGGAAAGCTGAAGTAGATGAAAGCATGTGTATAATAGAATTGTGAAGAATTAACTACTAATAACCAACGTGGAAACTGGAACACTACGATATATGCCGTTTTGGTAGGCCTAACCCGATAAATCCTGTTGGAAGTCAGTATCAATTATCCTCGGTGGAAGATAGTCTCTGTAGGGGTATGCAGAAGTCGCAGTAGAATAATCCTATGTGAGACGCATTACTAAATAAGATTGTCTGAACGCCAGTACTAAATGGAGACTAGGCCAAGTCTAGTTGGGAAGACGGGTGGGTACTGTGTAGTCGGAGACTTGCATAGGCTTAAATTTAAACTTAGTAATGACTCTGAGAATGAAAACAGTCAGCGAGAAAATTACTTGTTATAACCTAAGTCCCTTTAAGAATGGTGAATTGTTTTCTGTTCACAAACGTCACTGAATTCCAGTGTATATATAATATATAACATAATATATATATATATGTGTGTGTGAGTGTGTGTGTGTGTGTGTGTGTGTGTGTGTGTGTGTGTGTGGAGTGGAAGGCGGAAGCAGACTTTCTTACTATTAGAAAAAGTGGTATAATGAGACTTATCTTTCCATTTATGTTGGGAAGACTTATATATCCATGGAATGTCTGTCGCTCCGGTAACAGAGATAGCTAGTTTGGCATCACGGCTGCCCGGCCTGGTAATCTGCTGACGTTAGTGTAAGGTTTCACCGCACTGTCTTTTCATTTTAATAAGGACCAACATGCCGACACTTGGATAAGAAACACGTAAAAAATGCGTCGAAGGTTCTTCGGTGCAATCTAGTTTTCTGTACAATGTATAATGTTGTATGAGCCGCGGTTCATGAAACTTTCATTCACCCCCGATGATGGCCTGCCCCAGACGCACGATCATGGCTGAAGCCCTCTATCCGCAGTAGTTTTAAGATCTGAGGGCTGATGAAAAGTTCGGGCTTAAAGAGTGCGGACTGGCAGACAAAGCCATCTCAGTAGTTTTCTTTGCCAGAAAACTAAGAAAAATGGATCATCAAATTGTGCCCCCCCCCCCCTGCTCTCTCTCTCTCTCTCTCTCTCTCTCTCTCTCTCTCTCTCTCTCTCTCTCTCACTTCGTACTGAGCTTCTTGCGAACATCGTAAACTTATATTATTATTTAGTATAGTATATGCGCGTTCTCTCCCTAATGTTTTCTGTCTCTGAAGCACTCTGGACGACACCGGATATTATTGCTCTTGAGACCATTAAGCCTATGAGTGTGCGTTTGACATCACATCAACTCATGTGTGCGGTCAGTGTCCTTTTGTACTGATAATCGCTCTCTTTAGGGCAATTTTTTTTTTTTTTCATTTTTTAAAACTTGTTCGTACTTATACTTATTAGAGTTCGAATTGGATTATGAATGCAGATCAAAATTCCCGATTCATCATCAATGGTCGTATATAAAATGAGTGTTGCAAGTAAACGAAAAAAGCGAATTATTACAATTGAAACATTAGTTTTAAGGAATTGTTATCTACTTGAGTAATACAGTAGTAGCATAGATCGAAATATGAGATAAAAGTTTACTTGGTACATTGAAATTGGTCAGTGGAAATATTAAGATATCGAATAAATCAACCATTAGCGCCTCAATGGCGTGGTTGGTATGGTCTTTGCCTGCCACCTCGGTGGCCGCAAGTTCGATTCTCGGCCATTCCATTGAGGGGTCAGAGATGTGTACTTTTGGATATAGAAGTTCACTCCCGACGTGGTTCGGAAGTCACGTAAAGCCGTTGGTCCCGTTGCTGAATAACCACTGGTTCCATACAAAGTAAAAACACCGTACAAACAAACAATAATTCAACCACTAAGGTTAATCTGCGGACAGTTCAAAGGAAAAAGCTGTTAACTCTCTCTCTCTCTCTCTCTCTCTCTCCCAGGAAACCTAGTTTGTTTATAGTTGTGACTGACCTTGCTTCATTTCCGTCAACAATGACTTTGTGTGGTTGAAGTTCGTGAAAATGGCATAAAATATCGTAATAGGGAAACTAGTTATTTATTTATTTATTTATTTAATTATTTATTTATTTTAAGGGAAACATAATACCGACCTTCTTGGATGAGAAAATTTTGCAGAACTGTTGATCATAGGACCATTATTATTTTTGACACGTATGAACATAGATAAACCGTTACAAAGAATTATAATAGAATATAACAATTAACTGAACGAAGTGACGAAAACTTGTGCAGGAACCACCTCTTATAAGTCATCTGAAATTCATCCAAAAGAATTCTAGACGCACTGACGAGTCTCGAAACATTTGGATATGGGGAAAATTCAATTCACGGAAGCCTAATAAATACATTGGCCATTGCTCACAAGCTCGTTGTGTCTTGTCATTTGCACTCTCTCGGCTAGGTTAATTGGCTCTTGTCAATTTGGCGCTCTCGCGCCTAATTTGTTTGGTGTCTTGTCATTTGCACTCTCGGCCTAAATGTGTGGGTGTTCTGTCATTTGCCAACTTATCTCGCCTAAGTGTTATGGCTCTTGTCATTTGCACTCTCGGCCTAAATGTATGGTGGTCTTTGTCATTTGACTATCCTCGGCCTAAGTTTGTAATGGCGTCTTGTCATTTCACTCTCGGCCTAATGTAGTGGTGTCTCTTTGGCCACTCTCGGCCTAAGTGTTATGGTGGCGTCATTGCACTCTCGGCCTAAGGTTTGTTGGTGGTGTCTTTCATTTGCACTCTCGGCCTAAAGTGTAGTGGTGTCTTGTCATTTGGCACTATCTCGGCCTAAGTGAAATGGCGTCTTGTCAATGGCACTCTCGCCTAAGTTAGTGGTGCTTGTCATTTGCACTCTCGGCTATTGTAGTGGTGTCTTGGTCATTTGCACTCCTCGGCCTAAGTGTAGTGGTGTCTTGTCATTTGCACTATCTCGGCCTAAGTGTATGCTCTTTTTTCATTTCATCCAGGCCAAGTGTAGTGGTGTCTTCATTTGCACTCTCGGCCTAGTTTGATTGGTGCTTGTCATTTGCACTCTCGGCCTAAGTGGTATGGTGTCTTTCCATTTGCACTCCTCGGCCTAATGTATGTGTCTTGTCCATTTGCACTCTCTCGGCCTAGGTGTAATGGCGTCTTGTCATTTGCACTCTCGGCCTATGTAGTGGTGTCTTGTCATTTGCACTATCTCGGCCTAAAGTGTAATGGGCGTTCTTGTCATTTGCACTTTCTTCGCCCTATGTAGTGGTGTCCTTGTCATCTCTCTCGGCCTAGTGTAATGGTCTTGTCATTTGGCACTAATCTCGCCTAAGTGTAAGGGCGTCTTGTCATTTGCACTCTCGGCCTAAGTGTGGGTGGTTTCTTTCATTTGCCCCTCTCGCCCTAAGTGTGTGGGTGTCTTGTCATTTGCACTCTCTCGGCCTCCGGAATTGTATGGTTGTCTTGTCATTTGCACTCCTCTCGGCCTAGTGGTAGCGTCTTGTCATTTGCACTCTCGGCCTAAGTGTAGTGGTGTCTTTGTCATTTTGCACTCTCTTTCCCCTAATGTGTGGTGTCTGGTCTTTGGCCAAAACTCTCTTCGGCCTAAGTGTAATGGCGTCTTGTCATTTGCACTCTCCATAAGTGTAATGGTGTCCTTCATGCCACTATTTCCTCGTGGCCTAATGTGATTGGCATTCTTGTCATTTGCACTCTCGGTCCTTGGTAAGTGGTGGTTCTTGGTCATTTTTGCACTCCTCGGCCTGGTGTAATGGGCGTTCTTGGTCATTTGCACTCTCGGTTCCTAAGTGTATGGTGTCTTGTCATTTGCACTCTCGGCCTAAGTGTATGGTGTCTTGTCATTTTGCAGTAAAAAAAAAAAAAAAAAAAAAAAAAATTTAAAAAAAAAAAAAAAAAAAAAAAAAAAAAAAAAAAAAAAAAAAAAAAAAAAAAAAAAAAAAAAAAAAAAAAAAAAAAATACAAAAAAAAAATAAAAAAAAAAAAAAAAAAATAAAAAAAAAAAATTAAAAACTATCTTCGGCCATAAGTGTAATGGCGTCCTTGTCATTTGCACTCCCGGCCCTAATGGTAGTGTGTCCCCTTGTCATTTGCACTCTCGCCTAAGTGTAGTGGTGTCTTGTCATTTGCACTCTCGGCCCTAAGTCTAGTGGGTGTCTTGTCATTTGCACTATCTCGGCCTAGGTGTAATGGCGTCTTGTCATTTGCACTCTCAGCTAAGTGTAGTTGTGTCTGTCAATTTTGCACTCTCTGGCCTAAGTGTAGTGGTGTTTGTCATTTGCACTATCTCAGGACTTTTTAAGTGTAATGGCGTCTTGTCATTTGGACTCTCAGCCTAAGTGTAGTTGGAGTGTCTTGTTCATTTGGCACCTCGTGCCTAAGTTTAGGGTGTCTTGTATTTGCACTCGCGGCCTAAGTGTTTAAGTTGGTTTGTCTTGTCATTTGGCACTCTCGGCTAAGTGTTAGTGGTGTTCTATGTCATTTGCACTCTCTCGGCATAGGTGTAATGCCGTCCTGTCAATTTGCACTCTCGGCCTAAATGTAGTGGTGGGTCTGTCATTTGCCACTATCTCGGCCTAAGTGTAATGGCGTCTTGTCATTTGCACTTCTCGCCCTAAAATGTAGTGGTGTTTGTCATTTGCACTCTCTCGCCTAGGTGTAATGGGCGTTCTTGTCATTTGCACTATCTCCGGCCTAAGTGTAATGCGTCTGTCATTGGCACTCTCTCGGCCTAATTGTAGTGGTGTCTTGTCATTTGCACTCTCGGCCTAAGTGTAGTGGTGTTCTTGTCATTTGCATCTCTCGGCCTAATTGTCAGTGGTGTCTGTCATTGCACTCTCTCGGGCTAAGTTGTAATGGCGTCTTGTCATTGCACTCCGGCCTAATTGTAGTGGGGTCTTGTCATTTGCACTCCTCGGCCTAAATGTAGTGGTTGTCTTGTCATTTGAACTCTCTCGGCCTAGGTGTAAGGCGTTCTTGCATTTGCACTCTCGGCCTAAGTGTAGTGGTTTTCGTCATTTGCACATCTCGGCTAAGTGTTCATTGGCATCTTGTCATTTGCACTCTCTGGCTAATTGTAGTGGTGTCTTGTCATTTGCACTCTCCGGCCTAGGTGTAAATGCGTCTTGTCATTTGCATTCTCGGCCTAAGTGTAGTGTGTCTTGTCATTTGCACTATCTCGCCTAAGTGTTATGGCATCTTTTCATTTGCACTATCGGACCTTAATTTGTAGTGGTGTTTGTAATTGCCACTATCTCGCCTAAGTTAATGCATCTTGTCATTGCACTCTCGGCCTTAATGTAGTGGTGTATTGTCATTTGCACTATCTCGCTCTTTTTAGGCCTAAGTGATATGGCATACTTGTCATTTGCACTCTCGGCCTTAATTGTAGTGGTGTCTTGTCATTTGCACTATCTCGGCCTAAGTGTTATGGCATTTGTCATTGCACTCTCGGCCTAATTGATAGTGGGTCTTGTCATTTGCACTCTCTCGGCCTAGGTGTAATGGCGTCTTCGTCATTGCACTTCGGCCTAATTGTAGTGGTGTATTGTCATTTGCACTATCTCGGCCTAAGTGTTATGGAGTCTTGTCATTTGCACTCTCGGCCTAAATGTAGTGGTGTCTTGTCATTTGCACTATCTCGGCCTAAGTGTTATGGCGTCTTGTCATTTGCACTCCGGCCTAAATGTAGTGGTGTCTCTGTCATTTGCACTCTCGGCCTAATTGTAGTGGTTCTTGTCCTTTGCACTCTCGGCCGCAATGTAGTGGTGTCTTGTCATGTTGCACTCTCTCGTGCCTAGGTGTAATGGCGTTTGTCTTTGTCATTTGCACTCTCGCCCTAAGTGTAGTGGTGTCTTGTTCATTTGGCACTCTCGGCCTAAGTGTAGTGGTGTCTTGTCATTTGCACTCTCGGCTAAGTGGTAGTGTGTCTTGTCATTTGCACTATCTCGGCCTAAAGTGTAATGGCGTCTTGTCATTTGCACTATCAGCCTAGTGTATGGTGGTCTTGTCATTTGCACTCTCACCCAAAAACTCTCGGCCTAAGTGTAGTGGTGGTCTTGTTCATTTTGCACTCTCGGCCTAAGTGTAGTGGTTGTCCTTGTCATTTGCACTCCTCGGCCTAGTGTAGTGGTGCTTGTCATTTTGCACTCTCTCGCCTATGTACACAGTAATGGCGTCTTGTCATTTGCACTCTCGGCCTAAGTGTATTGGTGTCTGGTCTTTGCACTATCTCGGCCTAAGTGTAATGGCGTCTTGTCATTTGCTCTCTCGGCCCTAATGTAGTGGTGTCTTGTCATTTGCACTCTCTCGGCCTAGTTGTAATGGCGTCTTGTCATTTTGCACTATCTCGGCCTAAGTGTAATGGGCGTCTTGTCATTTTGGCACTCTCTCTTCGGCCTAAATTGTATTGGTGGTCTTTCATTTGCAACTCTCGGCCTCAGTGTAGTGGGTGTCTTGTCCTTTCCACGTCTCTCGGCCTAATTGTAGTGGTGTCTTGTCATTTGCAACTCTCTCGCCAAGGTGTAATGGCGTTCTTTGTCATTTGCCACTCTCGGCTAAGTGTAAGTGGTGTCTGTCATTTGCACTCTCTCCGGGCCTAAATGTAGTGGTGTCCTTGTCATTTTGCACTCTCTCGGCCTGGTGTAATGGCGTCTTGTCATTGCACTCTCGGCCCTAAGTGTTAAGTGGTGTTTGTCATTTGCACTATCTCGGCCTAAGTGTTATGGCATCTTTCAGTTTTGCCAACTCGTCGGCCTACATTTGTAGTGGTGTCTTGTCCTTTGCAACTCTCTCGGCCTAGGTGTAATGCGTCTTGTCCTTTGGCACTCTCGCCCTAGTTTAAGTTGTGTCTTGCCATTTGCACTATCTCGTCCTAAGAGTGTTATTGCATCTTGTCATTTGCACTCTCGGCCTAATTGTAGTGGTGTCCCTTGTCCTTTGCACTATCTCGCCTAATGTATGGCATCTTGTCATTTGCACTCTCGGCCTAATTGTAGTGGTGTCTTGTCATTTGCACTATCTCGCCTAAGTGTTATGGTGCATCTTGTCATTTGCACTCTCGCCTAATTGTAGTGGTGTCTTGTCCATTTGGCACTATCTCGGCCTAGTGTTATGGCGTCTTGTCATTTGCACTCTCGGCCTAATTGTAGTGGTGTCTTGTCATTTGCACTATCTCGGCCTAAGTGTAAATGGCGTCTTGTCATTTGCACTCTCGGCCTAATTGTGTGGTGTCTTGTCATTTGCACTATCTCGGCCTAAGTGTTGATGGCGTCTTGTCATTTGCACTCTGAAAGTATCTTGCTAGATATGTAGGTGGTGTATGGTCTTGTCATTTGTGGCCTACTAGCGGTCGCTATTGTAGTGTGTCTTGTCGTATTTTGCACTCTCGCCTAAATGTAGTGTGTCTGTTTTCATTTGCACTCTCTCGGCCTAGTGTATGGCGTCTTGTCATTTGCACTCTCGGCCTAATTGTAGTGGTGTCTTGTCATTTGCCTATGGCTCGGCCTAAGTGTTATGGCGTCTTGTCATTTGCACTCTCGGTCCTAAATTGTAGTGGTGTCTTGTCTTTTCATTTGCACTATTTCTCGGCCTAAGTGTTGATGCGGTCTTGTCATTTGCACTCTCGGCCTAAATGTAGTGGTGTCTTGTCATTTGCACTTTCGGCCTAAGTGTAGTGGTGTCTTGTCATTTGCACTCTCTCGGCCTAAGTGTAGTGGTGTCTTGTCATTTGCACTATCTCGGCCTAAGTGTTTTATGGCGTCTTGTCATTTGCACTCTCGGCCTAAATGTAGTGGTGTCTTGTCATTTGCACTATCTCGGCCTAAGTGTTATGGCGTCTTGTCATTTGCACTCTCCGGCCTAAATGTAGTGGCGTCTTGTCATTTGCACTCTCTCGGCCTAAGTGTAATGGCATCTTGTCATTTGCACTCTCTCGGCCTAAGTGTAGTGGTGTCTTGTCATTTGCACTCTCTCGGCCTAAGTGTAGTGGTGTCTTGTCTTTGCACTCTCGGCCTAAGTGTAGTGGTGTCTTGTCATTTGCACTCTCTTGGCCTAAGTGTAGTGGTGTCTTGTCATTTGCACTCTCTCGGCCTAAGTGTAATGGCGTCTTGTCATTTGCACTCTCTCGGCCTAAGTGTAGTGGTGTCTTGTCATTTGCACTCTCTCGGCCTAAGTATAGTGGTGTCTTGTCATTTGCACTCTCTCGGCCTAAGTGTAGTGGTGTCTTGTCATTTGCACTTTCGGCGTAAGTGTAGTGGTGTCTTGTCATTTGCACTCTCTTGGCCTAAGTGTAGTGGTGTCTTGTCATTTGCACTCTCTTGGCCTAAGTGTAGTGGTGTCTTGTCATTTGCACTCTCTTGGCCTAAGTGTAGTGGTGTCTTGTCATTTGCACTCTCTCGGCCTAGGTGTAATGGCGTCTTGTCATTTGCACTCTCTCGGCCTAAGTGTAGTGGTGTCTTGTCATTTGCACTCTCTCGGCCTAAGTGTAATGGCATCTTGTCATTAGTGGTGTCTTGTCATTTGCACTCTCTCGGCCTAAGTGTAGTGGAGTCGTGTCATTTGCACTCTCTCGGCCTAAGTGTAATGGCGTCTTGTCATTTGCACTCTCTCGGCCTAAGTGTAGTGGTGTCTTGTCATTTGCACTCTCTCGGCCTAAGTGTAGTGGTGTCTTGTCATTTGCACTCTCTCGGCCTAAGTGTAGTGGTGTCTTGTCATTTGCACTCTCGGCCTAATTGTAGTGGTGTCTTGTATTTGCACTCTCTCGGCCTAAGCGTAATGGGCGTCTTGTCATTTGCACTCTCGCCCTAAGTGTAGTGGCGTCTTGTCATTTGCACTCTCTCTGCCTAAATGTATGGTGTTTTGTCATTTGCACTATCTCGGCCTAGGTGTAATGGCGTCTTGTCATTTGCACTCTCGCCTAATTGTAGTGGTGTCTTGTCATTTGCACTCTCTCGCCTAAGTGTAATGGCGTCTTTGTCATTTGCACTCTCGGCCTAATTGTAGTGGTGTCTTGTCATTTGCACTCTCGGCCTAAGTAATGGCATCTTGTCATTTGCACTCTCTCGGCCTAAGTGTAGTGGTGTCTTGTCATTTGCACTCTCTCGGCCTAAGTGTAGTGGTGTCTTGTCATTTGCACTCTCTCGGCCTAGGTGTAATGGCGTCTTGTCATTTGCACTCTCTCGGCCTAAGTGTAGTGGTGTCTTGTCATTTGCACTCTCTCGGCCTAAGTGTAGTGGTGTCTTGTCATTTGCACTCTCTCGCCTAAGTGTAATGGCGTCTTGTCATTTGCACTCTCTCGGCCTAAGTGTAATGGCGTCTTGTCATTTGCACTCTCGGCCTAAGTGTAGTGGTGTCTTGTCATTTGCACTCTCTCGGCCTAAGTGTAGTGGCGTCTTGTCATTTGCACTCTCTCGGCCTAAGTGTAATGGCGTCTTGTCATTTGCACTCTCGGCCTAAGTGTAGTGGTGTCTTGTCATTTGCACTCTCTCGGCCTAAGTGTTATGGCATCTTGTTATTTGCACTCTCGGCCTAAGTGTAGTGGTGTCTTGTCATTTGCACTCTCTCGGCCTAAGTGTAATGGCGTCTTGTCATTTGCACTCTCTCGGCCTAAGTGTAGTGGTGTCTTGTCATTTGCACTCTCTCGGCCTAAGTGTTTATGGCATCTTGTCATTTGCACTTTCTCGGCCTAAGTGTAGTGGTGTCTTGTCATTTGCACTCTCTCGGCCTAAGTGTAATGGCATCTTGTCATTAGTGGTGTCTTGTCATTTGCACTCTCTCGGCCTAAGTGTAGTGGTGTCTTGTCATTTGCACTCTCGGCCTTATTGTAGTGGTGTCTTGTCATTTGCACTATCTCGGCCTAAGTGTTATGGCATCTTGTCATTTGCACTCTCTCGGCCTAAGTGTAGTGGTGTCTTGTCATTTGCACTCTCTCGGCCTAAGTGTAATGGCGTCTTGTCATTTGCACTCTCTCGGCCTAAGTGTAGTGGTGTCTTGTCATTTGCACTCTCTCGGCCTAAGTGTAATGGCGTCTTGTCATTTGCACTCTCGGCCTAAGTGTAGTGGTGTCTTGTCATTTGCACTATCTCGGCCTAAGTGTTATGGCATCTTGTCATTTGCACTCTCTCGGCCTAAGTGTAGTGGCGTCTTGTCATTTGCACTCTCTCGGCCTAAGTGTAATGGCGTCTTGTCATTTGCACTCTCTCGGCCTAAGTGTAGTGGCGTCTTGTCATTTGCACTCTCTCGGCCTAAGTGTAATGGCGTCTTGTCATTTGCACTCTCGGCCTAATGTAGTGGTGTTTTGTC
Source organism: Macrobrachium nipponense (assembly GCF_015104395.2). Classification (NCBI taxonomy): domain Eukaryota; kingdom Metazoa; phylum Arthropoda; class Malacostraca; order Decapoda; family Palaemonidae; genus Macrobrachium; species Macrobrachium nipponense. The sequence goes on from NC_061100.1 coordinate 40,922,967, forward strand.
ATTTGCACTATTTCGGCCTAAATGTTATGGCATCTTGTCATTTGGCACTCTCTCGGCCTAAGTGTAGTGGTGTCTTGTCATTTGCAACATCTCGGCTAAGTGGTAGTGGTCTTGTCATTTGCGACTCTTAGGCCTAAGTGTAGTGGTGTCTTGTCATTTGCACTCTCGGCCTAAGTGTAGTGGTGTAACGGTGTCATTTGCACTCTCCGGCCTAAGTGTAAGTGGTGTCTGTCATTTGCACTCTCAAGCCTGTAGTGGTAATGGAGTCTTGTCATTTGCACTCTCGGTCTACTCTCTGGCCAATAAGTGTTTGGCGTTCTTTGTCAATTGCACTCCCGGCCTAAGTTATGGCGTCTTGTAATTTGCACTCTCGGCCTAAGTGTAGTGGTGTTTTGTCATTTGCACTATTTTCGGCTAAGTGTTTAGGCATCTTGTCAATTGCACTCTCTCGGCCTAAGTGTAGTGGTGTCTTGTCATTGCACTCTCGGCCTAAGTGTAGTGGGGGTCTTGTCATTTGCACTCTCGGCCTAAGTGTAGTGGCGTCTTGTCATTTGCACTCTCTCGGCCTAAGTGTAGTGGTGTCTTGTCATTTGCACTCTCTCGGCCTAAGTGTAGTGGTGTCTTGTCATTTGCACTCTCGGCCTAAGTGTAATGGCGTCTTGTCATTTGCACTCTCGGTCTAAGTGTAATGGCGTCTTGCATTTGCACTCTCGGCCTAAGTGTAGTGGTGTGTCTTGCATATTTCGGCCTAAGTGTTAGGCACTATTTGCTCTCTCGGCCTAATTGTAGTGGTGTGTCATTTGCTCTCGGCCTAAGTGTTAGGGGCTCTTCAGCAACTCCTCAGGGCCTAATGAGTGGCGTCTTCATTTTCACTATCTCGGCCTAAGTGTAATCGCTGTCTTTGCACTCTCGGCCTAAGTAGTGGTGTTTTGTCATTTGCACTCTCTCGGCCTAATTTGTTTTGGCATCTCATTTGCACTCTCGGCCTAAGTGTACTGGTGTCTTGTCCATTTGCACTCTCGGCCTAAGTGTAGTGGTGTCTTGTCATTTGCACTCTCGGCCTCTAGTGTAGTGGTGTCTCCTTGTCATTTTGCACTCTCGGCCTAAGTGTGAGTGGTGTCTTGTCATTTTTGCACTATCGGCCTAAGTGTAAGTGGTGTCTTGTCATTTGCACTCTCGGCCTAAGTGTAGTGGTGTCCTTGTCATTTGCACTCTCGGTCCTAAGTGTAGTGGTGTCTCTTGTCATTTTGCACTCTCGGCCTAAGTGTAGTGGTGTTTTCCTTGTCATTTGCACTCTCGGCCTAAGTGTAGTGGTGTCTTGTCATTTACATGCTCTCTGCTCTCGGCCTAAGTGTGATGGCGTCTTGTCATTTGCACTCTCTCGGCCTAAGTGTAGTGGTGTCGTGTCATTTGCACTCTCTCGGCCTAAGTGTAGTGGTCGTCGTGCTACATTTGGCACTCTCGGTTCCTAGGCTGGCTAAGTGTAATGGCGTCTTGTCATTTACGTTCTCAGCTTATTGAAATCCTTTATTTTTCTTTGTCAAAAATACTTTATGTTAAGCTTATGACGTTTAGTTTTTTAACGTCACGGAAAATAATTCCACACCGGAAAATACGCATTCTAAACATTAAATTTTCCGTATTCTAACAAGTGAATCATAAATAACGTAAAAAAAATCAGATGAACCTCATATGGTAACACTGCTAAAAGCCAATGTTGTGAAGAAAAAACAGCACTCTGTTAGTCCAGGTTTCAGTCGCACTCTGTTGACCTAGGTGTCGATTCCACTTTCAGTACAGGGGTTAATTTCACTCCGTTGGCCTAGGAATCGAGTCTGTGTCTCTCAGCTAATGTATCAATTCCACTGTCATGGCCCAGGTTTCGATTCTACTCTCTCAGCCCAAGGTCAGTTTCACTTTCTTGGGCAAAATGTTGATTCCATCAAGTGTCAAGTACACGATCTTGGCCTTAAAGTTACTTCCACTCTAGGCTCTCATGTAGATTTCACTCTCCAATCCCAGGCTTTTGATTCTACTCTTGGCTTAGGAGTCAGTTTCAGTCTTGGCCCAGATATTGATTCCACTCTCGCCTTGTGTGTTATTTCCACTCTGCTTAGGTGTGGGGTGTGGTCCCCACTTTCGGCCCAGATGTCATTGATTCCTCGACTAGGCGTCAATTCCACACTGTCATGTGACAAGTCAACTTCAATCTCTCGACCTAGAGGATGATTCTTGTTTGGCCGATTTCAGTTTCTCGGTCTAGATGTCTTTTCAACTCTCAGTGTAGGTTTCGATTCTACTCAGTAAGCCTAGTTAGGTCTACTCTCTTGGCCTGGCATCGATTCCGTGTCACTCATTGTCAGAATGTTGATTTTTAGACCCCTGTCTGTATTTTTTAATCATCTTCAGTCTTTTTTTTACATGGGCTTTAATATTAATTATGAGTTTGAGGCCATCAGCACATTTTTTTTTCGTAGTAAACAGACTGAATTCGGGCGAGTATACGTATCTCTACAACGTAAGAGTTTTATATTTTGGAACGTGAACTTATCCCGGGATTATTGGCAAATGGCAAAATGCAGGTAACCGATAAGTTCTTTTGTCCATCCGGATATGCCTAAAACAGCGTTTAAACTTATTCCTTAGAGATCGCATAACATTTCATTTTGAGCTAAGTTAAGTATATCTTAGTTTTACCAGACCACTGAGCTGATTAACAGCTCTCCTAGGGCTGGCCCGAAGAATTAGATATTTTAACGTGACTAGGAACCAATTGGTTACCTAGCAACGGGACCTACAGCTGATTGTGGGATCCGAACCACATTATATCGAGAAATGAATTTCTATCACCAGAAATAAATTCCTCTGGTTCCGCGTTGGTAGAGCCGAGAATCGAACTTCGGACCACCGGATTAGTAGCCGTGCGCGAAATCCACTTTTCCAATGGGGAACTTCATTTCGAGCTAATGTATGGGTTTAGCGTATAGGTATAGTTACTCTCCTTGCTTGAAGCCGCCTTGTTTTGGATGCTGATGGAAATAACGGACAGCCTTCCGATGGTTTGTATGGAAACTGTTATTCGGTTAGTTTCCAAAATCAACTTTTAGGTGATAAAAGGTATCTGAAACATGAGATTAACCGTAGTAGCGGTCGGATGCAAGCTGCAGTGATTATTTACGAGGAGCCAAGCAAGACTGTACTTTTTTTAATGTTATTTAAATCTTCAATTTACACTATTTTTAGATGATACCACGATAATGTTACTGAGAAAATTTTCTACCAGATTCAATAATTATTACATAAAATGTAATATATTATATTGCCCATGTGCTTTTGTGAAGAGTTTAGCAACTTAATTTGTTCAATGTTTCACAAAAGGTCACATTTGTTTTTGACATCCAATTTTCAATGTATTTGAAATCAAATTAAGCCACTTGTCAACAATCCCAAAGAGCGTCCGTATCATATGACTTAAAAAATAAATCCGATATGACCATTGCCGAGTTTTCATCTTTTTAGTTTTCTGTAAAAAAAAAATCGAGATGGCTTTGTCTGTCTGTCCGTCCGCACTGTTTCTGTCTGCCCTTAGATTTTAAAAACTACAGAGGCTAGAGGGCTACAAATTGATATGTTGATCATCCACCCTCCAATCATCAAACACATCCAATTGCAGCCCTCCACCTTCATCAGTTTTTATTTTATCCAAGGTTAAGGTTAGCCATAATCGTGCGTCTGGCAACTATATAGGACAGGTCACCACCGGGCATTGGTTAAAGTTTCAGTGGCAGCGGCTCATACAGCATTATACCGAGACCACCGAAAGATAGATCTGTTTTCGGTGGCCTGGATTATACGCTGTATAGAAGATTCGATTGCATCGAAGAAACTTCGGAGAATATTTAAACGTTCTCTTCACCCACATACACACGTATATAGTATATGTGTTCATTATATATAATATATATGTATATGTGTGTGTTTCTGTTTTAATGGATGTCATATGTCCGCCTGTGTTCAGATAAACCGAAAGTTATATGCTAACGACTTCCACTTGCCTGAGCAGATCTTTTTTGAAACCATCGTCCTGGAATTTTATTGTTATCACAGGTGCCATTCCACTCAATGGCATCTGAAGACAGCATGTGATTTACGGAATGGGGGCCTGGGCTGGCGGGTGATGGGTGAGGGTTTGCAGAGGAGGTTTCCAGTTGTGTTATTCCAGTGGGACTTTATTTTCCGGCCACTGATAACCACATAATGAGATCTGTGCCTCCACTTCTCCGGTTTCCGACTTTCTTGCCTCTGACGAGACGCTGCAGCGTAAAACTTCAAAGCGCCATCTTCCACTTTGTTCGAATTTACCGATTTTGTTTTTATGATTTTGGTTTTCTGTAAGTTTTCTTTCTTTTCCTTTTAATTTCTTTCGAATTTCTTAACTTCTCATCTCCTGGCGGTTTGTTTTTCATTTTATTTCATTCTTTTAGACGTGGTATTTACTCTGCTAGTTAGTGCTAGTTTTAGCAATGATTATTATGGTAAAATTGGTAGTTTTTTAATGTTTCTTTAACTACGTTTACCGAAGACGATTATTATCGTAATCTCTTGTTTGTTTGTTTGCTTTCTTGTATATTTTTATAGGAGATGGATATTTCACCCTTTTCTTTTTATCCTTTTGCTTTTTTCTCTCTCTCTCTCTCTCTCTCTCTCTCTCTCTCTCTCTCTCTCTGCTTATTGTGAGTATTTTAATTACAAACACACTCACACATACATACATATATGTTAAATAAATATATATGATGTGTGTGCTTTATTTTTCTTTATTTTTTTCATCACGTGCTCTTTTCCCCTTTAGAGTGGTGGCGCCATAATGGTAAAGCCTTCTGGTCTCATAGTATTTAGACGAGAGAGGGAGAGAGAGAGAGAGAGAGAGAGAGAGAATCCCAAATGAATGAGTAAAAGAAATGATGGTCAAGATGATGTAATGACCATAAGGAATATGGAGAGGCATGTTATTAATTGTTTTGCTCTACCAAGAAAGGTGTATGATAAGATAGCGCGAACATTGACTGGGATGGGCATACTAAGGAACTTAGACGAAGAGTAGGGTGGATGGATTAAATATTGCCACGAAATAGCTGGTTGAGGTGTTTGAGAATAAAGTACGTAGTTCATAAACCTAGATGAAGACTGATAGAATCGATAGACACGTGTTTTGGGCGATGTTGTAGACGGTCGGTTCAATAGGTATATTTTTGTTGATGGAAGTTTTTTTTTCAAAGGTTTGTTATAGAAGCAGACTTGAGACAAGTGTTTGTTATCCCAATGACTAATATGTGGAGAGACGGCAGGAAATGACTGACGATAAATATACAGATTTGTGGATAAGAAGAAAGGTGTCGTGAATAGCATCCTATTGTCGTTGTGTATAGAAGCCAGTGTTACTCTCAAGTGAAAATGTACCGGTACAAACGTTTGAAAGAGCAAGAAAATGCTTGTGAAAGGAGAAATTTGAAAAGGAGGGCCAGCAAGGGGCAGGTCAATAAAGTAAGTGCCAACAAGAGAAAGGGAGAAGTGGTATTATTGTGGATGTGTTCTAATTTAAAACTAAACGTAGCAGGTAATGGAAGAACGAAAGAAGCGGCAAATCCAAGAAGAGGATATTCAAAGAAGGTAACAGGGTCTTTGGCAACGGTTAGAAGCAAATGTTGGTTTATATAAAGGGGTTTTCCGGTTAACTTTCTATTATGGAAGTGGCGTTGAGGTTGAATATGATTAAGAAGAAAACAATAGAGTAGAATTTGAGTAGACGCACTGCTTGTGAAGGAGGTTTACATCATGAATACGCAGTGTAGAAGGGTGAGAAATGTAAAGAGAGAGTCCATAGAGATATCTCCTCTATGGGAGTCGTGTA